>NW_026017110.1:43332091-43360943 GCF_020466585.1 Dendroctonus ponderosae | reverse complement strand
CATTCGGGTTTCCATGCTGTTAATGGAAACTGGGTTGATAACAACAACGACAACCAGCTGAAAATTGTGCCGTTGTGAATAAAACTTGCATTTCTGTCGAATATTTTAGTCAATACCACTGAAATTGCTGCAAAAACGAATGGTCTAGATTTAATACTTATGGTACAAAACACGATATTGGGGCGAATGGAGCAAGGGATTTGAAATAAGAGGCAGAGTTGGTGAATAGTCACGTTCAGGGCATCAAAAGTAAAATGTTTCAATTTGCGAACGACATTCGAGTGTTTCGCGTTATTTAATACATGTTTAGAGACAGTAAAACGCGATACAAATTAGATGGAATTCTATAAGAGCACAACTCGGTTTTGTCACATTCCATCAAAGTTCCGTTCATTGAGTGATATTTAATGAACTGCAATATAAGGGGGGTGGAAATGAAAGAAAAACAACAAATACGTGAACATATTACATATAAATTTGCCATGATGAGTAGGAGTTCCGCTATTCTTGGCTGCTGCTTGTTATGATGTTTTTATATTGTTTCTTTGTTTCAATAATGCAACCGCGTGAAGCCTTAATAATAATGTAGGATGAGCCTAAAGCCCTAAATATTCCAGTTGATTCACACTGCTAGCGAGTCTTTACTAAACTTATGCATTAATTTCAATGTTTTTAATCGTCATTTTTCATCAATTTTAAACTCATTACTGTCAAATAATCGAAAAAAGATAGCAATTATCAGAGAAGTAGAAGACGAGAATCAATAAAGCTCTAACAGATGAATTAAGGAACAGGCATTAATTACTTGATTAATTGATTCTGATTCCTCGTAAATCAGACATTTGTGGCATCCGAAAACTACAATCACCATGAAAAATCATTGATTATATAATTCTACCACAAAAGTAAACAAATATCAACTTTGACGAGGAAGCTAAAGGAAATTAAATGAAAGTATAAAAACGTTCAATTCAGAAATAAGTTCAATTAAAATGAATAAAATTTGATAGCAAGAAAGTGAGTGAATCAGATACAGAGTAATTGTCTGGGAAAAATGCCATAAAGAATTTTCGAGAAAACTGTGTTGCTTTTTCGAATATATTCGAATATTAAAAAGTGCATTCAATCTTTAGTTGCCTAGCTTTATACAAAAGGACGCAAAAAGTATGAGGAAAATAATTTTTGCATTGCTAGATTTTGATAAACTAAGCAATTTGCGAAAGTACACCCAACTTTGTAATTTTAATAAGCATAGGTAGATAGAAATATAGATTTATTTAATTGAGAAAGCAAAAGAAATTAGTGTCTTGGCATATAAACTACATATTAAATATTCAAGAAGTGAGAAAACTTAAAAAGCAGAACTGCCTGAACAACA
Organism: Dendroctonus ponderosae; assembly: GCF_020466585.1. NCBI lineage: Eukaryota > Metazoa > Arthropoda > Insecta > Coleoptera > Curculionidae > Dendroctonus > Dendroctonus ponderosae. The sequence continues at coordinate 43,359,565 of NW_026017110.1, read as the reverse complement.
TGTTGTATTCCAATCTGCCTTATTTGCTGGAAACCTCTTTCATTTATTAACGTACAAAAACATGAAAAATTATAAAAACACACAAAAATATTTCAGTTTAATTGCTTTCCCACTTCTAAAAGGGCTTAAACCTGCAGCTTATTTGCAAGTAGATGAGAACAGGAAGCTTAAGGAATCAGCCACTAAGAATTATTGAAAATCGAAGATTAATGAAGGTTAAAGAATGGTTCAATATAAGCAGATTTTAATAATACCTTTCAAGAGTTACTGGCTTTAAAGAGAATTTATCCCAGATAAATCTCAGGAAAAGGTAATGTGGATAGCCGAGTAAAAGTAGATTCAGAAATCTTTTTTTTAGATTGAGAAATATTTAGAAAAATGTTTACACTGAATCCAAAAAGGTCAAAAAAATTAAAACTTTCAATAAAATAAGTGGCAACAAACATGCAGTTGATAAGAAATTGGAATATAGTAAAACCATACTAAAAATACATTTCAGTACAGTTGAACAACTTTGGAATCAAAAAATTCGGAAAACTCACATAAAACATCAATAACAAAACATTGATTTAGAGAATGCCAAATTTACACTAAATGAGTAGCCAAAGAGAGAAGCATAAATTCCAATAAAGGAAAATTAATTTCTCAGTAGATATAAAACTGAAGAAATTAATAGGAATAAATTAAATTAATGGCTACAAACATTTGAGTTATTCTCAAAACTTCCATTCTAGAGCATTTGACTACAATTTCACTTTTTAACCTAGTTTTAAACCTAAATTTCAAACCCCAACCGCATCTAGCGGTTAATAAAATTTCAATAAACCGGGCACTTCTGTACGTACTTTCCAGAACTCGATCATACAAACAGGTGTTTTATTTAGATTTTATTGCTCCCAAGAGATAAAGGGAGTTTCGCCCTTAGCCATGCGATTTGTATTAGCGCGAAAGTCCACGAAGCCGAACAACAGGTGAGGAGATTTTGGAGGGATTTATGATGTGTGCAATAAGCACTTGTTGAATTAGGAATTTATTTAAAACTAAATAAGTGTTTGCACGGAATTATTAGTGAGAAGCAAATGCAGACAAACGCGCATATTAATCAAAATGAACAGGTGCGTTAAAACAAGAGAGCTGACCGAGAAACCTCAAAAAACCTTACGATTCAGACGATATTTACACATTTAGAATTGTAGGAACAAATGAACTGTTAAAAGTGTTAACAGATGAAGATACTGAAACTCAATACTTTGCCTGAGCAAAAGTAGTTGAAGATGGTTTTTGTACAAGAGGTGAAAATAATACTTAATTTTATTCAAGAGTTGAAAAAGGAAAACTTTTAATTATTCAACGAGCTAACATATAATCGAAGCAAGTTCATGAGCCATTAGCACGGTGTTCTTAGCAAACCGTTAGCACGGTGTTCTTATTAGTTAGCAGAGAGTTTGTGGCCTTTGAAAAAAACAGGCATAATTATATTCAGTTCAAGTTAATTAAATTGGTTACCTTTGCATTTTTATGCCTTCACTGAAACCTGTTGAAAATAACACTTTATACACAAAGTGTTCGAAACGTTAACAAATTCAAAGACGTACAAGTCCTTGATAAGAAATTGAGTTCACTAAGACAAACATCCAGTTTTCTTGGCTATAAATACGGTCTATAAAGAGGCAGCGGCTCCGGAGCTCAAACCGGCAATAAGAACATTTTCTCCGGAAATAAGTGAAGGAATCCAGAACTAAAGTCACGTGCCGATTGGTCCTGTTCTAGACATGTTTTCTGGAAAATATAGGCCAGCACGCTAGTCAAGGAGGAAACGACAATTGAAAAAGGTACATTTAATATTGTCCTTTAATAACTTTTGTATACAATATAATTATGGTAACGAGTGGGAAGAAGTGGGAGTGTTTATAAGAACAGTGGAAAGTTGCTTAGAATGGATTTTAAAGCGAAGGCGCGAAGAGCCTGGGTTTAGGTCTTAATATAACTTGTAATAAAAAAATTGTAAATTTTTGCAAAAAATATACTTATAACGATATAAGGAATAAATGCATTGCATAAACACCCTCTCAAATCTAGCTAGTAGATGCGGAAACACTTCTGTTTTCTCGACGTAAACACTACAGAAAATAAGTAACGAACTTCCAGTTTAAGAAAACCGACTATATCACTCCTCTTAATCCGTTTGATAAGGGTACTCGGGATGCGGTTTTGTTGTTTTCTTACTCCCATATCGAATTCACTTAATAACAGTAGCAAGCTGAATTTAAGAAACCGAAATTTACTCTGTTACAAAAATTGAGTCCGTTCATGCAATGTATAGGCGATAATCCGGAAAATTTGTATGATAATTGACACAAAAATTAAATTTAAACGAAATTAACGTAAAGTAAAACCCAAATTTTAAGAACAGGAGACGAGAAAATATGAAAAGTTATGTAAATTGGATAAAGTGGCAAAAAATAATAAAATTCGAATACTTGCAAGCATCAATCGATTGAATAGGAGCTGTTTTTTCTTTCCTGTATGAGCCAAAGAAACGCTTTTGAAGCAAAATGAGAAGCGTCCAAAAATCCAGGATATTTTTAAACCGTAGTAACTACATCCGGCTAGTTTTCATGAAAAGTGCAAAAGGGTGGACTTACAGCTTGAGCTCCTAAATGCACATTTTATACTTCTATCTGGTTCAATCAGACGATGCGATTCAGAGGCACCAGACGAAGGCCTTTTTATTCGTTTCACTTCCGTTTTGTCACAATAGACGGGGATTTTTACACAATATACGGATTATTCCAAGAAGGATTCGCAAAATATTTCACTGAAAGGATGAATCGCCCGTTTCTTTTGAGGAAATGTTTGCGTCATCGTCTCATATTTTTAACAAGCTTCCTGTTTTACAAACTAGAAAATGAGCCGAACGTCTTAAATCGATGCGAATAATCCGCTTTTCTGCAAACATTTTATTTAACCTTAAGGCCATCAAATCGGGGGATTATCATTTGCTTAAAAGCAACCAAATCTCCGGCTATATTCACTCAGTTTAGATTGAATCACATTTATCTGATGGCGGCTGAAAGGGTGCTTCTTGGATTTCGAGTAAAAAATAGCCTACAGGGAGGACTTGCTTACAGCAAAGTTTATATGATTACTGTGTCCTAAATCTGCGGCTAAATTCGCATTTATTTCAGTACGACATTGCGGAGCCCGATTCCAAAAAGTCAATTTAAACTGAAAAATGGAAAACATATCTGGAAAATTATTGGGAATAAAGGAAAAAGGGTGTATCTTTCATGTCAAAGAGACAACGTCCCCCAGACAATTTAACTGGTTTTTACATGGATTTTTAAAGCGAAACATCCCCTCGGTGTATTATATGTTTGATATCTAATATTTGAAAAGGGGGATCAGAGCAACTGGGCGCCACCTACTTTCGAAAATCAGTGGCGTAGCAGGGAACGAAAAACTTACAAAAATAAGACAAAATAGGTAGTTTATTATAAAATGCATAAATAAACTCCTTTTGAAAAAGAAATTTGAGACAAACCCTTTGGCCCATACAGCAAACCAATAACCTTTTTTCAAGTAATTCCCATTGTCTGATCTCATTAATACAGTGTGAACTTCCGACCAGTGTTTTTAGCTCTCTGAGTTTTAAAAAATCTTCATAACGTCATTTCAGGTCAGATTCTTGCTCTTTATTTTCTAGGTCTTTCTTTATTTTGTGTTTATCGAGCCCGAGCGTATTTCCATAAGTGGAATTCGCTTAGAAAATTATTTGAGTAACTTTGAGAAGAAGCTTAAAATAAGGAGAATTTTGACTCTCCGTTTTCGGTGCTCCAAAGCACAGTTTCTCTTATTATTTATGTGGAAACTTCTACATCTTCAAAAACATATAATTCGGTTAAACGAGTGAATTTGCTCAAACTACATTGGATTCATATCTAGGCACGATTTGTCGATCAGAAAATCAACTGAGTGGAACAGTGGAAAATATTATATTATTATATCATTAGTAATAATTCCGGCCTTATCAATATTTCTAATTGGTCTGGAGGGTACAGGGTTATTGATTGAACTTTGGCCACCCCGTTTTTGGATCTAATTTGAAATTTAGAGGAAAATGTTTAATACAAAAGTTTTAGATATTAACGTCCAGTTTATTCTAAGATAATACCAATTGATACAGGGTGTCTCAAACTCAAGTGGCGGTATAAACTTACATTTTTTTAAACGGAATCGCGCACTTTTTAAAATAAACTAGACGTTAATATTGTAACGGAAATGGCCTGGGGTACTCACGTTTGGAATGGAGGATCGAAATTCATGGTATTTCAGTAAATGGGAGCCCCATTTGGGCCCCATTTACTGTCAAATATGACACTGACAAGCGGGAAATTTCGCACCTAGACTGGAGATTTCGAGAACCTTCTGGGTTACCTGGAGGAAACTATATAAGCGACGACGAGAACCATGAGAAGTCAGTGAACTGACAGCAGCGACAGAGTGCAGAAGAAGGTTAAACCCCGCGGCCATCCACGGTACAATATCTAAAACTTTTGCATTTAATATTTTTCTCTAAATTTCACATTAGATGCCAAGACGGGGTGGCCAAAGTTGAATCAATAACCCTGTACCAGCAGCACAAAGTGTGCAGTAATTTCCAAGTAAAAATCCAGAAAAAGCAAACAAAGTCTTATGGCTTCTAAAAATTATTTTGCTCGTAGTTGAGCTGCTGATAAGTAGAATCTTTTGCAATCTGAGAAATATCTTGATTACTCAGCAGCCATGAAAAAAGTGAGTTATGAAGATCTCCCATTGACACTCATGGCAAAAATGGAAATGAAAAACCGACTTTTACCGTAGAATAAGGGAGAGTAAAATAATTTGTACGTGCGACACTGTCCCTCTGATTGCTACAAAATGTTTTATTACAGTTGTCGACCCTCCCACCATGGATCTTTATTAAAACACTCGGTGTAATACACTTCGGGCCGGTGCATAATTATCGACTACCCCTCCAGAGCACATATTTGAACAGGGATGAGGCCTTTATTGCGAAATTAATTTTGCGGATTCGACGGATCAGCATTATGGAGATGATGATGATCAAGTGTGTCAGCCATTTATTTCTATGTCCATTAAAACGATATAAAGAAAATCATATATCGAGCAAACCGAGCGTGCAAGAAAGGCGATTAAGGGTGTCCGTCAATCAGCGACGTTTCTCTGTGAATCTCCGCGTAATCCATCAGGAAATGATGCGAACGGGTCTTTCCGAGCCCATTCAAGTGTGACCGCGCGATACCATTCATTCGATCCCTGGGGAAATCAGCTAAACCATGGCTAAAGCCACATCGACCGATAGAATAAAGACGGACTTGTTCCTGTGACTTGGATAATTTTTGCGTTTCCACATGCGACAAGAATCAACTGGCAAATATTCAGCATCAGTGGAAGTTTGCAACCCATTCGAAAAACAATATAGACTTGTTCGTTTGGAAAGCTTCCATTCCCCTTCCCGAGCAATTTGCATCAAACGCCGATTGAGTGCTCACAGTTTCGAGTAGGTACAAGGAAAAAGTGTGGCTGGGCTTTTAGTATTCGGAGAAAGGTTTAAAGTGATTTTCCTGTACAGGATGTGTATGCCAAATGAAACAAGTTTCCCAAAAAATAAATGTTAGCTTTCTCCAATTTCCTTAGCCATTTTCAAATTCAAATAATGCTCTTTCTGTGCTAGACTGTGAGTAAAGAAACTGAGTTTTTCTTAGGAATATTTAAAAATTACGGTAATTAAATATTGTACTGTTGTGCAAGAACAATGGCTTTTATTTTCTGAAACTTCCCTCCTTTTTGTTAAATAAAATAAAATTATCGACATCGTATTTCCCTCAATTTACTACATTTAATTTTAAACAATGTTAAAGTGGAAAATCGCATTGTGAAGGAAAGTCAGCCAAAAATTGAAGCTATCAACAGTTTTTTGCTAAATTATTTTTCTATTTCATCCATATGCTCAATAAAAGCGTTTCTATTTTGGCACACAGCATTTATGATTTTTATATTAAAATGCCAATAGGTTCTCTCCCCCCGCACCCTGAGGATTTCTTCAGTTCCAATCTTGTTCAAAGCTTTCACAAAATATATACGTAGTTACTTGCTCATTTGTGGAAGCAATTTTTGAGCATACTAAAATTTAACTGGTGTTCATAGTGAGCAAAAGTATACTTTGGCGTTATATGAGTTGGCGTAGTGCTGCGCAAAAGGCTTGGTGCGGCACCCCAACGCACAGGCACAATAACTCAGTTCCGTTACCTTTTCTTCTAACTGCTCAATTTCCTAGTTTCACTTAAAAATGCTGACAATCTTAAGGTATTTTCCGCGAAAAATTATGAAATAAGCTTCGAATCCTTCTTCGCTTTGTAAAAAGTTTTGTAATCCCTTTCCAGCTTCGAATTTGGAACAAACATCAAATATTTTTTTATCAAAAAACGATCAGAATAAGCGAAAGTTTATAACAGGTCATTTAGAAATCTCGTCACCTCCATTCCTCTGAAGACTATAGAATTTGTAAAAAAATGTAGTTTTTTAGTGTTGACTGAATTTTTTTGTTCACTGTCTACTCAAAATCTATCTATTTTGTAGAGTTTCCCTTTAAAATACTGACGATCTGGAACACTGTTACGCGAAAAATTACAAGATAAATTTATAGCTTTGTAAAAATTTTGCAAAAACTTTTTTCAGCGTTAAATTTGGGATAAAAACGAAAATACATTCATCTCGGTTATCCCCTGAAACCATTAACATTTTGTCCAAAACCTATCACAAAGCTGAAAGTTTTTAATCGAAAACGCAAAAAAACTTATTTTCTGACTATTTTTTCCTTTTCTGGCAATAATGGAGCCTTTTCAGCCAAAAATCACAAAATTAATTTTGCTAGAAAACTCGCCTCATTCATCGGTTTGCAGGGAACTTTAGAAAGTCCATTTGAGGTTCGAATTTGGCACATAAAGCAAATAATTTTATTCAGTTTTTACCGAAAGTATCTTGAAAACACGACCAGAGCAAAAGTTTACAAAAAATTATTCGAAAAATTCACCGGCCTCATCGCTCTGAAGAATTTTAAAGTTTCTTTAAATTTCCAGGTCATTCCAGTTTTAACAAAGTTTCTATTAAGCAATTCTTTCTACGCAAAAATCGCATTATTTTTTAGTTTGACTTAAAATACTGGCAAACTTCAGGTATTTTCTGTAAATTATAAGATAAATTTCATTGGAACACTCGCCTCCTTAACCGCTTTGCAAAAATATTTGGAAAACTTTTTGCTGCTTCGAGTTATGGACAAAACCGTAATAATTATTTCAGGGTGTTTTTCCACAAATATTTCCCCGAACTGAAAAAGCGAAAGTTGATTATCATTTATTTGGAAAACTTTTGGAAACTGGGGTTTGTTCACTTTTGGAAACTGGGGTTCGCCAAACAGAAGAACCGCGTTTTTCCTAACGTTTTGCTGTAAAATATTGGCAAACTGAATCTTTTAAGCAAAAAAATTAAGATATCGATTTTACATGAAAACTTGTCGACTTTCTTTGGACTCAGTTTTGCTGCAGGAAAAATCTACATGACTTTTTTTAGTTGTTTGAACAAAGTAGTAAAACGTTATTCAGAAAAAATGTTGATGATCTTTTGTTTAGATGTGAAAATTCTAGTCTCGGGTCTCGTAAAGTTTTAGTAAATGAATTCTAACTCATTAACCGCTAATTTATAAAACAACTCAATAGCGCAAGACAACACAGTGTTACCTCTTTTAAGGATTAGGTAGTTTTATTAACGAGAAATTGGCTTGCCAGCGCGATCATTTCTCAAATTAACTCCCTGAGATTTTGCAGCAACCTTCGTTCTATCGTCCGCCATGATGAGAAAAACTGAAGAATTACAATTATGTTTCCGCAATCCTTAGATCACCGCATAAGCGTACACTGTAGCAGATCCTTCTGTATTTATTTGGAAGTGTCTTCAAATATTTAAGAACTCTTAAAATGAAAAGCTTTCGGCATTAGCAGAGCCGACATGAACTTTTGAAATAGGCAAGTGCAGATTTTGAAATGCGCCAACCTCAGGCACCCCCAGGATGGGTTTCGAGCCTATTAGCTCTCATCAGCTGTGTTCTGATGGCTCGAAACCGGTCCTAGGGGTGCCTGAAGTTGGCGCATTTCGAAATCTGCACTTACCTATTCCAACTCTTAAAATATTTTCTTAGACCCTTTAGCTCAGAGTAAATAGTATCAGGGAGCAAAATATGCCCTCAATCTCGGACGTATCGCTCCCGTCAAGAAAAGCAAACTCCATATCGCAATTAGTCCGGTACTAAATGCAGCGATATTTTCAATTAAATTAGGACTTTGCTTAGGCGTGGCAAGGAGGAAGCGGAGTGTTGCGCGGGTGTTTGAGGGAGCGCATAGAGCACGATCGAGTGGCCCAATTTAAACAAAAATTGGGCAGTAAACGGTAGGTTATTATAATCTGAATACTTTGCGCGGTTTTTTTAGTTTACTTCCTCAATCATAAAATGGATAACCCTATATTTGTCGACTGATCGCCTGGTTTTCTTAGCACTAAAATAAATTTAAAAAAAATTTTCAGTTCCGGAGATCTAATAGACAGATCTTTTTGCATGAACCTTTTTCGGCCTTGCTGTTTTTTTCTTCAAATACCCAACAAACTTCAACTTGAGCAGCATAAAGCACAAACAGATCAAAAAAATATGCTTATTTTGCCTTGGCTGACATCCCCTATTAAAACTGGCCTATTATATTATCGATTTTCAGCTTTGGCAGTGTCAATGCAACAGCAATACGAAGGATAAGCTTTTGTGCAGACTCCCCTGCTGGAAAAGGATGTCATTAGTACAAAATATCCGCTGGCAATATGTCATTTATTTTTCTATAGAACCTTTTATAACGTTATTTAAAAGCTATAAGTCTAAAAGGAACAAGTATGAATAGATAATTGTAGGTTACCACCATCAGGAATATTGCCGATTTCAAGATTTTCCACGTTGTTATCGAAGCTGGCCATCAAATCTAAAAACTCCAACGGAAGTCTCGAAAAGACAAAAGGTAATTGAAAGAGGAAAGTTTTAATCTGGTGCGAACAGGAAATGGATTTGGGGATGAAGGGAGACCTTATCTAAATTGTCGTTTATACGGCTTTAAATCCTAATATACTCACTTCTTTAATCAACATTTTTAAGCTCAGCGTTGCCAAGACAAACTGTTTTAAGTTAGCAGGAAATTCCCCTTCTTGAATTCGTGTTTTTTGCCCTTTTTCGACTTTCTTTTCAGTCTCACAATATGGGTAAGAAACGGACTTTATTTCACCCTTCCAGATTGATCGTCACAATCAGTGAACGGTGACCGTTTCTTGAACATTTGTTTTCTTTTCCAGCCACTCCGCATTCAAACCGTTAAGGACACATGAGGGTCTCCGAAAGAAAAACACAAAAAGTGCATTGAAGTCACATTTTTCATGTTCAGGAGAGCTGATTTTCCTTCACCCACACAATAAACTCAAATTATTAGCCAGAATTGGTTGAAAAATCTGATAGATTATTATTTGTTTCAAGTTTTCAAGTTCAGCATCCGAGTTAATTGGTAAGTGTGAAAGTTTATGACAGTGTAATTTTGTTAGTTGGTTTTATATTCACTTTTCAATTGTTTTGAGTTTCAATTTTTAAAGTCGTAGTCAATTCGGAGTTAAATGTTGCATACAGTCAATTTAACATTAAGCAAACGCCCAATGCGGAACGGGCATTTTTTTTTAATATTTCGGTCTGAACCGGCAAAATGTATTTAAACAGAATATTGTTTATATTAGCATAATTTCCGCTTGTGTATTTTTCCCCCATTTCATTTCCTGTTCTTCTAATCATGGTTCAGAATATTTTGTAATTTGTTTCTTTATATTTATTAAGTGCTGATTGAATTAGTTTGGTTGCAACTTTTTCTCTGCATATTTATGGGCGGATTCTTCTCTAGATGTTTCCTGTTGGTGTTGTTGAAGTTGAAAAGAACGCTTCAGTTTTGAAGAAAATTGTAAATAATACATTATTATTACATAATTCAAATTATTCAAATTATACCGAAAAACACTTTTACAGAATTGGGCGAGGCAACTGAAACTGAACTCCCTAAAATGACAAATAAGAACGTTCTTTTCACCAAATCTTTCGATCAAACTCCACTAAAGCTCCAGATTCTTTTCAATTCGAAATTCCACATAACATTTTTTGGGTAAATTACCCTTAAAACTTACTAATCTGCACGAACTAAACAAGCGAAATTTTTGTTTTCAATCTGATTGGATCAAAAGAGGAAAAGTAAAAACCCCAGTAAAACTTCCGAATAGCGATTTAATCCTGCAAACGTCTCAAGAATATGTTTTTCAACCCCATTGTGGTTAGAGATACATTCGTACGCAAGAAACACAAAGAATGTAATCATGTTAATGGATGGTGTAGGTTACAAAAGGCATTTTCCCGGTTGAGGTTTTTCACTTTTCCCATAAAGTGATTGAATTTTACAATGCAACGACGTTCAATGGGGGTATCGTGCAGTGACAAGACGTATCAGTGGTAATTTAATCATCCAGGAATCATATTTCGTCAATAGAAAACTTTGATTTTATGGAGTGTCTTCATTATATTAATTCAAAGTAAGTCATCCGAATGGGTGGTGAAACGGGAAAATATTAGAGCAATATTCCACATTTAATACGAGTCACTTCAAACATACAAAGCTATTTGACCCCCGCAGCGTCTCTTTCCTTTGGATGGCTGCATATTGGTTCATGTTCTCCGAGGCTAGTAAATATTTGACAAGTCAACAAGCCAGTCCATCTCCTGAGCACACAAGCCAGAAGCTCTTCATATCGGTGTTTAATATCGCCTCCTCTTCTCAGCTGTTCATCGTGTTTGATTTTATCGGCGCTTTATTAAGAAAGTTCACTGGCCAAGAAAATGGAAAAAATATCTTTAGAGTTTCATTTAAAGAAGGAGCAATTGCGGTTGGGAGAAATGGTTAATGTAAACTTAATGTTGAGTTTACTTACAATTGTGAACTAGACAGAGTATTGTGACTTCTAGTAGCTGCAGAGTGTTAACAGTCCTGAAGATGTTTCCTGTTTGCCGGGTTTTAGCTCGTTGGCAAATTTCAGTACGAGCAAGTCTTCAAAACTGGTATTTTCACAAATCATTTATTACGACGCTAAGTATATAACTTATTCTAAATGATTTTAATGATAATACGACAAGATTTTCTTACTTGTCATATTTTAACTTATTAATTAATTAACAATATCTAGTAAGAAAATGTTTAATTTAATTTAGCAGATGTCGGTCTTAAAAACTTGTCTTTTCACAAAAGATCTACTGTCCTAATGGATGAACTGAATAAACTGCTCAACAAAATCAACATTAGAGTGACAAATTTAAACACCTATTTTGGAACTGGATAACTTCTGATTGCTGCATCTATTCCTGCTTGACGTATTATTATTTAGTGCAATCCTTTTTGCATTAATGGGTAGGTTTGCAAAAATTGGTGGATCAGATAAATTTTCTACAGGGTGGCAAACAATGCAAACTTGCTGAAAGTTCCACATGCTCGCCGCTGAACAAACAAATTGGTTTTTGCATTTAAATACCACAGGCATTAAGATAGACTGCATGTATCGAATAACGGTTTTTAATTTTTCGCTCATCCCGTTTATTTACATAGTGGTCTTAAAAAAAACACTTTTTTCTTGAAGTTATAGTTTTTTCTCTTGAACTCATTTGCAAAATATAGAGCTGAACCTTCAAAATCTAGAGCTGAAGCTAAACCTTTACAGTGTACTTGAGAAAATAATCATTCAATTTTTCGAGTTGCATGAATGAACGAAATATTTGAAAGTAAGCTTCACTTAGTTGAAAATCTTCCGGAATCACAGATTTCGGGAGCAACTCTGATCTGGGTAATTTGTTGTGTAATCCTGTATATTGAATTTCCGGCCTAAATTATCTATGAAACTTTAGCTCCAACATAAGCTCTAGATCCTGAAACTCAAGAGCAGATAGGTTATCGCTGCATAACCAAAAAGTTGATTGAGATTTTGAGACCGCCTTGTAAATAGAAGAAATAGCCGAAAAATTCAGAAACCGGTTTTCGGGCTTGTTGATTTAAAGTTTTGTTGTTCGGATCCAAAAAACACAATTTTTGTTCAATTAGGAGCATGCAGGATTTTCCGCAAGTTTGCATTTATTTATTTGCCACCCTGTATAAAATTTATGAGAGGTGCTAACATGGACTACCAGAGCACACATGTAGCTCAATAACGCTTCAATCAGAAACTATTTCGGTTCAAGCAATCATAATTTATTCAGTTCCAAAGTTAGAGCAACCGTTCATTTTGTTCACCAACTTTATTCCACACCTTTGGTTTTAAATTTAGCGTCTTAAAAATTAGAGTTTCATCTACTGGTCGACACTAAATCCACAATTGTGACCCTTCAGCTGCGATTCAACTATTCATTGAAAAATAATTTATTTACCAATTTAATTCGAAAAACAGGAATTGTTTCCACTAAACAACACAATATTATTTATACGTTTCACTGCAGATTGAAATGGAATCCATTTAATCCTCTTAATTTCAGGCTCTCTCTGAGCGTCGTGCAAGCAGCACTGAAAAGTATTCTGAGTCTCCGTTGAACGTTTTTCTAGGTACTTGAGCACTAAGGCCACTAATTTACGAATAAATAACGCAAAACTACAGCTTGTACATTCATTCAACTATTCATTGAAAAATAATTCATTTACCAATTTAACTCCACAAAGAGGAATTGTTTCCACTAAACAACACAATGATTTATTAGTTTCACTGCAGATTGAAGTGGAATCCATTTAATCCTCTTAATTTCAACCTCTCTCTGAGCGTCGTGCAAGTAACACTGAAAAGTATTCTGAGTCTCAATTGAACGTTTTTCTAGCTACTTGAGCATTAAGGCAACTAATTTAAGTAAGCCTCACGTCGCGTTATTTGAACCTTTGAGGTCTCGGCAACTCTTCTGATGCGGTTGGTCTAAAGCAATATTTGTTCCAGGGTTTTTGCTGCAAAATAAAGCAAGACTACAGCTAGTAAAGGTTAGCTTCTCACTGGAGCTAAAAAAAGCGCGTTACTTAAGTAGTTTCAATCCGAAAGTGAGCTTCTGAAGCGTCAAATGGTCGTAAATCAGCAGAAAACAAGAAAATCTTTGTAGTTTCCGCACAGTTGCGAGACTAGTTTCGAGAAGCAAGTCGCCTGATCTGAGCCGCTCCAACTTGGAAAGAACATTTCTGAGGGTCCGAAAAAGGTTCTCTGATTCACTTGATGTAGAAAAACGGCAAATTTATCATTGATTTGTAGAATGATACCAAACATTCTCCTTTTGAGAATTTAGCGGCGAACTAAGCCTGTTATTTGGTGTTTTAGAAGCGCAATTTTTGCGTAGTTTGAGATAAGGAAACTTCGAATGATCGATCCAATTGTCGTATTTGGCCTGACTTTTTTCAATAAATGTAGCCGAAATAGAAAATTTTTATATGGTTTTTAATTCCCATACTCCTTCACTATGTTAGTGAAGTTCCAGCGACAATTATTTTCATTAATTCGGCGGTTTTTAAAAAAATCTCATTTTATGTCGTTTTTACCGAAAGACCCACAAATATTTGCAACTGATCTTCATAAGCAGCGATTTAAATCGACAAGTTTTGTTAACTTGAATTTTTCGCCGCAAAAGTTTCAGTTTTAAATGCAACTCGCTATATCGAATTGTTGTCTTAAAATGTGTATGAAGTTTAAGTTTTAAGTTATGTTTTTAAGAAGTGCGCTTATTTTTTCCCGAAACATGTTGAGTAACAATTTAAAAAATGCTCAATAACGCTGCAAACAGAAACCAAATCTCTCTAAGTAATTAGAATGTATTCAGTTGCAAAGTTGGAGCAAATTTGGCTATTTCCAATAAATTTGTTTATTATAGATTTACATTCCCTGTAGAGTATTGCCTTTTGGTCGTCGACAGTAAGCAAAAGGTAAATGTTGTGCAAATTATTCAATATAGGGCCCAGTTAACACAGAAGCCCAAAAAAAAAGGATAAAAACTCTCTTCAAATTTCATGCAAACTCCGGAATTTATCCGGAAAGTTGCGTTTTCTTGTTAAGAGACTGAAAGCTAATTAATTGAATTGAAATCAAATGAATAAAATATTTCAAAAAACTCCACTCTCTTTCATCTCTGTTTTTAAATAATCAGTGTTTTGCTTCCATCCAAAAAGAATAAAAAAGTTTTTTTTTTAATGGATATTTTACAAATATCTCAAGCAAGTTCTAAGAATATCCCGAGAAGTTGTAATATATGTATTTCCTATAATTCCCAACCTCGTGTTAAAATTATTGGAAAATTTCACATATGAAATAATGAACATCGGAAAAATTACCGCCTTCAACCCTTCTTTGTTGATTGCGTCCAATTGTTTGGTGACAAAATGAAAATTGCAAAGAAATTAATCCGATTATGCTTTGATGATGTTTTCAGCTAACTGAAATTAATGACGAAACTTTGGAACTTCGAGCACGTCAAGCATTTCTCTTGTGGCTGAATGTGATGGATGCTGATAATTAGTGTATGATTAGTTTCATGACTGCAAACAGCTGGGACTGAATATTTCTTGCACTAAAACGAGAGTTCGTTATATGGAAAAATTCAGCTTCAGTTGTCTGTGTGAGGTGTAGGAAGCTTTATAGTTGATGCGATGAAATAGGATGACAAGAAGGCCCCAATCAGCCCAAAAATCGCGCTTAAAACTGAAATGTTTTAATGGTCTGTCTTGTTTGCTCCTTCTTTCTGTCACGGGTAATTGTTTAGTGGCCAGATTTACTTTTTGCTGATGATTTTTATCAATTGAAGCCAACGTTTTGGAGAAAAAGGTAATAGCTATCAGCAGAAACAGTTCATAACTAGCGACAGGAATTATTTCTCATTTATTTTAAAAATTCTCAAGATCATCAACAGCAAACGTTGAATCAATCGGGTTCAAAGCACAAATCCCAGCAGCATTTGCACAGCACAGAACACGATTTTAATTTGAGGGCTGCAGTTGGACTAAATTTTGAAAATTGTTGCATTTAGACTCGCCTCAAACAAAATCGCTTAATATTCCTGATATTAAAAGTTGACTTTGGTAAAACTATGAAAATTTCGACAAACACGTTTTAAAAATATCATTTTTTACGACTTTCGCATTCAAGAGTTTTATTTTCTTGTTTATGTTTAGTCCATAAAGGCTTCTGAATTTTACAAATTATAACTGAAATTTTCATATTTTTATTTTATTTTTATACCTTTCAATCCCTTTAGAAAACCGTTAATTTTAATCTGAACTGAAGAAATTGAAACAATTATTGGAAAGCTAGGTTTGAATGTTATAATGATAAAAGTTTTGTCAGAAAGTCTGTCTGTCGCGATTAATTAAGCAAATGAAATTAAATTAAATATACATACCTACAGAAGATAAGATATGTCTGAGAAAATTTGGGAGTCGAGAAAAATATTTGTAAAAATTTGTCATTTGTCCCAAATCCTTGAAGCTTTCTCCATCAAGCTGAAATGTTCCTAAATATCATCTGCTGCATTTTCAAAAAGCTTTATCAATTTTATTAGAAATTTCTTAGTTGAAAAGCTTGGACTCGTAGCTGATAAGCCTGAAAAAGTTTGTGAAAATAATAATTTCAAACAAATGTACATACGTCGCTTATATTAATTGCAAGAAAATTGCTCGGAAATTGTTGAGTCAGAATTTGTGGCCTCCTGATAGCCCTGATTTTAATCCTGCAGATTACCCAATAAGGGGAATACTTTTTTGATTCATGGTAAATATTTGAAATTTCTAAAACAACCCCTGCTCCAAACTAAATAGGAAAGAGACTCAGAAACTTCGAAATAGAAACCAAACATAAACTACTGAAATTCTCTATTTGTCGTGAATTTTTGTAGAATATAAATACAATTTCAAACAGATGGGGCCGCAAGTCAAAATATAGAACTGATTAAATCAAATACGAAATAACTTATCGGGCCTTCAAAATATCCATTGTGACTAAACATCGCTCATCAGCATGCAAACTAGTACACCTTTTAAATTTTAAAGCAAGAAGGGGGAAAACGTCCATTAGTCCTCGACAATCTCTTAATCAGGCCATTAACGGGATCTGCTCGGCTAAGCAGTTTTGCCAAAGACCATTATGGATACAAGCAGGAATCTATTATAGTCCTGACAGGCCTTTTTGGGGTATTATGTTTTAGCCACTTCAAACGATATTCATAGCAGCGATTTTGGATGGCGGCGATCGTTTGCAATTTGTTTAGGGAATTTATAAGCTGCTTATGTAGGGAATGTTCGCATTGGGAAAATGCGGCCTGAAAATTCGGAATAGATACGATTTTCTTCGACGGCAATGATTGAAAGTTTGAAGCGGCTCGAGTGAATATTTCTGATCGAAACGCTACATGCAAAAAAATTAACTTATGTTGGGTTAAAGGTCTTCAACTCTCCAAACTACATCAGACTCCAAATAGGTCAACAAACAAAGCGATCAATCACATTGTCCCAAATATCCATAAATTATTGTTGCTATCTTTTGCGTCCACCAAGGCATAAAATATGGTCGGAATCTTCCTCCAGACAAAAAACGTGGGAATTTTCAGCTTTCTAAGTTATGGCAATTGCTACAAGACAACAGACTGATTTTCTGAGCGCGGTTTGGTCGATTGGAATCACCACCCCCTTTTAAAATGACATCGCGAGCCAAACAACTTAAAGTCCAATGCAATTTATGTAATAAAATCAATTTCAATTAAATTTGTGACTCCACTAATGGAAAGCGAAACCCCCCAAAAGATGGGACAACCGAGTCTGGAAGCCCGGTCGCAAATTGAGTTACGCCGACACAATGCCGCCGATGTTTGTATGTCGGCGACTCGGCAAGGCATAAAGAGAGTAAACTGGCAAATAATTGATTTTCGAGTACCGCTAATGCATGACTTTATTTCCTGAAATTCGAATTGCTTAGGTTCATCACTTTATCGCTGCTCTAAATGTTCATCAATATAACACAGCATTGAAAAATTCTCTCTTTTGAAAAAATCTGATTTTTGCAAAAATTTTTAGTTTTTGAGCAAAAATTGCTTCTTTTCTTGCAAAAATTCCTCACTGTTTTATTTTGTTGTTTCGTCTTATTTTTGTAGACCATTTAAATTTCTAGCTATGAACATAACACACATCAGGAAAGAGTGCTTTTTACAATAAAAATTAATTCTTTACCAAAAAATAATCAAAAGTTGTAGTTTGAATTTTGTCACGGGGTTTTGTTTTTCATTTTTGCATTTTTCAAGAAAGTTCTAATATTGAATTTGTTACGTACTCGTTTAATTTTTGTAAGAAATGTTCTGTAATAACTTTTTGAAATAAAAATGATTACTTTAACTCAAACAGCAAAGAGACAAAAATAGACATATACTATTACAACTACAAAAATCTATCCAATAGAGAAAAACAAATAAACTGGACAAAATATAATAATACTAAGGATGCGAATCAAAATATAAATGACATAATCAAGGAAATTGAATCCTACATTAACAAATCAAGGACCAAAAAACAGAATATTCGCAATTCGAATAAAAATCCCAGATAAGACTGGATAACAACTGCAATATTGAACTCTTGTAATACAAAACATGAACTATACAACGAATTAATGCAAAATCCAGATAGTATAGAAATAAAAGCCAATTATAAGCAATTTGTAAAAATCTTAGATAAGCTGATAAAAGAAGCTAAAATCAACCATGATAAAAAAAATGATAGAAAGAAATAGCAATAAACCCAGAAAACTCTGGACATACATTAGCAAGAAAATTGGTAAAACTAAAAAGAAAGCGGATACTAATATTGCTCAATTGAAAATTGATGATAATCTTATAAATGATAAAAAAGAAATTGCTAACAAAATGAATGAGTACTTTTGCAACTAACAGAAATGTACAGCTACCTGCAAGTAATCTTAAAACAATATTCTTGAATCCCACAAAGAAAAGTGAAATTATTCAAATAATAAACAACTTAAAACTTAAAAAGGGCAGATCATAGATGATATTAGTTCAAAGATTTTGAAAATTATAACTCCAATTATAGCAGTCACTTTGGCTTATACTGTTAATCACTGTATTGAAACATCAATTTGGCCTGATATACTGAAGTTGTTCCAATCTATAAAACAGGAAAAAAATGACATGCAAAACTATAGACCAATGTCCCTAAAATCAAACATAGCAAAAATTTTTATAAAAATTATACACATCAGAATTGAAAACTTTATAAATCACAATAAAATATTAAGTTAAAAACAGTATGGTTTTATTAAGAATATTGGAACTAAGGATGCTTTAAGCTTTTTGTCCAGAACTATTTATGAAAATGTGGACCAAAGTGGACCTATTGCTGTTGCATGTCTGGATCTAGCAAAGGCTTTTGATACAGTTAACCATAAAATACTGCTTGATAAACTTTATTCATACGGTACAAGAGGAAAGAGGCATAAAGTGATTACAATCTACCTAACCAATAGAATACGAAAAGTAAAAGAGATTTTCATTCAAGTTACTTTGTAAAAGTAAATACGGGTGTTTCTCAAGGATCTATACTGGGTGCTCTTTGTACTCTATTGGAATGACTTGCTGACGGGCATGCCTGAAAACGCTGTTCTGTCCTATGCTGATAATACTGCTGTTCTGGCAAGTGGGGATACTTGCTCAGAGGTTGAGAGCAAAATAAATGATTGATCAATTAACATTGAATATACAGAACAGTGTATATAACATTTAGAAACTACATTGATAGTGTACCAAAGAAATTTGACATTAACATACATAATAAAACACTAAAAAGTGTGAATGAAGCAAAGTATTTGGGAATAACTTTCGATATGAATTTGAGATGAGATAGACATGTGGATAATCTCATAAATAGACCTACGAACAGATGCTACAAGCATCTCTGTAGGATGTCAGTTGCGTCGAGTGCACATTGATGTAACGACATATTTCTCTGGTAATTAAATAAAAAATAATAAAAAAAACTTTGTTTTTATTTTGATTTAATTTGGATTGTCAACTTAGAAATAGAAAAGCTCCGAAATTTTTCATAATTTGGTTCTTTTGTTCCCCATGACTATGAATAAAGAAAACAACATGCAGAGTTGTATTCATTTTGCCTTTTGAACATATTTTTTAAAAGTATTGTTGATGTAGTTTGCTGAACAAAAAAAATTCGTTCTTTATGGTGAAATAAGAGAACGCAATTTCTACTACAGAACGCGAGGAAGTCAAAAATGCGCCGAAATACCCAACAAAATAGTTTTGGTTTCTGAACTTTTAAAAATTCTTTTACCTCCTAGAGTGAATACTCCACGTCTAGAGTCTTGCCTGTCTTGCCTGTCTTGAAATAGCATTGATATTTCACAATTCTCTTTCTGTTTGCTCTGTTCATACAAATTTGCCGAAATTTGAAATGTGTTAAAATTTGGCTCTAGAAGGGCTGGTATCGGGTTAGTACAAGTTCAAAAATTTGGTGGATATCACCTTACAATTAAATAGTGGGAGTACAAGAAATATTGATGCAGAATCTGTTCTGCATATTTGCTTTAGACTTCACTGCTTTTGATCATGTTTTTGCTGCTTCTCCTCGCTGTTTTTTAGCACTATTAAACTTCATTCCTTTTTCTGATTTATGTTACTTTCATTTGGTTCCTGCTAATATTTTTCTCTGTTCAGTTTCAAACTCGAGTGGTTGAAGAAGGCTGTTAAAGTAATGACAAACAACGACTTAAATGCCCCTAAACACTTGCCAGTTCATCAGACTGTTAATAACATCCAGCTCCGCTTCATATTGACACAATTCGCAGCCTTGATCAGTTCATAAATCTGAGAACGAGGAATATATGAGTCACGAGGGCTCTTGAGGCTCCTCTCGACAAGAAAATCTTCTTTATTGCGTTTTGAATCCGGGCACAAATCCGACAATCCCTAACAGAAGCGTTGCCTAGCGATTCAGCTCTTTCTCTGCAAATGCTTGCCGTTTCTCTATGGTTTTATTATGTTTTCGATTGGGGATTCAGATCGGTGTAAAACGGTTTTAAACGACGTAATCGACCCACTAATCAATTACTCAGTTTACATTCTACTGCAAATTTTAGGTGCTTATAGAAAATATTACCACGACTTTCTAGTTCTACTAATTGTGCTGCTTTGTTGCTCTCACAACAGCCGATGAAATAAATAGGAAACAACTTCCGTTTCCTGTAAAATCAAACTGTGGTTTAATTATGTGCTTCTGTGATGTAAATAATCGTCCATAAAGAAAATATTAGTGGAATGTAGGGCACAAATTGAAGTGGTTTTCCGTCTTGAAGGCAGCAGACGAAAATCCAGGCGCCCCGGATTCTGGCCAAGTTAACGACTGGATGGCGCCCCGAAACTTTCAAAAAACTATTTGTATGTCTGCTTATCTGTTATCTTTTTCCCCTGCCTACTATTCGTGGCGCGATGACAAAGTAAACCAGGACAAAAGCGAAAGTCTCGGGAGTTTTGCCCTGTTATTGCTCTGAACTGATGAAGGACGAAGGAGCCAAAAATACCGCCTAGACATGGCTGGATTTGGATTTATAGGGTGGAATCAACATTTATTTCATTATTAGGAATAAGAAACTTTCGTTACGAACGTAGAGAGTTAGATGGTGTGGAACATCCAAAAGATTAGAGCAGAGAAGCTTTCTGGCAGTCACGCACTAATTTTAGTTCTTTTCAATTATTTGTCCACAAAAGCGACCGAACTAGACCGGAATTTTCTGTGATTAACATGTGCTTTTTATCAAATCGTTATAATTAGGCGAATTATGAAAGATTATTAAAATTATTGAGCGAAAATACCTAAGGAATATTGTGAGAGCAAACAACGGTTCATTTAGCTCATAATTTCACCAGCATCGCTCTGATTGTGTTTGAGTTGTTCATTTCTTTCTTCATAATTTGACCTAATTTTTTGCAAATCACCAGAAACTTGGATGACCCATAAACGATTTTCCTTAAAACTGCACTATATTAGCTGCAGTATTTGTAGTCAAAAACTCTCTCTCTATTGATTTTCCTCTCGGCATAAATACAATTCATCTGAATCAAGGGCAATAAAAAATAACAAGCAGTATCTTCTTATCGGCGATGACGCCGTTAAGTCTGGAAATGGGGATAACAATGGAAATCATGGCTTGAGATTTATGACGTAATGAATACTTTTTAGTTTATTAGAAGTCTAATAAATTGCCCCGAGTTCCATTTCGCTTGTAGTCAAGACCTCATTATATTGCTGAAATTATTTTTGCTTAAATCGCTAGTTTTTCAAGGGAGAATATTCAAACGGATTATAAGTAGTTAGCGTTTTGTACCCCCTTTAGCATGAGTCATGTGACAGTCCCATTGATTCTGTTCTATCAGTAGCCAGAGATCACCGCAAATTATTAAAGTCAGTCAAAGTACATCCACGCTGGAGTAATCTTGTATAAACGCAGTTTATAAAATGGTTTGTCAATCTTGAAACAGTTAACTGGCGCAGTCGGTAGCATCGATACTGATGACGTTCCTGATTGATAGTTAAACCAGACTCCAGCAATCAGCTTCCACAGAGAAAATTGGGAATCAAATTTTCCTTTGGGCCAGAAGATCTATTGCTTTCAGCTCAACATGGCTGAATTTCAAAAAAATTTAATAGGCAAGGAAGGAATGACCAAAGCCGTCCTCATAGTTATGTGACTTCAATGCATTATATTATATTTATGTTCCTTGAAAACGTATTTGCTCAATTGAATAATTTTAAACCTTCAGTTGCGTCTAAATCTACTTCTTTACCCAATCAGAAATTTCAGCAAGAAAAGGTCAGCATATTCCTTCTAACAAGTAATTAAGTAGAGCCTTGAAAATGTCTGTCAATCCAAAATGCTTAAGTTGTGTTTCAAACATTCTATTACTTCTAAGTTTCATGTTTTTTTTTCAAGTTTCAAATTTGGTTGAAGTGAAATAATCGTTAAATGTGATCGAGACGAAAGTTGTTTAACCAGGGACTCGGTCATGTTTGAACAACTTCCACAAGGGACAGCTGAGAAACTTTGCTATAAGCATTTATAATTATTATTTTTTTGGGTAATTATGTTGATGCTTAGGAAACAGCAGTTAGTTAAGACGTTTTTTTTTCTGGGCTCAGGAAAGCTTTTGACACTTTAGTTAGGTGAACGAGAGCAAATTATCCGACCGATGCCATTCGATTAGTCTTACGAAAGGAAAATATTAAAAATCTTCAATATACTTTTAAAAATGTCCCGATTTAAAGCCAAATATTAATCAGCACCGCTTTTTAATAATTTCAATCGCAATAAATGCGTCCCAATTTAAAGGAAGATGAGCCTAAAATTCTACCGACTGCGCCAGTTAAAGATTTAACTCATGCATAGCTTGCTTCATAGTGGAGCTTTATTCCTGTTTCGTCGTTTTCTCCGCTACTTAATGAAGCTAAATGCGACATAAATTCCAGCTCTGAAGTAGCATGAATAGCGGATTTTCTGTGAAAATTAAATATCTGGAATCTGCGTTTAAATTAGGCCTGGGAAACACTGTGCTGAGTT
This sequence comes from Dendroctonus ponderosae, assembly GCF_020466585.1. NCBI lineage: Eukaryota > Metazoa > Arthropoda > Insecta > Coleoptera > Curculionidae > Dendroctonus > Dendroctonus ponderosae. Next base: position 43,336,765 of record NW_026017110.1, on the reverse strand, counting down.
GCGCTTTTGAGTTGTTGCCACTCTCTGAGTTAATGCGTTTTAACTCATTGGTTAATGAGTTAAATTGGTTAACTCATGGCCGATGACGGAATTTTAGCATCTAACAAAAAAAGCCATCAACATATTGATTTGCGCATACGATTTCTTGAAACTATTTGGTTTAAAGCGGGAAAATCCAGAAATTTTGATAAAACTTTAAAACATTTCAGAGCAATTCTGTCCTACATTCAACGGTACAATGGGTATTCAAAAAATACCATAAAGAAGACCAAACTGTAAAGACTACGCCTTTTCTTGTAAATCCATCTTTTAAGTTTTTTGCATAAAAGACTCAGTTTACTAGTATTTTACAGAAAAACGCGTTGTTCTGTTTAGAGAGAGTTTTGTTTAAAAATATTGACCTAAAAGTGAAGAAACCGAAATTTAAATAAACCAAATTATTTACAGCTACAAAATTGACGAGTTTTCCATCAATATAATTGATTCTAAACTTTCACTTGTTCTGTTCGGGGAAATATTTTTGGAAAAAAATCCAGAAAATATATATGGTGTTTTGTCAAAAATTCGAAGCTGCCGTTCCGGAAAAAAATTTACAAAGCTGTTCAGAAGCTGAGTGTTCCAATAAAAATAATTTTATAATTTTCACAGAAAATACCTGAAGATCGTCAGTATTTTAAGTAAAAATATTATGTTCCTTGCGTAGAAAGTATTGCTTAATATAAACTTTGCTAAAACTGGAATGACCTGAAATTTTAAAGAAACTTGAAAGCTCTTGAGTTGTATTATTTATTATGTAAAACTCATGAATTGAAAATGAATTTTTGATTTTAATAATTTTTTATTGGAGCGAATTGAAATGTTTGTTCAATCATCGCCATATTTATTCTTCTCTTTCTTCCTCTCGCACCAATACACCCAACCAATAACCTTAAACTCGGACTGATAGCAAATATTGGTGGCTGCCCACAACAAGCTACACCCACAGATAATAAATAATAAACTAATTTCTAACAGTAGCTTTTTTCAAGATAATCTTAATTACTTTCGGTGAAAAATTGAATAAAATTATTTGGCTTTTGTGCCAAATTCGAAGCTGAAAAGGGGTTTCTAAAGTTCCCTGTAAACCGATTAATGAGCGGAATTTTCTAGCAAAATAAATTTTTTCATTTTTCAATTCAAAAATGAATTTTTCAATCAATTAGAAATTTTTTTTTTGCGTTTTTGATTGAAAACTTTCAGTTCTGTGACCCTTTTTTTCGAAAACCTTAATAGTTTTCGGGGAAAAAAGGGGTAAATTTATTTTCGATTCTGTCCCAAATTCTACTTCATGAAAAGTTTTTGTAAAATTCCTACCAGGCTATAAATTTATCTTGTAATTTTTCAAGTAAAATACACCCAGATTGTCAGTATTTTTATCGGTTTTGGAGAAAACCTTATTGGTTTTCGGGGAAAATCGGGAGTAATGTATTTTCGTTTTTGTCCCAAATTCGACGCTGAAAAAAGTTTTTGTAAAATTTCTACAGCGCTTTAAATTTATCTTCTGATTTTTCGCATAACAGTCCTTCAGATCGTCAGTATTTTTAAGTGAAATACTATAAAATAGATCGTTTTTGAGTAGAAAGTAAAGCAAACAAACAAATAAGTTTTTTTTGTTAACAGTTTTTTAAACAAACTTTACAGTCTTCAGTATGGCACGACTTTTCCAAATAATTTATTATAAACTTTTGCTTATTGAGTTCGTTTTTTGGTAGAAAATTACTTGATTTTTGTCCCAAATTTGAAGCTGGAAAGGGATTTCAAAACTTTTTACAAAGCGATGAAGCAGGCGAGTGTTCTAATAAAATGTATTTCATAATTTTTCGCGAAAAATACGTTAAGATTGTCAGTATCTTAAAGTGAATCTTTACAAAATTGAGCATTTAGAAAAAAGAGTAACTTTGCTAAAGCTGGAAAATTCTGAAATTTTGAAGAAATGTTAAAAATATTGTTGATAAATGGCCCTTAAAATAAATCTAAAAACAAGTAAAAAAAGTCATCAACATTTTCCCATCAACGGAACTGAGTTACTGCGCGGGGGCGTTGGGTTGGCGCACCAAGCCATTTGCGTAGCACTGCGCCAACTCCTAAAAATACATTGAGTTATCCAGGCCTAGTTTAAATCGAACACTTAAACTTTTGAATTTATTAGATAGCAAATTAGAAATAATTGATGTTGTGGTTTAGCAGTGATGGTTCTTGGGTTTATCGGTCAATGGACTCTTTTGCTTAGGTTGCTTGCTAAACATGTCGACTATACTATTTACCAGCTTCAGGGTGCAATTAATTTACCAATAGACAGTAAGTTTATTTTTAAAATACATTTTCTATCTGGAGTAAACCCGTTAAGCAAACCTCATTTACTTTAATTACCCTGTCTTAAAAAAATGTGTATGCAGTAACTGCGTCAGTTACCATTGAAACTCCGGTTAGTTGAAGTCACCTCTTTTCCCTCAACTCACGTCTTATTATTAAGTAATTAATAGCCCGGTAGCTGCGTCTCCCTCTTCTTTGATTATTATAACTGTCGCTCCATTGAAAGTTTGATCTGCATGCGCCGATTAATTAGTGGCCACAAAGCATTGAGAAGACTGCAAAATATCAAATTTCCAGCCCAAAAGCCCTTTGATGTCGCCCCGTTAGTCCTCAGACCGTATTCAATAGAATAAAACTGATACTGGCCATTAGAGTGACTTGGTGAATGTTTCCAAAACCGTATTCGCCTAATTCCAAGGCAATTTCCGTTCAATTTCCCGCTGGTAATGCATTTATGTATACGATCTTGACGCGTTCGGTTGCACTTATTGACTCAAACTCCAGATCCAATTCTTTGCACGTCTTCGATACGTGGTTCATCTGGTAATTTGGTCACGTGACCTGTTGGCGGTGCCCTCAATTCACCCCTTAAAAGTCATCGCAACGATATTCTGTATTATAGTGACTAAGTGGTCGTGAACGTGCCTCTAAAAAGTTGCCTACTTGCTAGCCAGGCGTTCTTTTTTGATAATTGGTGAACTCAAAACGAGAAATTTCAAGCTTTTAAGCCTTAGGCATGAAAAGTGATACTGTGATCCACTGAGACACTGATTACCGTTTATTTCATTCTCCAGCTCACAAAAAGCCTGTTCTTCTCCTGAACCCGATACCACAAAAATTGCATTTCGTTTTATAATCCTGTCAAGACTTGTTTCGCGGAGGCATCCAAGGCACGTCTACATTTGCATTAATTTAATGCCCTTAAAAAGTTTTCTTTTGAGCGATGTAACTCGTTAGGCTGCTTTGCTGATGGCATAAAAATGCCGAAAAGCTCTTTTTAGCTACAAATGGCATCCAGGAAAGCAGACATGTTTTTCGAGGAAAACCAGCACGAATGCTTTGCTCGAGCAACTTAGACAAAGCCAATATGTAAAACGATTATCATTTAGATGAGGTCCGGTCTGGAGGGAAGTGAGCGCAAAACGCGGAACATTTAGTTAATTGAAACGTCTGGGGTTGAATTGAATAACGGGCACAATTACACTGAGTGTTAACTGATGATAATGTATTCATTTTGCTGCCGCTGCAACTCCCCTTTCGATGCCAGATTCAGCCGACTCAGCAAACGAATTTTAAAATCTCAGTTCAGATGCAAACGCTTTGGAATTCGTCTTTTTTGACCTGAAAGAAATCGTCTTTCAAGGGCGATCGTGTTATTGCCTCTGGGCTGGTACAGCACTAAATTAATAATCCGTATAATACCACATCTCCTGCAGGAATCTCCTCCATTCCCGGTTCCAATTAGCCGTGAGCAGACTAATTAAGTTTTGCTTTGAGCGATTATTCTTGTTAGTCGTCGAGTATAGGCGGCTTTTTTGTAATCGAATGAATAATCGAGCTAAAGACCGAAACGCGATCGGTAAACAGCACGGAAAAATGAAGTTTTCCAAAGGCGGTTTCCCAGTTTTTTTTTAAATATTAGGTAATTTCTTGACCGATGCAAGAGCAACTGAACAGGTTGATTTGGGTAGTTTATTCGGCATTTTATTTTTTGTCTTTATGAGGGCTTGAAAGATTACAATTAGGGTTTATACAAAAATCGACGTTTTAGAATACCGGTTTTCGAATAGTATTTTTTCCAGAAAACAGGTTTCAATCGGTTTGTAATTTTTATAAAAAAATGTTTTGCTGGAATATTCTATAATTCAAGCAATAAAATTTAAGAGAAAATTTAGCGTGATTAAAAGCAGTTTTTGACTGAAATTATTTACTGTTTCAAATCAAAATTAATTCCTGGGTTTCAGTCATTTATTGTCTCTATTTATCAATTAAAATACGTTTCGGTGTATTTTTCCACCATCATCAGTTTTTCTAAAATAACAGATAGTGAAAAACAACAATTCATTAATTTAAAAAACAATCACAGTTCGTCAACAGCCTCATCATATCACACACTAAAATACATCACAATTGCAACACTTTAAAACATTCTAAAATTAATTAGGCCTAACAGGTCAGGACAATCAAATTTGGGAAGAGACTAGAATTCTTTGTTCAGATACTTAAATATTTTTACTTACGTGTAGCGTTGTTGCTACTTTAAGCCTTGGCATACATTTGGAGTATTAATTTTGTCCATTTTGGACACAAAGCGAAATACTG
>NW_026017110.1:43322330-43331092 GCF_020466585.1 Dendroctonus ponderosae | reverse complement strand
ACGTGTCCTTAGTTTATTCACAAAATTCCCCGAAATAGAAAATACCCTCTCACTTGCAACCGAACTAGGCTTAATCATTTTTAAAGCCTGATATAATAATTACAATTTTTTTGTCCTTTTATTTGTGGCTTCTAGGGCCAAAAACTCTTTTCTTAGAGTTTGAGTAGAGGAAGTCACTTCTTCCCGTTTCTTTAAATATTTATTAATTGCCACTTTCATAGCATTTTTCAATAAAACATTGTTTGGCTCTTGAATACCGCTTTCATCACGTTTTTGAATATCACATTTTTCCCCTGTAGAGTAATCTTCATATAATCTTGATAATATTTGTCCGGATAACTTAATAATGTCACTTTTCGTTGCTAATGGAAGGAATTTATTAGAAGATTTCGTTAAAATAGTGTGAGAATTTTGTAAATAAAGGATAAGTGTAACTAATACTGTACATATCTCTTCTTTCTTCAATCCGTGCCTTTATAACGTGTAATAATTTCTGACTAATTTCGGATTTCAAATTTTGTACTTCACCCAGCAAAAATTCAAATATACTTTCACTTGTTAATAAATTTGAGTCTTGTCTACTGGCTGCTAATTTTATCGGACCTAAAACTTTAAGGAGTTCTACAACTTTGTAATATTCTTCTTCATCTTCATTCCACATATGAGAAGCATTAAGGTCATTCAGCGTCAAAACAACACATTCTTTTAGGTGTACAAATCTTTCTAACATGGCCTCTAAACTATTCCATCTTGTTTTACAATCAAGAATAAGATTATATTCTTTCTCGTATTTCCCTTTCACGTGATTCTGAAGAACGATATTTTTGACAGGGGATTTTCTAAAATATTTGCAAATTTTCCTTACTTTACGAATAATGTTGTTATAATCATCCAATAGTTCAGGAACAGGTAATTTATAATTGTTTATGTAAAAAGAATCTAATTCTTCAAAGTCATTATCAGATTCGTAATTTTTAGAGTCTCCACTTGTAAGATTTAAATCTGTTTCCAATGGACTTTTATTTTTATTATATATTGTATCAGTAACTGCTGAGGGTATGGCATGTGAATAACACAATTGATTAATCGCTGGTGATATGTCGCCAAATTTTTTCATAACAGCAGCACCATCATTTGCTGATGCAACTATATCAGTTGTTAAATCAACATTAAAAGTTTTGAGTTTCTCAGAAACCAGTTTTAACATTGTTTTAGCATCGCAAGTAGGTACTTGATATCGGAGCTAATCCTAAATTAAAATCATTTTCAAGTTTATGTATGCTAATATTTAAATATCTTCGATTTCCTTTACTAGTCCATTCATCTATAGTTATAGAAAACTTTTGCCCTTTATTCTTCATACAATTTAATTGATTTATAGATTCATTTTTTATAGTTTAATAAAACTTATAAATAAGATTCATAACTCTAGAATTATTTTGTGGTAAGCAATAGATTCGTTGTTGCAATGACTCTCGTATGAACGAGCTATTTGTTATGCAATTAATAGGTAGTCCATCCAATGCAGCAAGCTTTGATACAATTTCTTCTAAACTAGTCCTTCACAAAGTTAAGAATACAGGGCTGTGTACCTGTTTGTGAACTCGGGCCGGCATCAGATGATATTTTCTCGGTTATTTTATTCATTTTCATTCAATTTATTCCCGGTTTTCAAATGATTATGTAGACTGCTTGTGCTTGATCCTTTGCAAGTAAGCATTTTATTGCAGTAAATGCAACGGGCTTTTATTGCAAACACTGAATTTATGAAATGTACGTCAAGAAATCAGAAGACCAACTGATATAAAATCTAAATTAATTCATCCAAAATACAAAATCCACCGTTTCTTGAAATCATATCGGACTGATATAAATATAAAATTACTGAACCCAGAGTTAAGCTAGAAATAAAGTATAATAATAAAAACAATAAGATAAGCAAATATAACGTTAGAAATAAATAATCTGGACCAGCATGTTCCAGCCCAGTATTCTTAGTTTGATAAGTATAGACAGTGAGTTCCCGATAGACTAAAGCAAGCGCAGTAAAAATAAATCAGAAAAAATCCGTTTTGTCATTCTCGAATTTTATTTGGCAGCACTTTATCATACTTATGTGTCTTGCATTTTCCCTAAGTAACTTCTCCCCTAATGCGGCATCTTCGGGAACAAATAACTTCACTAACTCGTACCCCATAAAAGCCTAACTAGCGGCTTTTGCTTTTACAGGGACTATGATTTATTGTTTCTTGCGCAAAGCTTTACTTTACTCCGAATGTTGTCGACAATTACACCAATTCGTTGATACCTAATGCACATGAAAGTGGTTTTGGTTAGTTCAGGTTGCCTCAAACCAAATTGATTTTATTTATTTTCCAAATAGTCTATTAAGGAAAATATAAACACTCTATTTGCCGGGATCGTGCCAATCCGACAAGGGAATAAACCGAAAGACGGAATCCGAGGCAGGAGTCAAATTGGCCTTTGGGGAATCGGCGAGCCTCAAACTGATTTCGAAATTCTCTCCGGGTCGAGTCGGAAATAATTTTACGGATGCAACACCGTTTTTGGAAAGGTTTTGGTTAACATTTGCAAACGCTGCAGGTGGTGACTGTTAAAGCATGAATTTCGAAAAAAAAACATTTTACGGCCAATTTTGCACCCATTTTTAAACTAGATAAAGTCTCATTGCTTCGAGCGACTTTCGGTTTAGAGCGTTGACGAGTGCAATTATGTTTTGCTAGTGCGTGTTTTTTTCAAAAACACTACACATTTTCTTTCAAGTTTTGCGTGCTCTCAGTTAAACATAAGACAAATACGTTCTTTTATGCACTTTAACACGAGCGGCACAACGAAAGACGTCACATTCCAAAACGTTTTTTAGATTTTTGGCTTGACTCCTTTACTTATAGGATTATGTGAAAAATATTTCTTTTTGAATTTGCAGTGATAACAATTTTCTTTTTCTATCGATTTTCAAACTTTAGAGCTCATGTTGGAGCTAAAGCTTCATAGTCGACTTAAGAGAAAAATTCAATATACAGATTGATTGATGGAGAAAACCAAATGCAACAGCTTGTTTTCGAATGAGAATAAACGGCTTGCGCACCTAAAATCTTCTTTTGATTTCTCTAATAAATTGAGAGTGTCTAGTTAGGCAAAAAAACGCTGAAAAACTGTAGATCTACTAGAAAAAATCAGCCATGGAACCGAGGCGAAATTTCATATTCATACATTTACAAGGTTCCTTAAGAGGAAAGATACCGTTGAAATTTGGAAACTTTCCCAACAGAAAAATTGCTTTTAACACTCTTATTTAACAACGAAAAATATACATCGATCGTAGCCCTAGGCTTGGAAATGTGAAGAATTATTTAATTTGAGTCGTTTCTGATCTTTTAAAACGTTAGAATGTTTTAGCTTAAAGAACTACTTAAGCATGGAATATTCTTTAACAAAAATACCTATAAAGTATGGGAACATTTTCTAAAAAAACTTTTACGTATAGTTAGCGCTTTTAAACCGCTAACGGCATGTGGATTTTCCGAAGCTTTTAAACCCTTGTATGAAGCAAGTTACCATTTCATCTTATCGGCATGTCATATTTTCGGTCCTCAATTTCGATATGGATACATGCATTTTAAGAATTTTCGAGTTTTTGGTCTAAAATATCGCCTATATTTTTTAGAGCAAAGCCCTGCTCTTTTTAGAATTCCTTTATCTGTTCAACTGCTCCAAATGGATAGCGATTAAAGAGTTTATTTTGTTATATTATTTATAAATAAATGTACGAAATACTTACTTATTCTAGAACCAACGACTTGACTTTGTAGACCATATTTTCAACTCTCAAAATACTACTACTATTTCTCATGTTCATTACCAAAGAAACTAAATATTTATTAAATTCGTGTATAGAAATAGATTTTCTGGTTCACGTACATGGTGTTTGGTAAGTAGATACATTCCTTGCAGGGGTTGATAGTGCAAGTAATTTTGGATATATTTCGTTAATAGACCAGGTTCCGAAAACCATTAGTTTTCGATCTACAGGGTTTTAGTAATAAAAAAAAATTATTTATTAATATTTCGTAAACCGCGTGGAATATTATAATGAAATTTGACAGGCTTAGACAACTAAGGACAATACAGGTTTTGTGATAAAAATGTCGTTTCAATATTTTCCAGTAGCATGGGTACAGTCACGTCTGTAGATAATTTTAAATAGAAAAATGTTACGCCACTGATTTTTCTAAAAATAAATAATATTTTTCAATTTGCTGTTCAATTTGGAAAATAAAAGATTGTTTGTTCAACTTTTTCTCATAACAATTTTGGATGCTATAAGAAGGCATTTCATTGTCTACATTTTTTGTTACCTTAGGTTTTTTACATTGTTTTCTGTTTGAGTTTTGTTTAATGATTATTATGGATAAAATTATTTGAGCTATGCACCATCGATTGCTAAAAAACTTAAAACTGTTTTTATTTATAAATATATTAATGAGCCCAATTTTTTTTACGTAAATGCTTGTTTTGTGAAAAACGTAATTAGTAATAACTAAATATTATTTGCACATTAAAATCTTCGTTGATAATGACGATCCAAATTGTTAATAAACCCCTGCCAGAAAATGTGTTTTGAATCTTTTTACATGGTTTAAAACTAATTAACTGTTGTTAAAAGACATTTTAAAGCTGCAAAAAATGTTGTCTAGTTATGATATCCTATTTAGCCAACTTCACAAATTTATGATATTCTATTTCGCTTCTTAGCTAAGCATAAGAAAATATCTAATTATGCTTACGAGGTACATAATGTTCTTTAGTTTCACAGATAGCATGTAAACTCATCAGCATTAATTCAGTATATATTCTCACAAGCCTGTAATAACGAACAGTTATATCTTGAAGCTGAAATCCATATCAATCCTTTCCAAGGAAGTGATTTTAACTATCTGCTGATTTACACATACCTAAAAACCAAATGTGTTTTTCGATAAATAGTCCTGATTTCTAGGTTTAACTTGAAAACCGCTGAACTCATTTTGAATGAATTAATTACTTAAATCAATATTTAAATCAACCGATTTTCAAAAATTTTCGAATCTAAAATAAATAAGAGATGGCCTTTGAAGGCCGTAAAACGTGTCGCCGCTAAATCAAAAGTATTTTCATTAAACCCTCTATTTTTTCAATTTAAATTTCTAATTTTCAAGTATATAAATCGTCTCAAAAACGCCCACTCACGCGTCCGGGGCGGATTTGCTAATGAAACTTTATTGCCAACTTGGAGCATTTGAATGGTCAGATTTCTAATTAAGAAGTTAATTAAAAAAGCGCTGAAAAGGTGGAATGGAAACATCTCGAAATGACTTATTGACTATATTAATATGAACGGCTGTAAGCCTGGCAGAGTTTCTTTGCGTCCAATTAGCAAGATCAATTTGACTTCCAGCGAGCCAAAAGTTTTGAATTATATTTCTCGGTTTGAAAAGAGGAAACATTTCTGTCCTAAACCTCCGAATCGTTTATGGTGGACGTTTATCCTCTTTACCGCTCACTGGGTTCGTCTGATAACAGCATAATCCGAGATTTATGTTATTTTATCACAGTACAGTTCGTTGCCTGTAGCCTAAATGTTGTTGATTTCACAGTATTGAAATGGCTTATAGTTTCGAAATCCAAAACAAACGCCATAAAAACTTAGCTTCGAAGTGAAAAAGAGCCATCTAATATATTTGCAAAAACTATTAAAGATAAGTCGTTTAGTTTTGTAAATAGAGATTACTTTTATTAAATTCCATTTTGAAAAAAGTGTCTGAAAAGACTGTAGCAAAATAACGGCGAAAAATTAATCTACAACAGTAAATAGTAAATGGGAAATTATTTTGAAGAAATTTAGAATTTTTTGGATTTGGAGGATTGAGATCCAATTGTCTGGGAAAGAACCAGATTTGTTCATAAATTCGATGCAAAAATAAACGACTTTTAATAAAGTATTTTTTTTAAGTAATGCCGTCAGTTTTCTCCTTCCTAAAACCAGACAGTAAACGGTTTTCTCGGCTCCATTGAAAGTTAAAGTCTATTATGCATTGTATTTGTTGTAAAACACTTTTTAAGGTTTGCAAGGAAAATCACAGGCTTATGAGATTGCAGTTCTTAAAAGACCTTTAGAGGAGAAATTTCACACCCAGTGTGTTTAACGGGGCCCAAATATGAAACTTTAACCTAAAGTTGCCGGAAAGAGGTGGATTCTACAAGATACTATCTAGTCGCATTCAGATTAAGACTACAGAGCAAATGAAAAATGTATGCAAGGACAACTTCTTCAAATTCCTGCCTCCTTATTGGAAAACATTCTTCTATAAGCCAGCAAACCTGCGAAACGCTGAAAAAGAATGAATAACCAAATGACTAATTATTTCCGACTGGAAAAAACGATACAGAGCAATAATTTAGTAGCAATAATAAAGAAGACGCACAGGTGAAGAACAAACAGCCAATTGCAATTCCGCAACAGGATTTTAAACAAAAGAATGATTTTGGATAGTTTTAGATTGCCTTCGGAAGATTCTTGAAGCAATTAAATCTAAACTTCCAGAACAAGAGTATATTTCTGAAGCTTGATTAAAGTTTGTAAAATAAATATTGCTGTTACTTACCAGCCGGCTGTCATCTTGAAGCTATGCTCTGTTCTTCAAAGCGAAAACTACAAAAGTCACAAATCACCTTTACACTAAAACTACGCGTAGACTAAGAAGGGAAGACACGTCCATTATAACTGGAAAAAAATGTGGATCAAGAGAAGTGGATTAATGGTGAAAGAACTAGATTAATAATAATGAAACATCCCATAGACTTGAAGGTATAATGAGTGTGAAATAAAAGGTAATTGTGCATGTATTGGAAGTAAACGACTCACTAATGATGCACAAAGACGACTTAAAAACGTGCGCAAATCCCCCCGGGAGGACACATTTTGAGTACTGCGCAAAGTTGCTGCTCTACCCACCAAATAGTCAATAGACCAAAATCCATATATACCAAAAGTTCTGGAAATCTACTGAAAAAATTCTCAACAGCGCCTTGAAAAAGATTGATTTAATTATTGATTTCTTCCAGATTACTTATCATGGACTAATTGGCAGTTACTGGCAACTTTTTTTGGTTGGTGAATATAGAAACTGAACAGGAAAATGATAGGGAAACTTCCAGAAACTGATCTAACTGAGCACATTTGGAAAAACTCACCACTTAAGCACAGAGCACAGGGAGCAAGCGACGCCACATTCGACGCTCTTTTGGAGCGTCGACGGAAACGTATGGCATTCCAGCGCCGTCTCCAAGATTAGCTGGCTATTGGGTCCCTCCTATAGTTGCATAGCGGTGGCAACAGTCAGCAAAAACCAGCTGCGGCCAATGAGAAGGAGATGGGGGAGGAGCGGACCCGAAGCGGCACAGTTTCAATTTTCCCAAAAAAAATGTTATATGCAAATGGCGGCCATTTTGGAATATCCGGGCTGATTGTTTTGGAAAGCTTATTAAGTAATTTCCCCTTAATACTCTGCTCCCCAGTTTTGACTCTTGGTCCCGGCATTTACGGCCCTGGTTTTTTTTGCCTATTTATTTGCATTAAAACACTTGCTTGTAAGATTAGCAACTAAGAAAGCATTGAAAGGTTTTGAAGACTTCTTTGGTTGCTTTAGGATTAATCGAGTGGAGGAGACTTGCACTGAATGCATCACATGCATTTTACTTTTGCATTAAAGCAGTTATGAGCCAATCAAAATTAATAATTTTTTCCTTTACTTCTAAAAATGGGTGCCTTAAACCGCTCACGCTTAACGAAGTGATATTTCGCTGCCTCTCCTCTCATTTAGCTGCCCTTTGAATTTATTCGCTAACGATATAAGACTCCTTTGAGCAAAAATAACTCATTTTTTAAACCTGGCTTTTTAAACCATACAAGCTCATCTATGTAACCTTATTAAATTGTTAATTAATCAATTCCTTTATTTATGAAAGCAGATTTCACACCGTTAATAATCATGCAGCATTCAGCTTTTAGCTCTGGCAAATGCATTATTATTATTCATTGATGTGATTCGTTAACTCAAATCTATTGCTCTGAAACTTTTTTAATTATTCATAATCTATCTGAGGTGATAAATAATTTTACTCTTAACTTAATAGAGTAAGTTAATTTACTCCTAAATGATATTATTTGCTTCAAAAATTGCATCGACACACTCTAAAGGTAGTGAAGCATGTATTAGATTGCGGCAGAAAAGTTTCAGCGCAGAAAACACCTTTTTTTAATAATACACACAATTTTTTAATAATACACACACACACACACACACAATATATTTTATTGTATTTTTGAATTCTTATCTAAATTTAAATTATTTTTTGTTATGTAAAATATGAACGAAAATTGTTTTTTTTTAGTTTTTTAGTTTAGTTTTAGTCGACTTGGACGATGACAATTCACATTTTTATAGCGTTGATAAATCGAAAATTTCTAAATCGTCCTTGGACACAAAATTTTTACACTTTCGCAGGAGAATTAACTCATAATATATTCATATTTTTTATTTGCAAAATATTTGTCTTTGCAACTACAGGGTGGGCATAATAATATTCCGAAATGAGCGTATTTTGAAGATCAAAAGTTTAATTTTTTAACTTGCACACCCCGTATCTTTTTAGTGCTCCGGATAAAAAGAGATAATTTAAAGAAGTTTGGTGTTGAACGT
>NW_026017110.1:43307578-43321975 GCF_020466585.1 Dendroctonus ponderosae | reverse complement strand
TCTGCGCTGCAAAGTTTCTGATCCGCTCTGTATAATTGGAAATTATTTTAAAATATACGCATTCAGTACCTGATTTTTGAAGCAAATAATATCAGTTAAGTACAGGTCACCCTGTACTGTTCTGAAGTACTGCTTGTAATAAAATCCGCGTTCCAAGACACTTGTTTTTAAAAGAAAAAGCATGCACATGAAGACATAAATTTGGCGCAGTCGATAGGATTTATTAAAACAGCTCAAAAATTAATTGAAAAAATTTACTGTATTTTCTTCATCGAAATGATAATTTCCCAGTTAGCAACAGAAATCCGATCATTTAATAATATTTTAACAAAACTCGAAGTAATCGCTTTTGCAAACATGAACAGTCAACTATCACTAAGCTTTTATCAACTATAAAAATTACAGTTCATTACTGAAGGTGTTACGAACAAGAAACTGCCCCTCAAATGCACTAAAAAACATAATAGCACATGAAAAAATGAAAATAAAAAACAAACTAAATTACTTCCTATTGCCAAAGTATTTAAGCAAAAAACTCAAAAAATGTAAATTAATTTTAAAAAACCATCTGAAATAAGCACGTTATCTAAAGTAATAATCACCCAGTCGTAATAGTTTATCTTTAAATCGGCAAAGTTTCTTCTTTTCCAAAAAAAAATAGCGTGTAGTATTTACTGAAGAGTCTCCCTGTAAAATGCAACTATTGAAGTGAGTGAAGGAAAAGCATCATTATTAGTCCAAAACTTGCAGTTGCAGCATAAAAATGCGGAAATAATAAAGAATATATTCCAGTGAAAAATGCTGAACGAGGAATAACAAGTTCTAAACAAACAAAACAGAAAAATTGTGTGAAAATAAAACCCATTTACTTTTCTGAAAATTGGCAAACTTTTACTAAATAAACGCCTAAAGTGTCTTGGGAATAGGCAAACTGAATATGAACAAAACAACAAACAAACTCATTTATAAAGAACCTGTTTAATATCAAATTATGTAAAATATATCATACATAAAAAACTATAAAAGTATACAACAAGCAAATCGAAACGATACGAAACACATTAAAATAGCTCTTGGTTTCCAAAGTACTGACAAAAAATACCTGTTTCAAAGTGTCTTAAAACAATATTATCTACATCCACAACTCTCAACGACTACCTGATCGTAGCTCTTCAAAACCACATTTCCAGAACGATCCAGATACATAATGGGAAGCGAGCTGTACTCATTTGGAACGCAACAAACCTTTTCTCGCACTCCATTGACAAACTGCTTCAACTTAGCGTGATTGTTCTGTTTGCGATTATCCTCCAAGTGACATCTTCCCGAGCACTGATAGGCCATAAATCCATTTTCCGGATACAAAATAAACGAATCCCACTGCAATTGTTGAAAATCCAATTTCCAGGGCTTTTTTGAACAGGCTGTGTTGCTCTTCACTGGCGCTGTTTGGTTAGCAGCTCTGTGGTTAGTTGTGCTTGGACTGAGTGTTTCTGGAAAACTGTTGCTTAAAGGAGTGGAACTTTTCTTTTGGATTAACCACGTACGATTCCTGCGAATGTTTAGGACAGCAAACGTTTTAAAAACACCCTCGTTCGTATCGTTAAATATGGAGATAAGCTTGTTGTCGTCATAGCTGGAGATGGTGAGCAACAGTCCTAAGTTGTCTTCGCCACTAATCCAGTTTTCAATCGGTTTCTTAATTTTGAAAGTCTAGGAGGAAAATAATATATTAACGTTGCAAGTTTTTCTTGTCTTAAAATCATTTGGGCGCGGATGGTCCAGAAAAATCCTGTAAATAATGCTGCAGCTGATCAATAAAATAAACCATTCAAGTAGTTTTCAAGAACAGCTCTGCTCAGGCATTAGTGATTTATGAATAAGCTGCGAAAGTTCATGGAATTAGTTCAACCAGGAATGATGCATGAGTAAATATTCCTCCATTAATGCCAATGAAATGTAAAACATTAAATAGTTTTTAGAAAACTTCTACACTGATTGTTTGTTTGTTATTGCAAATCAAGACAGAACAGAGCGCAAGTTATTTCTGTAAAATTTGGGCTTTCCAGACCGGACTAGGCATGTTAAAAGTATCTAAGATTTTTTAATTATATTCAATATGAAATGTTCTAATCAAAAAGCATATTTTTATTTGATTTGGTTAATAAGCCGAGAAATAATGTTGAATGAAATAATAATGAAGAATAAGGTCTATATTTATGTGAATGGAAGAAGCGAGCACAAAACAATAGAAAAAATATAAGAAAATTACCCACATTTATTAAAAATATTATTGGCAGCAAATATAAGAGTGCTCGGTATAATCGCGTAGAAGTCGAAAAATCACTGTGATTTAGTCTAGAAATTTTCTCTAGGGAAGAATAAGAAAAATAGACGTCGATATGTAGGAGACTTTTCAACAAAAGAAATGTATAATCACTCTGAACATTTTTGAGATAATCTTCTTTTAAATTGTCATTTTTCAATGCAGCCTTCCAAACCACTTCTATTTATAAGTGTCGCAAATTTTATGTTAAGCGTTTTTAACACGGAGGGTAAGTTCAACTTACCTGCCAGCCCTTTTGGGCCTTGGAGATGTAAATCACATTGAACAGTTTGTGAACGTCAGGATTTTCCACTAAAATCGATTCGTTCAGGTCATTGCTAAACTGGCTTTCAAACTGATACAATCGCAGTACAACAGAAGTTTTGTAAATACTAGAAAACATTTAAATTAGCGTACAAAACGTTCCAAATTTTAACTGCACAAATATGGAAAAGTAGACTACCATCAGAAAAATCTATAGAATATAATGTGGAAACAACGCTTCAGTTTTGTCTTCTTTATGACCGTAATTTTCATATTAGTTCTTCAATGCCACGCCCCGTTTAATGAAAGCATCCAAAGAAGCAGATTTTCTGGGCTTCTGGTTTTTGGAAGGTTTCCAACATTTGCAATGCAGAATCAATAAGAAAATTACAAATCCTGTTACTTTTAGCAAGATCGTTCAGATCAAAGATTTGAAGATCTTATTTGAAAATAGATGCTTTTTCCAGTTGTTAACAGAAAATCGATACTAAAGTGTAAGAAGGCGTTAAATTAAACAAGAGTATGTTTTGGAAACAATGACTGTTGGAATGACCGTGAGGGAAGTAAAGAAGGTCCAACACTTTCTACTTTTATTGAGATCGTTCAGATCTAAGATTTGAAGATCTTATTTGAAAATAAGTGCTTTTTCCAGTTGATAACAGAAAATCGATACTAAAGTGTAAGAAAGCGTTAAATTAAACGAGAGTATATTTTGGAAACAATGATGTATGGAATGACCGCGAGGGAAGTAAAGAAGATCCAACTCTTTCTAAGATCTAACATATACAAGTTCTACATCTGTAAAATATTACCCACGAAAAAACTTAAAACGGAATTGATGGCACGTTCTTCAAAAGCTGCAAAGGGCTTTGAAAAATAAGAAGAAACGATAAAAAAGGGCTTTAAGACGGAAGCAGGAAATGAGTGATCAAGTAAAACGTAAAAAAAATATTTGTTATCAGCCTCAAGTTACAAATAAAGTGTTAGCAACAATGAACCGACCAATCCGAACAAATTTGGATTTAATTGAACTCGATGGACCATTAAGTAAAACCACAACTCAAGTTAGTTAACTGAAGATGTAAAATGTCAACAGATCACTCGAGCGCATTTTCGGAATTTCAAAAAGATCGGTTATGTAATTATAAAACAACTGTTAGCTAATATTTCTCAAAAATTGTCGACTTTAACATCAATCAATCCTATATTTTGGATTTAAAATACCTTGAAGTGTTTTCCAGGGGCCAGTAGAAATACATCTCGGCATCCGTAACGTTTTCATTTTCGATTTTCAGGCTGCTTAAATCGAATTTGATAATTGTGTTCGAAGAATTTCTGTGCAAATTAAACAAGATTCTCACAGTGTCTGTGTTATTCGGTTCTTTTAGTCTTTGCTCGTAGAATTTTTTAATGAAAACTGGAATGTTTGTTTTGTTGGTTTGCTTCGGTACATAGTTCCACTCGTCGTCCAAGAAAAATTGTTTCAATTGAATCTGCAAAAATGCATTAGTTTTGTAGCATTTAGAGCATTTTAACTGGGAAATTAAAAAATCGACAAACTATGAAACTCAGGGTGGTATCAAAAGTACTCTGCAAAAATTTAGATGATGATTGCTGGCATTCTTTTTCGATGAAACAAACTAGAAATTTATTATTAATATGTATTAACGTCATAATTTTGCAGAATGCTTCTATAGAATTATATTTTTTTTTTGGTCAGCAGTGGCTCTCTTGAGTTTTCTCAACAATCGTACTTCTCAACTTCGGACAATTAATAATTTTCGCGTAAAAAAATTTAAATCGTATTATTGCAAGCTTTAATTGCCGTAGGTTACTTAAGGCTTGCAAAAACCGATTTCAACCAAACTTGAATAAAAATTGAAACCGAAGTAAATTAGCGAAGACGTTTTAAACCGAATATAACAATAAACGAGAAAAATTGATACGAAAGAGGGCATGAATATGTCGACGATCAGTTTGAACATAGGCCGAAATATTGCCAAGAAACTAATATAATTTTAGCAATAAATGTGGCACTTTATTTTAAATAATTTATAAGTGAACTTGATGAAAAGAATTTGAAACGATTTTCTTGCAAACTTTCCTTCTCAAATTCCTGAAAGTATTGCTTGAGTATACATACAGCTGTTGATGTGAGTAGACGTGTTCTGGTCGCGGTGATAGTGGTGTTTACAGTTAGAGGCATTAAATACCATTCCACATATCCACATATGAGGTGGTATTGCGGTCAATGCCGTCAAGCAATCGTGTGACAAATACCAACAAAACGATATAAAGGTCAGCAAAAACCATCGGAAGATGGCAACAATAGCAAATAAAGTTGCACTTACACAGCAGCAATTAAAAACCGAAAATGAATTATATTTGTGGGAGATATTGCAGCAAACCCTTGCAATCAATAAATCTCTACAAGGTAAAATCCACCAGCTAGAATTAAAGCCTTGAGAAAAAAGAATTGGAAAGAGAACAGACTGGTAAAGACAAAACAAGTCTGGTAAAAAAATGCTTACCACCAAAGGCTACGAATATATTCATTTCGTTGCGGCGAGCATTGGACAATCGGCATCACCATCGAACATCGAAAGCAATAGCTCAGCCATGTGAAGATGAATATTACACCAAAAAACGCCCAATGAATACTTCGTCAGATGCCACTCCTCCAAGAAACAACGAAACAAAAACTAAAAAAGTGCTAAAGCCCCCACCAATCATGATATATGAGGTCAGATCATATGAGAAGCTATATAAAATAATTATAGAAAAAACCAATATCGATATCAAGTACAAATGATCCTGTCCATAGAATCGTTAATACTATAAAAAATTCGCTAGAAGAGAAGAAAGTTTTTGATGTTGCACAGGCTTTCGATAAAGTCTGGCACGAAGGCTTGATCCATAAACTTGAAAAGTTGCTTCCGGTTCAATGCTGACAAATATTGAAATCTTACGTAACTGAGAGGTACTTCAGAGTCAGATAGTAATGCTTACTCTGATCTAAAAGAAATTCAAGCAGGGGTTCTGCAAGGCTGTGTATTGCTTAGAGGCTATGTAACACTTTATCTACTATACACATCGGATTTGCCAGTGGGCTCTGATGATGTTAGTGTGAGTGGGGTTGAAGAAGAATTACGTCAAGCTACTGTTGCTGATCAAAATGTTGTTGCTACATTCGCTGATGACACTGCAATCCTAGCAATAGGCGACAGCAATATTGCTGTCTGTGCATATGCAATCTACTGAAAAACTCCAAGCAGCTGTAGATAAGGTTCAACGTTGGACCCTAAAATGGCACATCAAATTAAATGAAAAGAAATCGGTCCATATCGACTTCACCAACAAACGAATAGACTACAAACCCGTATACACGAATAACAAGATTGTACCATATGAAGGGTACAGGCTAAGAAGGGGGAACGTCAATTTTGGTTCATTTGGAGCAGTTCAGTTCATTTTAAACACATGATAGTTCTTATTATCAAGTAACAGCACACAGACAAAAAAAAAGGAAAAGTCACCAGATATCGATAATTAAAATTATGCTGTACTCACTAAAAAGGAGGAGAGTCCGCGCGCCACATGCTAAGAAGGGGGAACGTCATAAATGTTCGTTATTATTGCTGGCGCTCTTGTGGCTGCAGTTTTTGAAGTTTTTTGAGCTGCAAGAGTTAAAGCAAATCCTTTTGATGTTATGGAAGTCACTTTTAATTGATTTTTTTTTAATTCTGGACCACGTATGTTTCTACACTTCTTTACAAACATAAGTGTCCAATGAAAGTACGGCCCATACGTGAACTAAAAGTCGTCAAAGAATATCCTAGACTTGTCTACCATTAATTAACTTGGAATGACATTTGGAAAACTGCTGTTTTGATTGAACCGAAGCAAAAAAGGGATGCTTATCAATATTTTGGCAAGCAATGAGTTTAAATTACCTGGCCAGTTATACAAAGGTAACTACGCACATAATATTATTTTACGATATTAAGGATGTTCTATCTATTTGCAGGACCGCTGCCTATTACACTGGCCCAATTCACTGACCTACAGAGAATAATAAAATTCTGTCTCAAAACAACAGCTAGAAAATATTTTTCTGCATTGCCACATATCAAAAATGTCAAAAGCAAGGCTACCTTCACAAAAGCTCAGCAAAAATCAGTCTGAGCATATTCTGTATATTTAATAATTAATAAACAAATCTGCAATTTAGTAAAATTTAATTTCATAACCTTTGCTATTTTGCTTCTGATTTTGGTAAAAAAAAATCAAAATATTGCAAAATTTCAGTGGAAATCTATGACATTCCCCTTTCTTGTTCGATACAATCCGTAATGTCTTTTGTAATTTTAATTGATTTGTAATCGTAATTTTTTTGCGTTTAAAAAAATTGTAATTAAAATGTCATTAATAATTTCTGCAGTGTAATCTTAAACACCTATAACAAATTAAATCCATTCAAAAGAGATCCAGTGCTAATTAATAAATTAATTAGTTATACGGTTTTAAAATTAGAAATCGATTTCCTGAAAATTAACTATTTTTGACTTTCCCCCTTTTTTGCCTGGACCCTTCATATGGGAATACACTTAAATATCCAGGCATAACCCTCGATACAAAATTCAGATGGAAACCACACGTCAAGAAGAAACAGGAAGAACTGAAACTGAAGTACAGAAAGCTGTACTGGCTATTGGGTAGAAACTCAGCTCTCACAGTGTATAATAACAAGCTATTGTTATATAATCAAGTCTTGAAGCCAGTGTGGACTTATGGTGTGCAACTTTGGGGCTGCAACAAACAGAGCAATAGAAACATCATCCAGCGCTTCCGCAGAATAAAGTACTTCGTAGTATCGTTGATTCACCTTGGTATATAAGAAATGCAAATCTACATAAAGACTTGGGTGTAGTAACAGTAGTTAACCTCATCAAAAAGTATGTACAGAATCATGAACAGCGACTCCCTCAGCACGTGAATTATCAGGCACTCAAGCTCCTGGATAATGCGGAAATACAGAGAAGACTCAAAAGAACTAAACCATTCGAACTGGTGTAGAGGGCAGAATTTGTGAGAGAGCACATGTCAAACCGATGTACTGCAGTAATACAGATAGAGTGGCTATCAAAGGATGTGTGTGCTTTGTGTTGTTTAATGTAGTAGATTAAGTTAAAGACAAATGGCTTATTAGTATACTGTACTAGATTGCTATAACAATTTAAAAAAATCTTGAAATAAAACTCAAACGCCGTTATTCGACAAAAGATACAAGGGGATTCAGAAATAGATACATAGAAAATGCTTGCAATTTTTGCGGGAATTGAAATAAAAGTATAACAAGGGACATTTTAACTCAAAAGCGTTTGATTTGCAAATTTGCGTTGGCAGTATAGTCAGATTCTTCCGATTTTCTTACAAATAAATCCGTGATTTGAAAATTGTGTATTTCATCAGTCGAGACTATACATTTTTACTAGCATAATTGAAAATACCTTTTTCTTTCGAATTAATCCAGTCCTTGAAAATGACAAATTCGCACAAAGCTAGCTACACTTACCTTCTTCGGACTTTCTTTAGTGTCCTTTCTAACATTTTGAATATTTTGCGGCGGATGTGGGTTAGCATCCAAATCAGTAATGTTGTGGTTCAAAAAGTGGATTCGATTATGCACACTAAACTCGTTATTTCCTATTCCTTTAAAGTAGTAGGACTTGCCCGAATTGTTTAGCGATTCGATGGTGAGAAACTGGAAAATTGGCAAAAACACCCATGAAAACTTGCGGTTCATCTTTACTAGGCAAAGTTGTAGGCCAATTTAATAACTTCAACTGGCTTAAAGTGTGTAATGGGAGCAATTTTTTCTAAATTGTACTAACCTACGGATTTTGAACCTATTTAAAACTCTATAGGAAAATTGCTGCGATGACCTAACCGGCATTTAGTGCCTTTTACGATGATTCTAATGGGCTTGTTTCAGTTGAGAAGACATACACTGAGTCCCATATTGCTATTAATTAATGCGACCAAATCAATAGAGCCTGAAACGTTCAAATTGGACAAAAGTGGAAAACAGTGGAATGTATTACAACCAATTAATTATGACTTAGCTTTCGCAGAGGATGGGGCGGGTTCAAATCAAATTCGTTCCGAATGCTTGAACAACAAAATGAAATTTTGCTTTTTCCCTGGATGTGCTGCCTAGTGGAAAATCTGTTTCCATGGTGCTGCTGCATCGATCCATTTGCCGAATCTCCTAGACCCAGAACATGGATTTAAACGCACACACGTGTAATGCGCTTAAAAGTGGCAATCGTGAATGGTTAAAATTACAAAGTAATTTGCCTGTAGTGTGTAATTCACAGGAAATGTAGCGATATAATGAAGGCTGCTTATCAAAACAGTCAAAAAGGGGTTTATGGAGTGTTTCAAAACATATTAGCAGAAAAATATATACACGGTGGCTCGTACACTTTCCACAATACTTGAAGCCATTTTCATAATTCCGTCGCCTGATGAAAGGTTCCCACGCGAGAACTCAAAAATTTTAAACACTGAACCATTACGCAAAGTAATTATTTTGAATGTACGCTTTGGTATAAAAAAACCATTTTAATAAAAACTCCTTATAACTCTATTTCTGTTATCTGTATTAAAAATAAAAATAATAATAATAATTATATTGCTTTACTTCGAATCATGGGCAGAATTTTAGCAGAACACAAAATGAAATGGCGTGAAAAATGGCACACAGTTTCACACATCGGGACAAAACTCTCTTAAACTATAGGGTTCCAAACCTATTACCAGATTTTTCCGTGTTGAACAATTTTTGTGAAGAAATATCTTTTATTCTTGCTGGGAGACAATTAAACAATTTTATGCACATGTACTGGGGACACCTTTCCGTGAGCGAAAGCCTATCTGCCATACAACCGATATCCAATGCTCTGGTGTTATACTCGTGTTTTGTCTAATGTCAAAAAAGCTTTTGTTTCTAAAGAAGAACATTAGACATTCATATATATATACACCATAAATCGTCATTATCTTGAAGTTCTTAAAGACCGATCTACAACTTTGCAACTAACTCATTTTCTTTATAATCCTAAGTATTCTTTTCTGATTAACAAAAATACGCGGGATCATACAGTATTTCTCCAAAAATATAATACCATATTCAAGGACCGATTGAAAATTCGCAAAGTATAATATCCTAAGTGAGTTTCCGTTCATGTACTTACTAACAACCCTAATGCCATAACAAATTGAGTTTAGTTTTTTCCTTAAATTATTTATATGGACTGAAAAACCAAGATGTTCATTGATGTTAATACCTAAAAATTTGGCATTCACATCAATGAACATCTTGGTTTTGTTCGAAACAGCAGTACAATCGTTTTATCTTTATTTAGAATAAGTTTATTTGATATGAACCAGTCTGCAACTAAATTAAAGAATTTCTCGGCCTTTAAAGTTAGCTCTTGCAGATTTTTGCATCCAATGATTAAATTTGGGGCGTGTTTTACCATATGCTGGCTAGAAGTATTCATCAAAAGGTGTAGACCATTTACAAACAGTATAAAAAGAATCGGACCCTATATACTTCCTTGGGCTATTCCTATGCTACTTGACAACATCTTCGATCTCCCATCTTTCCCTTTTCTTGTAACCATTACAACCTACGTTCTATCGTCTAACTATGATAAGCCAGAGTTTTACATTTCCTCTTATACTATATTTATTCGCTTATCCTAAGAGCAGTTCCCTATCCAGACAATCATAGACTTTAGACTTAGAGCTTTAGACAAATCCAGGAGCATTCCTAGTACTACTTCTCCACTTTCCAGGTGCATTAGGATAGATTTCACAAACTCAATTATTGCGGTTTGAGTTAATTTTCCTTTTAAAAACCCGTGTTGACAATTAATAAATATGTTACATTCATTTAGGAAATTTACTAATCTGGTACTCATTGCCACCTCAAATATTTTCGAGAAGCCTGGTAGTAAACTTATTGGCTTATAATTGTCCAGGACTTCAGGGTCTCCTTTTTTATGTAAGGGTTTAATTAAAGCAATTTTTAAATTTTCAGGAAATATCCCAAATCGAAAAGAATTATTTATGATATAGCACAGAATGTTTTGCAGTTCTCTAGCCGCTATCTTAATTATGCTTGCCGGAATTTCATCAATTCCGCTACTGTTTTTGTTTTTTAACTTTTCCGCAATTTTTCTAACTTTGCTGGGTGTTACAGGGCTTAGGAACATGGAGCTTACATTATCACTAATACTACAATTAAAAGGGATTTGACTCAATTCACTCAATAAATTAGGCACAATGGAAAGTAAAAAGTCAATGTACTTATTAGCAATATGTTCAGGCTCTCCTTCCACCTTTACATCAACGATCGCGTCTTTCCCCGTTATTTCTTTGCAAATAGACCACATGCATTTTGATTTATTATCCGAGTTTTTAGTTCTATTTTCATAACGATTTGCCCGTGCCTTAGCTAATAGACTATCATAGGTCTTGTTTTCTTTGTTATACATTTCTTTGTATGCTACGTCTTGTCTGGACAAAGTTAATAGGGTGTCTAATCTATACTTACATGTTTGTTTCATATTTGAATTTGATTGAATAAATTTTTAAAAGAGTTCATAAATGCATTCAGGTTAGATGCGTCCATACTGTATACCTCAAGCCAGTTTTGATCATTTAGGCTACACAGGTGTTCTGGTCTGATCAGAACAGTTTTCAAGCAAACCACTTCTGAAGATGCAAGCCACTCGTGCTTGCGAAACGTCAAGAAGCAATTCTACCCAACGACGGCCTAAAAACCCGAAAAACCCATTAGTTTCTTTTTCACTTTGTTTTCGTCCCAGCACACTGGCTGTTTAGTGAAGCATTGAACTATTCCTAACAACAAAGTTGTAATCAGACTCTGTAGTCTGTACTGTGAATATCTTCCAAAAATTTACGCAAATTTATTGAGGTTTTTATGTAAGTCTATCATCTTCCATCAGAAGACGTTGGCCAATTTTTCATCGTCTTCAATGAGTAAAATAGAATGCAATTTCACTCACAGTTCGTTTTCATTATTGACTGCTCCCGTTTCTTAGCCGGAGTGAAACAATCGCCTTCCAGATGATAAGATTTAAAGTTAAATTGAGAAATCGGACCCCATCAATTTCGTCGCATTCAAAATTAAACCCCATATCCACGAATGACACCCGTGACTATCGTAGCCGGCGCACTTTAGCCACGGTTTCGTGGTTCGCACCCCCCACATTTGGGGTAACGGGGTGGAAATCATTGCTGGCGATAAGTTACGATGCCACGACTTCATCAGCTCTGAGCTAATAAACGCCAACCCCCCGGTTAAAGATCGCTTAACGTTGCATTTTAGGGATGCTACAACTCGAATTTATGCGTATCGAACTTTGCGTTTTAATTTCCTTCTAATGATTTATTTATTCAAAAATTCAACCGTCGAAAAAGGAAACAGTATCGCGTTATTTCATGTGAGTATCACGTTCTGTGCTGGCTGCAAAAGCTATTCCATCGAATATTTCCGAAGTTATAAGTGAATTTGGTCAAGAAACGCAAAAGCAAGGGCTAAGAAAATGGACACGAACCGAAATAATCTTCCATGTGGAATAAAACTTTAAAAAGCATGGGAAGAATGAGCGAATTGGGTAGAAGACTATCCGATTATTTTAATCCGAATAACCAATTAATTGATAATGAATGTGGGATGTGAAAGCGCAGCCAGAACCGTTGGTAATAATCACGAACAAAGACTCCAGGTCACCAATTTCATTAAGTCTTATTGACGTGATTATCACGTTATACATTGTCCATAAACGACGTATACTGTCACAAGACATAAAAATTGTCACTTTAAATGCCTTGATTGTTTTATAAATCAAAACTGCTGCTCTGGTACAGACGAAAATCTGCATTTGCCATCAGAAATTTTCTATTAGGCACTTGCTACATCCAAATTCGAAATAAGGGAACGCTAACGCTAAAAAAGTATCTGCTCCTGACTTTCGCTCGCTATCTCCTTCAACATGCTGCTGCCCTGGTACAAGCGAAAATCTGTTTTTGCCATCAGATCTTTTCTATTAGAGACTTGCTACACCCACATTCAAAATAAGGTAACCCTGACGCTAAAAATGTATCTGCTCCTGATATTCGCTTGCTCTCTCCTTCAACATGCTGCTGTCCTGGTACAAACAAAAATCTGTATTTGCCACCTGAACTTGGTTAAGAGAGGTACTCTGCAAATTCTACTTTTATAAAATGAAAGACAATTTTATTAAACAATTTATTTTTCATCTATTTGACCGAATCTGATAGAAAAGGCATTTTCACATGTAAGGCACTTGCATTTATATTAACATCAGGTATTGGCATCAGAGTACTCTTTTGATCGATCTTTTCTTGCATATCATTTGCTTGTAGTGGATGTTTATCGTGTGGAAACATGCAGGAGTCGTTTCTTTTCTGCAGCTTAGATGGCGGGATTTTGGCAGCAGCAACCTGTAATAAAAGACCCAAATCTTAGTGAATAAGCCTTCATAGTATATTATGTAATACGCATGATAATATTTAGGGGGGACATACTTTTTTTCAAATAAACGATAAGGCCGTTGACGCTATCAACTTGTTTGTTGCAGGGGGCAATATAAATCAAATTATACCAGTAATAATTAAAATTTAACTCTAGAAACTTATTGTAGAGCATTTTCAAAAAGCTCACCGTTATTATCAATACAAACATTGAAACGCTTTAAAACTGAATAAGTTGCTTTTCGTGGGGGCCGACCATCAATATTTGCAAGTGCTCTAACAACAGCTTCTTTAAGTACATTTCAATTGGAATATTTTATGTGTAAACTGTGTTTTTTACGGCTCCACACCAAAAGAAATCCAAAGGTGAAAGATCCGGTGATCGAGGTGGCCATAAAATAGGACCGTTTCGTCCAATCCAAGCCCCAGGAAATGTTACGTCCAGGTGATTCCGCACTTGGGAAAAATTATGCGGAGGAGCGCCATCATGTTGAAACCATTGCACATTACGCCATGTTTCTAGATCTACGTTGTCCAACATAAAAAGATTTCGACTCCAATTTAAAGTTTTTTTTTATTTGCCCGGCGGCGGCTGGAGGATAAAAATCTTCCCGAAGACACCCAGTGCCCCGTAACACTGGGTAGTGTTGGATTTCTACCAACTAAAAACCCCGTTTTTGACTTCACGTTTTCGGGAGTTGTCCTTTGAAACTTGCGGTCTTCTGTAAGAATGGTTCAGCTCTGACATCCGTATGCCTTTACGCTGCCCATACTAGCTATCTGCAGGCAGCTTACTAATTTAACACAAGCACTACACAACACTACTTCTATCACACTATTTTAACTATGTTTCACACTTACAGCGCTTGCAGTTAACTGCTTTACCTATTGCCCTGTTGGGCCATCTGGTGCCTGGACCTCTTTTTCCTGAGCCCGGCATCCTCTGGTGAGTAATCTACGGCATTCCGTAGCTCAGCAAGCGGGTGGTTTTCGGCCTTTTCAAAGGTCGAGGCAGCTTTCCGTTGCAGGAAGTCTCTCAGTGGCTCCCACTCCAGGTCCCTGTAAATTTGACTATTACGTACAAACCAGGGAGCATATATGGCCATCCGCAGAAGTTTTTTTCTGTGGCCTGAAGCTGTCTCAGGTAGGTTTCTGCCGCATACCCCCACACTGTGGAGGCATACGTCATTGCCGGCCTGATGACACTCTTGATG
>NW_026017110.1:43300057-43307528 GCF_020466585.1 Dendroctonus ponderosae | reverse complement strand
AGCTGTAGATTCCAACGCACATGCTCTTTTCACCACGAGGATGACATGAGAGCTGTGTCGTCCGCAAAAAGAGCCAGGGTCGTATTGGACGTCCTTGGAATGTCACTGGTAAAGATGTTGTGTAGCATCGGAGAGCGTACCGCTCCTTGCGGCACTCCAACTTCTGTGCTTCTGTCCTCTGACTGTAGTTCCCAACTTTTACGCTGAATGTCCTTCTGCTAATGTAACTGTCGATTAACTGGCACATTTTCTCACTAATAACTGTTTTCATCATTTTATAGATGAGTCCCTTTCTCCACACTCTGTCGAAAGCTCTTTCGACGTCCAGAGCTAGGATGTCGGTTGTCATCTCCTGGTTCATCTCCTTGGCGCACTTTTCCACGTTCCTGAGCAGCTGAAGTTCAGTGGAGTGTTTACCACGGAACCCAAACTGCTCTGGCGGCAGAACGTCAAACTCACTCTTTTCCCTCGTGAGCCTCCGCAAGATAACTTTTTCCGCTATCTTGCTAAGGCCGGACAACAGACTGATGGGCCTGTAGTTCTGAGGGAAAGTCCGGTTCTTATTGGGCTTCGGGAGCATAATGATGTCTGAGTGTTTCCAGATGCGTGGGACGTCTCCAGTTCTGAAAATGGCATTAATTAGATTCGTGACAGCTACCAGTCCTTTTCTCGGCAGGCTCTTGAGCATTTTCGTTGTAATTCCATCTCTCCCAGGGGCTTTCCTCGTCTTCGAGTGCCTGATGATGGCTGCCACTTCTCCTGGTGAGGTTGGAGGGATACAGATGTCCGCTGTCTTTGCTCGGAGGTTCCGAACGGCCCTTCTGACGATTATCTCGTGCCCGTCTTCTTCGTCTGGATGGTTGTTTTCCCTGGCCTCGCTCTCGATGGTATCTGAAAAAACTTCAGCTTTATCCTTGTTAGTGTATACCAGACCTTGCAATCCGTGTAAGGCTGGTATCTTGGTGTCTTCTTGTCTGAGGGCCTTTTGCACTATCCAAATGCTTTCGTCTCCCTGATGCGTCCCTCCCATCTCTGGTTTCGGTGGTCCCTAAGGGACCCCTTCAGAATCTGTTCCTGTCGGTTGAGGGCAATTCTGTTGGCCTCTGTGGGCCAATTTAAGGAGCCTTCAAAACTAAATAGCCCAAGAATATTTGAACCTACCCTTCTGCTCCAAACGTTAAACCCAAATTTAATTTGTGGTCTCCTTTGCTCAACGTGGTGGGAATTTGTTTGGGTGGAACTTTTCTATTATAGACTTGCTACATCCAATTTCGAAATAAGGGAACGCTAACGCTTAAAACGTATCTGCTCCTGATATTCGCTCGCTATCTCCTTCAACATTCAACTTTGCTAGTAGAGAGGTACCTACAGCGAATTACGCATTTTTTATAAAAAAGCCATTTTTAAAACAATTTATTTTCCAGTTATTTTACAGCATCTGATAGACAAACTATTTTTAGATGTTGTGTAGCAAGCAAAGTTAAATTAGCTAACGCCGACTCATGTAGTTAAATTAAGTTTCAAATACTCAAACATTTACACTCAAAAATAAAAAAGAATTACAATGCTAATGTTTTTCTGAACAAGTTCTTAAAACACCTAAGTGTTTTTCAACTCGATATTTTCGCCTTCAAACATTGAATTGAATCCAGTGGCGCCAACAAAATTTGATTTGTTGAGGTTCGCAGTTATATCTAGTTATAGTAAAAGTGTTGCGCCTATGAAATGCGATAAGCGAATATATTGTTCCTAAAGAAATGTAAATTAATGACCCCAGTTAATCTTTTCTCAAAGTATCTGTTCAGATAGCTATTTTGTCATCAATTTTTTAAACTCTAAATCAGATAAGTTGATTCAGTGTACTGCAAAGGTTCCAATTGAAAAACCAGCTAGTTCAGTTATTAGATATGGCTGCTAAACGATTACTCGATTTACCGAAAGACGAACAGCTCAATTTTTTTAATTCTTTTGATACAGTACTTTGTGATGTAGATGGTAAGTAGAAAGCAGAGAATATTACGAAATGCATTCAAGTATACAGTACAGAAAGGGTCTGACAACCTATTTAATTAAACAGGATTAACGTGTAATAATATTGTGATCATTTAAAAACAGCATCCAAAAGCGAAACTAACTAACGCAAATAAATTCATAAATTTGCAATCATTTTTCATCAGTTGAACTGAATGTGAATTTGTTCTTATGTAAGACTCATGTTTTAATGAAATGTGAAATTGAGTTCTGCCGTTTTGGACAAGCGGTGAGTTCGTGAGTGTCGTGGTACAAAAACTACCAGAACTTTTTATTTGGTGGATGGAATCAACTCATTTTTTTTGGTTGATGCACTAATCACTTATTCACAATTTTGTGCTCTTTGTAAAATCTTATCACATGTTCTTGCGAAGAAAACTATTTCCGTTTTTTGCCACTTAACAATGTTAGACATTAACTGCAGTATCCTTTTGATAATGTGCTTACGGGACACCCTGTATATTAATCATCTCGTCCATCAAATTAAAATTTGTTAAAATTTACCGAAATTAAAACGAATGTTTTAGTTGACTTTATACAGGGTGATCTAAAATTGGCATCACTCCTCTTAAAAATTTGGTAACGAGGGAGTGCAGAAAAAATAATTTGCTGTAAAAAGTCCACTCACTCACAGTTTAACATTCATGAATTACAAGAAATTTTTAATCTGCATGGGTAGAAACACAAAGTGAGCAAAGTTGCCGAAACAGCGACTTTTATTAGACACAGAGTTCCTTAATACGAGTAAGTTCGAGTCCATCGAAGTAAGAACATCGGCGCGAAAACTTTAAGTGGTTTTCTAATCATGTGGTTAATACTTGTTTATATCAAACTCGGCCCGTTTTTAATCGCTTATCGTTCAGCAATCAGTGTCTTCAGTCGTAGACGCTAATGCTTTCTTCGACAACTTAACTTCCTCAGAAGGCACAATTTGCTTGTACTAAATAACCCACCGTAGGTTCGGGCGTATTTCATATAGCAATTATTATCCATTTTGTGATTGCTGTTTTAAGTTCTGAAAAGCGCAATTTAAAAACTAACCTCAAATACGCTTTAAAAAAGCATTTTTCGTCAAACAACTATCGAAAGCGAAGGTTCAAAAAAATGTTCGCAATGTTTAGCTACATTATTAGTTTGCCCAATCTCCGGCAACCCATCAAGATGAATTAAGCCGATTCTGAATCACTCTGTACATGCACGTATGTATAATTATCACTAAAATGATCAGGCTTTATAGAAAATTGTCAGCAATTTCAACATTTAGTCATGTCGTTTTTGGAATTTTAGGTGTATTGTGGCTGCTAATCGGGCAGATAATAGAAAGATCACCCGATGGTATTTTAGCTCTCCGAAAGTTGGGCAAAAAGTTTTATTTTATCACCAACAATTCCTTGACGCCCATGGATTTGTATTTGCAGAAAATGAAAGATTTTGAAATTGCCAAGGAAGAAGTGATAAGGTAATTGAAAAACATAAAAAATCATTTTGGAGCAAGAAGTTTCGAAAATAAAAAGCTTTTGACTCATTACCTCTTGATAACTTTTCAACAATCATATTTCTTGTTTTGTACTTGTAAAAATAAACTGTTTTACTGTTATTTGTTTTGTTGCAATTTTTTTTTATTTATTTATTAATATTATTTACTAAAACTAGTCAAGCATGACCAACCATCAGTTTGATCTGTAATCTTAAACTTAAGGTAGTTAACTAAGTCAGTCCATTGACTTTCCAAGTTTTAGCCTCACAGAAGATTGATAATATTTACACGCACACCATGCTCTGCCCTTAAAACGTAGAACGTATTGTAGAACAATAAAGATATAAATCTCTTAATCACGAATGCAAACTCGCTCATCATTGAACCAATATTATAAGCAAAATAATACGCAAATAACTATAATAAGCACAAACATGTTTTCTAGAGAACGTTTTCATTTCCTGTCGGTTTGTCAGTATAATATTTATACCATCTGCACTTTTAAAAGGGTTCAAAATCCAAAATAAGAAAATTTATTATTCTGGACCGTATTTAAGGAGTACAAAGAAAAAGCAAGGAAAAATAAATATTTGTCTTAGCTTAAGCAAGGTAATAATAGAATACGCTCTTAATGAATCACTATATCAAATTTAATGTTTCAAATTATGTGGGATATTTAGTAACTTTTTATTTAAATTGTTACTCTCATGAATTAAACTTGTCTAGTTTTTCCACTTCATTTGAAAATTTCTGTTATTGAATATTTATTAATTTCTTGTTTATGTGTTTTACGGTATTCCTTTCTATTAAATATTGTTAAAGTTTTCAAATTAGCATTACATTATTACTAGTCTTATTGAAAAATGTATAAATAATTTAAGCAATTTTCTATCAAAACTACTGCGATACAATGTTGTAGTTACGTGGCAAATTTCAAAACTTTGTGACTAAAAACATAGCAGAAATTTCGCTGAATTCCTGAAAAACTATCCAATTTGGGTTGAAAATGTATGTAATAAAAAATTTTTGAAATTTACATAAGAATGAAAAAATCAAATAAAATTAACTCTGGAACTTTCCTGACGCACTTTGTATTTTTTTAAATATGCCCTTTTATAGTACCTACCTTTAAAATAAAATGAGAATTTTGAAACACATAATACCGGTTAAGCGTAAATTTACTTTACTATATCGTTGGGACACCCTGTACATGTGCTTTTTAACTATTCGATTGAAAAATTTGGACTTTTTGCTTAAAAAAGCACTTGTTCAAGATTTCGAGTTTTAGGGAGAATCTCAATTTTCAATACACAATTCATTTTTTCACATTTCAATTTATAATAGAGTATTTTCAATTCCCCAGTGCACCAACAGAAATCGATTTGCCTGCATGGAGCAACAAAGTGATGCTAAATGTAATGTCGGCAACTATGATTGAGCAAAAACTATTTTTTTGAATTAGGAAGTTTAAACAATTAATTTTCCTGTTATTTAATTTAGAGATCCACTATTTCAAAGCATTTAAAGAAGAAACGCTCAAAATTCAATTACCCTGTATGTTAATTTTTTTACGAAAAGTTAAATGAAACAAATGCGTTGTCACAAAGATCTTTTAATATTTAAGAACATTTTGTAGATAAATCTCTATAATTTGATTTGAACTTTGCATTTATGGAATAAATTTAAAAATATTATATGCGAAAGCTGGTGAAAAAAAACAGAGTTAAACAAATGTTTGTTCGTTGTTGTTTTAGACCTGTAGTTGCCCTGACTTGGTACTTGAAGCAATTAAACTTTGACCAAGAAATTTATGTAGCGGGCTCAACTACCATCAAAAAAGAATTATCCGATGCCGGATTCAAAGTAGCTTATGACGAGGTAGGTTCACCTAAATACCCTCCCTTGAGCTATTACTCACAAACTATTTTCAGGTTTCTCCTGTATGTGAAGGAAATGTGCCCAATCTTTTAAAACTATTATCCGACTTACGGCCCGATGTTAAGGCGGTTTATATAGATTTTGGATTTAATATCGACTTTATGATCCTGCAAAAGTGTATTGCTTACATCATGAAAAACCAGGCCCTTTTTATAGTGGGAATGTTGGATCCTGTTGTGTTTTTTAGCGAATTTCATTTAATAGGTTTTCACAACAACCGCATTTGATAAATATCTATCGTGTTACAAAACTGACTTTCAGGCGCCAAAAAATTCGCTAAAATAATCGAAGAAATCACAGGGGTAGAGCCTAAACTGATGTCAAAAGGTGGCAAAGAGTTTGCACAAGTTCTAAAGGACAATTTGGGGCCGTTTGATGCAAAACGCACGTTATTCATCGGCGACTCGTAAGCATTCGCCAGTTTGGAAACTACGGTGAAAAGTAAATTGGAATGTTTTCAGTTGTGTAACAGATATGCCATTTGCAACCGAAAATGGATTTCAAAAACTGATGCCACTGACTGGATTGACGCGAGAAGAAGACCTGAAGAACTGGAAATTCGACGAACGAATTAAGCCAGATTATGTGGTTGATAATGTTGGCGATCTGAGCACAATTATTGCGAATTTAGATCTAAACAAACTATAACACAACGTTTAAGTGGTGTAGGAAATGGCATCAAAAAGTATTTTCCACATTTTTAATAAGGACCGAGTGACTTAAAAATACAGCAAGCATTTCTGTCTAACGTTTCGCTTGCATCTGCAGCAGACAATTTCATAAGCGGTTGTAAGGTGGCCGCATTACGCAATAAATTCTATAAACTTTCCGCTGCAGACATTTTTTTGTTGGTTTGAACAACGTTTCTATTTAGGTCCTTTGGAGCAGTTTTCATTATAAAATATGGAACTAATAATTACTATTTTATTTCAAATTTCTTTCTTTCAAAGATCTATTGCAATTAATAAAGTGAAGTTGTTGGAATTAATTCGCTGTCTGATTAATAAAACTTAGGGCGTGTGTTGTACCTTGGGACAAAGGTGGTACGCGCGCCATTTTTTCCCGTAGAGCGAAAATGTTCGAATATACAGGGTGATTCAAAATTGGCGTCATTCCTCTCGAGGTGTTGTCTGGGGCTGTTATAGGAGTACAGAAAATATAGTAAAATAAATTAATTGTTATTAAAAACTGAGAAATTTGCAAAAAACTATATCAGAAATATGGCAGCAATGTTTTTCAAGGTAATTTGCGTAATTAACATTGCGCAAATACCTGTTGCTTCGTAATTATTTAAAACTCCGGTAACCATGGAATTATACAGAGTGGCAATAAGATAGACAAGGATAAACGGTAAATTCAAAAAGATTTGTTGCCGAAATGTCAACCTGTTCTCATAACCTCGAATTCTGCGGGGTTTTGTGTTTACATAACTAGTCCATACAACACCAAACACTTGAATGGTTAACCCCAAACAAGCTAGTGCCTGTGTAATATCCTTATTATCCACTCTTATCAAGCAGCTTCTCGTATTCAGTTAATTAACTCCTACTCCATTTGTATCTCCTTGTGCTGTGTGTATCGTACAAACGTGGTAGGAATGTAGCCCTTCCTTGGTATTTATTTGGTGCTTGGGAAAGTGTCAGTTATTGTGCTCTGAGTGCCCCTGGAAGGCTCTGCTGCAATTATGTCCAATATTTGTTTTTCCATGTATGTCCAATTTTTCCATGTATGGCACTCAGAGCAAAATAACTGACACTTTCCCAAGCACCAAATAAATACCGAAGAAGGGATACATTCCTACCCTGTTTGTACGATACACACAGGACAAGGAGATACAAATGGAGCAGGAGTTAATTAACTGAATACGAGAAGCTGCTCGATAAGAGTGGATAATACGGAGATTACACATTATTACACAAGCATTAGTTTGTTTGGAGTTAACCATTCAAATGTTTGGTGTTGTATGGATTATTTATGTAAACACCAAACCCCGCAGAATTCGAGGTTATGAGAACAGGTTGACAT
>NW_026017110.1:43298117-43299906 GCF_020466585.1 Dendroctonus ponderosae | reverse complement strand
CTTGAAAAACATTGCTGCCGTATTTCTGATATAGTTTTTTGGAAATTTCTCAGTTTTTAATAACAATTAATTTCTTTTACTATTTTTTCTGTACTCGTATAACAGCGCCAGACAACACCTCGAGAGGAATGACGCCAATTTTGAATCACCCTGCATATTACTACAAAACAGTAATGATGTTTACCATTTTATGTTAAATATGAAATAATACAAAATAGATATCCAAATATTGATTATTTGCTGTTACAAAATAAAATAACAAATAATAGAACATATTATTGCATTAAAAGTTATTAATAATAGTTGTCACTTTATTTGCACTTAATCTTGAGCGTTTTTCATAAATTGACCCTGGCTTCTTTAAAAATTTTCCGCTCAACATCTAGTTTAACAATTGTCTCCGATGAAAATCACTCAACAAGTAGGTAGTAATATTTTACGAGATCGGAACTTTGAATCGTGCAATACAATGCAAATGGATATCATCAGGGCAGCATCTGTACTACAGTCGGAGAGTAGAGTAGACGACATAGGGATTCGGTACCGGGATTCTATCGATACGATTTAATTTAATTTAATCTTTTCTTGTTACGAGTTTGCGTCCGCAATCAATTAGGCGATTTAAAATAGGTCCAACAGTTTTTCAAAAACTTTATTGTAGTGGATCTTAAACACAATTTTGTGTGTCGAATCATCGGTACACAGCAACGGGCAATCTTATTTGCAATGATAAATACCCGGTCGTTTGAACATGATTTTCGAAAGTTTGTAATACATGTTTCTGCAAATTTATGGACGACTCGCATTTTCTTGCACTTAAACTGCTTTAGTATGTATAATTGTGTGTGTACTTTAATTGGAAATTAAAGAGAACGCGAAACTCGAACATGCATATAGTACATAAGCACCCTTACTTAGTATTTGCAGTATCTGCAGCTGCTCCCTTGTTAATTTGTTGATTTATTGTTATCAGCGATATAAAATAAACTGCACCGAACATAATAATATCACACTCAATAATTGATATATCAAAATTACTAAGTCAGTTTAATAACGCAATATGTATTTGAAAAGTTTATCAGATCTACAGATGCACCCGCACTAAGAGAAAAATGTCGAATTCAAAGTGCATATGTGCGTCCCAACCCTCAGGCGCGAAGAAGCCGGAGTGGGAGCCGCCGTTACGTCTCGCCGTGACCGAGAAAAATCGGTTCACCCTCCCATAAAAAGTTATCACTCCAAAAAACTGAATAGAACAAATCGAACTTTTAACTCATTCGAAGACGGAAAATTTACTCCGTTTCTAACTTGTTTGTAACATTTTTTGTCAATGTCAACAATGTAATTCAGGTTCAAAAACGGCATTTTTTTATTATTTCAAATAAAGTGCTAGGAATCAGATAAACTACAATGCGAGTATCATTTTAATATCGTGAGCCAAAAGCGGCAGAAATCTTATCAATTACCAGAAAAATATAACTCTCAGAAAAACAAAAAACATATAAAACACATTTATTATTTCTATCTTCTATTTCTCGCGCACAGACTCACACCGAATTCTATTTCCGAACGCGCTCTTATATTATCAATGTCGTGTCAACAGGCTTGCCAGGTCTACCGTTTTCAGGGTGGGTTTTTTTTTTTTTTTGGTTTGCCCGGCGGCTGGAGGAATAAAAATCTTGGCGAAGACACCCAGTGTTCCGAACCCTGGGTAGTGTTGGATTCTCACCAACTAAAAAAACCCCTTTTAATTACATCTTATTAATTTACGTTTTTTTTTTTTTTTTTT
>NW_026017110.1:43272851-43297381 GCF_020466585.1 Dendroctonus ponderosae | reverse complement strand
GATGTTTTGTCCCTCTATGGTGATGTTGCCATCGACACTGTCCTGCTTCCTGCCAATAAGTATGGCCTGACTCTTCTCTGCATTTATCTTCAGCTTCCACATGATGAACCACTGATGTAGTTTGTCAATTGCAAGCTGTAGCTGCTGCCTGATGCAGTCCTTGCGACATGAGGATGTCAGAAGGGCCGTATCATCTGCAAAGAGTGCCAGGGTCGTATTAGCAGGTCTTGGGATGTCGCTTGTGTATATATTGTATAGCAGGGGGGAGAGCACTGCTCCTTGCGGTACTCCTGCCTCCGTGCTTCTGGTTTCTGACCGGTGACCTCCAACTTTGACGCTGAAGCCCCTTCTGCAAATATAACTGTCTATTAACTGGCACAGTTTCTTGTTAATACCTATTTTTATCATCTTATAGATGAGACCGTCTCTCCACACTCTGTCGAACGCTCTTTCGACATCCAGTGCGCACATTTTACTACTTTGTAGAAACTTTTCAAAAATATTTTTTCACCTGAAGCCCATTTTGGTAGCATGCTGCCATCTATCCTCTCATTTGACAAGTTGCGGCAAAGTAGTAAGTAAAACCAGAGATAGTAGTCTACTAATCTCTGGCAAAATTCGGTTATTTTAGTCTTATTTTATCCAAATTAAGTTATTTAAATCAAATATTTTTATGAAATCAAATATCTTGTTTGTTCTTTGTTCAAAAGCACTTTTGAAAACCGCTTAAAAAATTCGAAAAACAGAAATTTAAATACATTAAATTATCTACCGTTTTATATTTAAATCTATCGTTTTTCCTTGATCCATTCTATATAAGCTTTGTTCTATGATTCTACCGCTTTCGAAGTTCTTGGTCGGGCACACAGAACACCTGAACTGGTGGAGCAACGCTGCGTGTCAATCTTCGAGGTTATATTTCTGACGTTTCCACACTGTGGGAAAAATTTTGCAAATGTCCGCTAAAAAGTGTACTTAAAGCAGCACGGTGGCAATGAAAATCTCATCAGAAAAATGCGCGAGTTTGGAAGACAGCCCTGAGGAGGGCGAAATTTTTTCGGACGATTTGGAAGACATTTCGGATGTGTCTTTAAGTTTACCGACCCACAAATCTGGTAAGTTCCATTATCATAGCGATAACTTACACGATTTATCTTTAAGCAGCGTGTCAGACTTCGAAGAGACTACTTTGAAAGTGAAAAATCAAAGAAAACGCAAAAAATGCTTCTCTCATAAGGTGGATCGTCAAAAAAAGCATCGCAAGAAACCCCCTGATTCGAATAGTAGTGATAATGATTCCTTGGAGGCATGTAGGCTCAAGCTTCAGCTAAAGGCAACTGTACAACTAGACTCTAAAGATGTCATATCTAGAAATAGCCTGAAAACTCGACTCAGAGCAATGGTAAACAACACTGGCCGTGACTCAGATGCGACCGACAATAATTTATCACCGAACATTATGACTGTGAATTCCACTCCAGACCCTTCGATCACCTTAATAGATTTAATGGCACATGATACGAGCAGCGCTGAAAGTATTCAAGAGAATATTGACAACAACTTAAATTCATCTAAGGATGACCTAGATAATGAGCTGATACAACTTAGGCTGGAAGCACTAAAAACAGCAATACAAAATAAATATCCTAATGGTGCTAAATCCAGAAAGGCTAGAAACAATGAAGGTAGTAAGGAAAATATTAGTAATAACTGTGAAACACACAACGACACTCTAGGAAATATACCTCACGTATCGCATGATGCAAACAGTAATTTAGAACACAAGTCAACCAATCCTCCAGAAGAAGATGAGGATGTTGATGTCTTAAGGGCGCTATTACTTGCTTCAATGTCCAGAAAAATTAGCGAAATTGAATGCGCACTACCCACATCATCTTATCCAATGACTCAACAAAAAATAAACACAATTTCAAATGGCATAGAAAACAACAGATACAAAAGAACTAACAATGTTAGAGCCATCGTGAGAAGAAGTATTTCGCAGGAGAAGGTTGCCTTAAAACCTTTAGTTACGACTACAGTAAAACCCCTGATAATATGCGTAAATTCTAACTCCGATTCGGATTCAGACTGGGAACTGAGTTCTGGCAGCCCTGGTAAATCACCAAAAAAAGTCGAAAATGTACCTGAAGTCCATGCTGTGATATCAAGTACTGAAGTGGATTCGACGGTTAATAAAACCGAAACCACTTTTGAAAATACAATAGAACGGTTTTTAAAGGAGGAAAGAGCGAAAGTGGAACATTTAAAAGCCACTGAACCTGTTCCAAGTAAAAAGACTGCTGAAATCCCAAACAAAAATGCAGTGGCCGCCGCTTCATCCAATACAACAGCAACTGCTCCAAAGCCTAAACCCAAACTTGCGGTTACAGCTCCATCTAAAACTAAAATTACTGCGACTTCGCGACAAATTGAAAAAATTTCCTTCAATAACAAGGTTCTTGGCACATCAAAACTGGATAAATCGGTCTTGAATTTCTTACCAGCAACGAAGAGAGAGGAATACCGAAAGTTGCAGGATTTACTTCGGCAAAAAAATGCCCAAAGACGTAAACATCTAACAGAGAAATTGGAAAACAAATCAAAATTTAGCGCACCTCAAGTACCTAAAACTGTAATTAAACAGCTTCAAATTCAAACCACAGCGGTCAAGATCGACGACAAAAATCAGCAAAGTTGTGCCGTAGTTCCCGAGTTAAACAACGTGAAAAATGTGGAAACAAAAGACTGTGTTCAGCCCGTTTCTCCCATAAAAACCGAAACTAAACGAGAAATTAGAGATCAGTCAACACAGACTGAAGAATTTGGGGGTGTACAACTGTCCCCGAAAACGGAAGCACGCCTCAACGAATTCAGATCTCAAGAATTAACCGCTGCGGAGAGGAGCAAAGAAAAAAGACGGCAGACTCAGCATATGAGGAATATTTTGAAGCAGCTGCAGGTCCAAAGTAATGGAAGGTACTGTTGATTTTCTTTTGTTTTTAAACATTATCAAATTATGATTAGATGCAATCGCATAATGTCTTGTATTAAGTACATAGTTTAAGTGATTTTGTTGTTTTCAACTGGGCGAATTTTTTTAACGAATAAATTTAATACCTTCAAAATTTACTTGAAATTTGAATAATCGGCAAGAATTTTGCTGTCTTGTCGGTGATTATTAAGAATGTTAATGTAAAAAGTTGAAATAAAAATGTATTCTATTTAAAAATCCCACTGTACACGTATGCTGACTAATAATATTTCGAATGCTTAAATTTTGAGGAAAAAATCAGCATGCAACAACTGTTACTGACAGAGCGAAATCCCAACGCCTTAAATTTTCCATATAAAAAGATTACAGATGGGAGACAAATACAAATGTCTGCGGCCATTGATAAAAAATCTGAACGGCGTAATTAAAGAGCAGAAGGATTGCGAACTGGAAGTCGAAAAATTAATTAATCAGGTGACAGAAGTTAGAAAAAAGCAGGAGCTTTTACACAACAATCTGTTGGACTCCATCAAACAACTTGAAGAGAAGAAAACTAACATTGATTTAAGGTGGGTTGATCTGGGGTAT
The DNA here is from genome assembly GCF_020466585.1 of Dendroctonus ponderosae. Classification (NCBI taxonomy): domain Eukaryota; kingdom Metazoa; phylum Arthropoda; class Insecta; order Coleoptera; family Curculionidae; genus Dendroctonus; species Dendroctonus ponderosae. Next base: position 43,293,798 of record NW_026017110.1, on the reverse strand, counting down.
CAATTCTCATGAAGGACAGTCATATTTGGAATTGATTTCAGTATGTCCAACCATTCCCGCTTGGAACTCATTGGCTCCTCGTCTAACGAACTTCAATCAACAAATAATGCAAATATCTGTTGTAACATCATATCAAGTTTGCAGCAGGATATTTCCGGATCGATTGAGGACAACAATTCACAAAATAGCTTAGTCGGTGATCTGAAATGTGCGGATAATCAAGACAGTATTATTGATCCAAATGATATTGATCAAATTATCAAGAAAACTCAAAAGCAAATCGCACGGAATGAATGTTCGGAACAGTTTGAGCGCCGAACGCCACAGAGAAATAAATACATATCTCCATTGGATTGCATGTCCAGGTCAGTAGAAAATCTGTTCGATAATTGGTTCTGAAATATTAAACAGAGAGAATGTGTGGGTTGGAACAAATTCGAGGGTTTGTTTTTTTGGAAAAGACGGCAAGTCGCAGTGTTTTGTTTGATAAATTAAATTTTACATAATATAAGTTTTTTGTGTCTCGTTTTTGAATTATGCTGCATTATAATTAACGTGGACCATGAATCTTGAAGGGGTCAATTTAATAAAAAAATACAGCAGAAATCAAAACACATGTACAAATTGTTGACCGTTTACCATGCAATTCTGTTTTCCGATTACTATTTTTTATTGTTGGCACCATTTGGCTCATTACTATACTATTTAAAATAGGTTCAATGAGCCCCGGTAAATAGGCTAATTTTTAAGTAAGCAACACCTGAAAATAGTTCACAATTCCCGAAAAAGTAAAAGTTGGGTCTCAAGTTCTAGATTATTTTCGTTAGAACGCTTTCGGCGCTTTACTTTGGAAATTATATAAAATTACTGGCTAAAATCTATATCTCACACTATTCGCGAATAATTCGACAGAGAATGTTTTCCCAAATAGGTGTATCAAAAGGAAAAGTTTCATCACATCTACGCATGCAAATTTAAACTCCTTAGATTTTCGTTTTCGCGCCGTATGTATGGACAGCATGTTTTAAGTAGAAAGTAAACTGAAGTTAAATGTAGTGGTTGTATGTATTCGATGCAAAGCTAAACAAACCAAAAAAAGCGATTTCTCTACGTGAATTTTATAGGTGAAATATAAGACAAACGATAACAGGAGTTATGTTAGCAACAGAAGTGTTGCAAAAATTTTAAGTTCTACTTTTCTATTGTTAGAATCTTAATAGCTAACAATTTTAACTTTTATATTGGTATGCTATTTTTGTTTGTTTCCATTTTAATCAATCGGCCATTTCCAGATTTTTCCGCAAACAAACTCCTAATATTTAAATAAATATGTCTTGACCCGTCCTAACTCTGTGTGTGCTTACAAATTCAGCCTTGTTAAATGGCTTATTTTTTCTTTTAGACGTAATTGCATGTTATTGTATAACGCAATTTGACGTTCAGATTTTAGTAAATTCTCTGCATTTTCCAGTTCAAATAACATGTATCTTACAAAACAAACAAACACTGTGCAAAACACTCTTACGAGTAACTGTAAAAAAATCACAATCGTTTTGGTTCGTTTTATTACTTGCTTTCTGCGGCTTTTTTATATTAGGCCGCGTCGATGTTCTCAGCAATTCTCACCTGGTCATAAAAGTAGCTCGAGTCATAGCTTGGTGTCGCTCAAAAACGTGTTACGTTTATGTCCAAAAATCAATGTGCGTCGGAATATATAAATATTCTACTTTTACAGGCTCAAGATCATCATGTCGTAGAAGAAATGAATTAATTGTGTTTGATGAATTGCTTCAAAATATCTGGGGTTTTTACTTTCGACCAAACAAATAACATTCTACGAATTGTTAATGAGCCGTTAACATTTTTTCAATTCTAGGCAAGATGATCTAGATCCTTTCGGAATCATATGCCCTTTCGAAGTAAATGGAACCTGTAAAGACCCGGAATGTTCATTTAATCATCTTCCCAAATGAACTGAAGCACTTTTCCAAAAATCTAATATGTGATAATTTATAAGGTAGAAGGTTATAATTGAAAATACAATTTTCGTATTGAGTTTGGATATTTAATGATCTCCGGACAGTATTCGTTCTATTTTTACTTATTCATAGAAGTAATTTTTGCTATTGCAAGTTTACACTTAGCTGATCGTTAAAAATAAATTTATTATAGTGGATCGAGTAGTTTTTATTTATTTTAAACACTTTACTCAGTTTAAGAAGTTTTAAATTAAAAAATCAACGCAACATTTTATAAAGAGCATAAAGCTAATTTTCAGGAACTTGTCTGATAGAGCGCAACAACATTGTCGCATACATTATTAAATTAATAATGAGATGGAAAGGTGAAGGAAAAAATATCCAAACTCAACTATTTATAGCCACAATTTGCACTGGTTAATTTGATTATTATTTATTATATATGTGTACTTTTGTACGTTCTTTTCTATGTACAAATAGTTTTGCCATTGTCACGTTTATACTTTTCATGTTGCCAATGCGTTCACTTTGTGACAAACCAAACTAGCTCATTTCAGTTATGTACTTTGTATGCAGCGTGAGACCTAATTGGGTGTACACACTTGCAGTAGATTGTACCTTCAAAAATTTTGTTGGTTTGGTAACGAAAGTCCGAAAATATTGGGTGTTTAAAATTCATTAAAAAAATCAGATTAATTAATATATCCTATAAAAATTAAGGGGCTTTGGAACATTTACTTTAGTGTTCCGTTTATTTCAGTTGCAGTTTAATTGTTTAATACTAAATAATAATTTATTAGTAAAATTATTGTTTACACATGAATTATCTGTCAATGTTTATATATGTTGCCGGCAATGTGCAAAATGCCTAGGCATTCTACAAACTGACCAACTCGCCAGGCATTTCGCAGAATCGCTACTTTGGGCAATCTGCACATTGACTACGGTATCTTCGTCAATCTGTAGATTGCAAGTAGATTGATCTGTAGTCAATGTGCAGATTGCTCAAAGTAGCAGCGATTCTGAAAAACAACTGGAGAGTTGGTCAGTTTGCAGAATACCTAGGCATTTTGCACATTGCCGGTAACATATACATATTGATAAATTTCAAATCGTTCAATAAATCTTTAACACCCTGTTTCCGGACCTTGTTTCATTTATCATATTAACATTATTTTTTATTGTAGAATCCGCTATAACAACTTGAACACCTAATTAAGACTCACCCTGCATCTAACATTTATCATTATATTCTCGTTTGTATATAACTATTTTTGAAAAATGAATAAAGAAACTTATTATAAGGAATGTGTATTATTCCTGTTATTGGTTATAACATTGGTGCCAAATTTTTGCGAATTTGTCATTGATTTTTGAAAATTATTTTTTCTGTAGTCCTAGATGGCCCCAGACAACATTAGAGGAATGAGGGCAATTTTCAATCACCCTGTTATTACTTTAGATGTGTATAAGTTTAAGATTCAAATCTTGAAAGGAACTGTTCTAAATATTCCATGTGCTTTTAGAGAGAAATTGTTTTTGAAATTTATTTCCAATTACTAGGTATGATTAAAATTTTCTACATTAACGCAAGTTATTTAGGGCATACAAATGGGAACTTAAAAAAACCTGTATGGTTGAAAAAAATCCATAAACTATGAATGTAAGGTAGAGAACGACTCAAATATGAATAGACAGTGGTAAAGTGCGATTTTATTATTATCACCATCTCGACGCATTAAATACAATTGATTTTTGTGACATTTCTGGCCCTTAGCCGATTAAATACTTTCACCTAGTTAAACAATAATAACACATATCGAGAAAAGAAATAAAGAAAACGCTACACTCTCCAATTCATGAGCCGTCAATAAGCTCCGGGCCATTGATGGTCTTTATCTGTAAGCGGTACATAAACGACTCCCATTAGAACTTTCCTAGTTATGGATCCATCTGCTAATTTGTCTATTTGCTCCAATTGTTGATCACCCCCTTCCGGTCCTACGGGCACTATTAGGCGGCCACCAACCTATCGAGTAATACAATCAAATGGAGGCACTTTAAATTAAAAGCCCTTCCACACCTTCAATTGGTCGATTAAAGCTTGTGGTAAATTGGAAGCGGCAGCGCCAACATGAATGGCATCATAAGGAGCCATTTGTTCATGTCCGAGCCTACCGTCGCCGGTGATGAATTGAACTTGACCAGAACTCAACAGATCCGAATCCTCTTTCGAGACATTTTGCTTTGCGAGTTCTATCAGTTCGGGCATATGATCAATGCCAACAGCTACTCTGTAGAAATGATAGTTGGATTAAGCATTCAAAAATATCTAGTTGCATGCGTGGCGCGGAAATTTTTGTCGCAAATACCTGGGTTACATACCCTTTAGAACCCATGACTTTGGCCATACAGGCCGTTAAATAACCACTTCCGGAACCAACATCCAATGCTCGAGTACCATTTACAAGTTGATCTTTCAGTAGTTCTAAGGCGTGCGCGTGCATGTGAGGAGCGCTAATGGTGACCCCATAACCGATGGACTGAGGCGCATCCATAAAAGGATGGTGTTTTGAGTAGTTGCTTCGATCTATCGAAAGCATCGCTTGTTCAATAATATCCGATTTAATAATGCCATTTCCTAAAAGAGCAACGCTTCCAATAAGAACCTTGGGAAAAGTTTTAGTGCATTATTGTACCTCTCAGGTTTCGCACCATTTCGACGTTGCTTCGTCCATGGGATCTCCACGCCATATACTTAATATCAACAACAATTCTACAACAAATTAAAGCATTTATTGATATTCACTGTGTTCCATATAAGACGAGCCGGCATGTATCTATTTACTTAAATAAAACGAAGTTGAAACGGTTGATATGAATATGTGGTTGGACGTTATGTAAAAAAGAATATTTTCAAATTTTAATATTACGAGGGTATTGATTTGCTATTTAATTTCAGCCCGGTCGTAGACTTCAGCGAAGTTTTTAGGTAGGGTGTTCGGTAAACGAGGCAACGACGACTTTCAGAAGGCAGTTTCTTATTCTGAAACATTTATTTCGATCTAAAGTTGTAAAGAAATGATTAAAAAACAAAAAAATACAGGCTTTTAACCATGGGACACTTCATTTCAGTGAAAGTGTAGAAAATGGGACACCCCGTAGATTGTTTGTAATTGCCAGTTTTATTCAATATTTTTTGCAATACTGGGGACATGTCATGAGGGGAGATAAATAGCAGTTACAGCAACTTATTATCCAGGAGAAAATAACGGGCAAAAGATCCATAGAAAGAAGACGGAATTTACGGTTGAAGAACTTAAGAGAATGATACAATTGCAACAACCTATTCATAGGAATATATCGACGTTTCAGTAATGTATGCTACTTACTATATGACCTATATTTGCAACTACATATAATTCAACTAATTGTGGCAATGAAATATATAACGTAAATTAACGCGAAATGTTCATACTATCAAGGGTCAGGCTATATGTTGAATGTTAAGGGTTTTTTTTATGAATAAATCGTATACATTCTACACTGCACCCAAATCCTCAAGTAGAATCATAAATTGCTAATACTTCGATTTCTTCTAGATGGACCTACCTTGAGGACACGAGAGTAGTTTTATGTGGATAAAGCTGGCAATTTAAACGGGATAAAATTTAAATTAAATTTTTGAAATTTCTAAGTTTTGACAGTTTTGTTCCCAAATTGTGAGGTTACATCTGTGGCACAGACTACATACTATTGACATGATCTGTGGAATCTGCAATTCTAGAATTTGACAAACACAGAACACCACTGACGAAGAACGTTGACGAAAACGTTGGTCCTCACGCAGGTTACGTCACTCATGAGGGAGACTAACATTTTTTTTATACTGTGAAGGGATTTAGAAAATGTACATGTAACTTACATACATGTTCAGTAGGTATTTAGATTAGTTATACTACTATTATTTTGATGAGAAAGCAGGAAATTCGGAGGGTACTAAAACATTGAAGCAAGTATAAAAAATATGCTTACAAAGAAAAAATCTTGAGACACTTGAAGGATAATTAGTAATCATAATCACTGATGCAGTTCGCTGAATTCTTGATATTGATGGAAAATTTTTAAACAAGTTAGGATTTTCAAAATAGACAGTATTAAATTCATAGAATTATAGAATTGGGTCTCATTATCTTATTTGTCGCCTATACATATGGCATCACCATTAAGAAGAAACTACACGTGGTCAATATTGGAGAAGAGTGAGAAGTCAGAACCACAGATCACAGAGTCTGTGTGTCTAACCTCTGCGATCTGTGGTGAGAATTTGTCTTTTCTGTGGTCAAAGCTCTGACAAGTGCTGACAATTTCCTGGACAACCAATAAATATGCCCAAAAATAGTAAAAAATTATGCTTGTGAAGAAACCAAAACCTCAGGTGCGAAAGTGGATTAGACGAACTGCTGCCATCGCATTTGTTGCCGAAGCCGTCGCTTTTGCATTTACATATTACGGTTGGACGAAAGTTAACCAAGACCGAGGTGAGCCACACTTTTCTTTCTACAGCCTATTTTTGGAAACTAACTAAGAATCTGGGGCTTTTTATTGGTGGTTTGAGTTAATTTACAGAAAAATGCCAATATATTGTGGTAATAAAAGCGTGGTTACGTATGAGCATGTTAATGGGTGCAATATATGATGGATGTTTAAATAAGGAAAACATAATTTTTCCGCATTCCAGAGACAAGAAAATATCTCCGAGACAGCTACCCGTCTGTATTAGAAGCGTACTACAAGACTGGTGAATTAATTAGTTCGAATTGTAAAGTTAGAGAAATTGATCAAGCTTATTGGGATGCCCAACAGGTAACAATCTAGCAAATCAACAAGCCAAAGATGAATAATTCAATTAACCTCTTTCAGCATTAATGGAACCGAATAGACTGATCAAGTCAATATTTTGGCTGACATCTTTAACAGGGGCTGGATATCTTTTGCTGATAGCAACTACAGCTAGTCAGGATTCGAGCAAATTAAAGGTGAGCCCCACAAGTTCCAATAATTCCGCTCAAATCAGACAATGTGTTTAACATTTTAGGACTATCCAGGAATAGAGCGCGATCAAAAAGTCGTTTTGAGCCAAAAGCAACGACTCTTGAACGTGTTACAAGCAGCCACTGAGGCCGATAAGCCCCTATATCGAATGACAAAAGAGGAGATACAGAAAACTCTTAACAAAAAATAGCAATCATAATTTAGTACTCAGGAAGCTGTAGTCGTAACGTAGCTTTTTGTACAAAAATTTAAAAATGGAACTAATAAGTGAGGGAGCCGACCGGATTAGTGCGATGAAGAACCGCGAAGTAGAACGCCAGATGAATATTCAAAGAAAGCAGGAATCGAAGAAATCTATAAGTGCTGCCAATGAGCAGCTGGATTTCTTCGAGAAGACGTTTAATGAGAAAATCAGTTTCATTGAGGCCATGTTGAAGAAGTCACAAACTCTTTCCAAAAATGAACTTCCAGAACATTTCAATATAATTTCCAAGGAAATATTGGTTGTTCAGAAATATGTTGCTGCTTCGAATTTATTTCTTTGCAATTACTACTTGCAAAAATGCCAAAGCACGCTTCAAGCGTTGAGCATTAGAGCAAAGGAGCTGGAGAACAATCTTTTGCCGAAAAAGAAATTTGGATTCAAGAACAAAATCAAGCTGAAGGACGAGGAAAAGAGCCAGGGGGTGGATTTGGTAGATTTCAGCAACAAGCCACAAAACGGTAGTTTGTCGTCCAGCAAAGTACACGACAATAACATAGAATGTGGTTTTTACGACAGCGCAAATAAAGTTCTATCTCTTTGTCCAGACCAAGTGGCGAAAAAGGATGTGTCTCTGGAAAAACTCTCGAACTGCACGGTTTACCTTAAAGGATTCCCAAGCACTTTGCATTTAAACAACCTCGACAACTGCAGAATATTCTCGGGCCCAGTTTCCACCTCAATATTTGCTGAAAATTGCAACAACTCAACACTAGTAATAGCCTGCCAACAATTAAGACTGCACTCTTCTCAAAACATTGAGATCTATCTACATGTTACAAGTAGGGCGATAATGGAAGATTGCAGCAAAGTAGCGGTTGCTCCTTACAACTGGAGATATGAAAACATCGATCAACACTTCTTAGATGCCGGCCTGGATAAGCAAGTGAACAACTGGAGATGCATAGACGATTTTAATTGGCTGAATGCTGAAAGGCACTCGCCCAATTGGCGTGAAATGGAGCAGGAGAAGAGAGTGATAGATTGGAATCAGTGAGACATGTTTTTAGTGTATTGCAACGCTTTTATAATTTGGCTTTATTAGATATCCAATAAAAATGTATATTAATGGTTCATTTCGCAGATTTTCTTTCCGAATTAAAAGCGCTAACATGTGCAAAATCAAGACTAAAACGAGTTGAATCTAGTTCAATTATCCACTTGACCAAATAACAACATTCGATTCTAGACTGTTCAATCAATCTCAAATCCGCCGTTCAATGTATTTCGTTAATTGAAAATTAATTTAATCCAATTTAGGCGTGTTACATTTATATAAGCGTCAGTTTATTTGCTATGTACCTAACTGATAATTTTTATCAGGGGCAAAGTATGTGTATGGTAGATGGAAAATGTTCAAACGAATTAACTTTTGTGTAATCAAGTTAGTTTCTGTGGACAAATTCGAAATGGTACTCATGTGATATCGCTGATCTCGGCCATCCTTGTTTTCAAATTCAGATTATAATCCTTCTCTGTTCGGCATTGTAGCGAATGCGAAAAAAAGGTACAATATAGATTCAACCGAGCGCAAATGCAGCGAACCACCGAAGGAGAAAGCCGTACCGCAACAGTGACAATTTTAATCATGTGGTTTGCTATCCAATAACTGGGCGCCCAAAAATAGCAGTAGATACTGTAGGTAGTGTTTTAAAAAGTGCTTCTGATTTAGAAAGGTGAGTAAATTTTATCTGAATTTGATTAATTGCCGGTGGAAAACTGAAAAGTTCCGTACCAATAATCGTACGAGAGGCTTGGAAAAATCCGCGTGCTACATTGATTGATTTTCCAATTATAATATATGTATATGAGTACAAATTAGGTTGAATGAAAATAAATTTAAAAAGTTGCTGTGTATTATTGACTTATAGGTCGGAGATAAAGGTTTATTTACCCCATAGTTATCTGATGGGCAGTAAACAACATGTTTGCGCGTTTTTTATTTATCTAAAATATTATAGTCATGCAAATGCATCCATATAAACAGTTAGTTAAAAATATTGGTGGAAAGTATGAAAAAGGCAAGCTAAGACTTAAAAAATAAAGTATATGAATTATCGGATTACTGCTATTTACATTTCAGTTACTTTGCGTTCGTAAATGATCCTTAGTTGATTTATACTTGAGATTTATGGTGATTTGCTTGAAAATCTAATTTTCTTGGAAATTGTAAGATTTAGTCACGCTAAAAAATTAGTAAAATGTTCAGTTTATAACTAGTTAAATAGTTGTTTAATTTAATTTGGTTTTTATAGGTATTTGTTAGATTTTCTTAACATACTGTATAATTTATTCTCAATTGAGTTAAGAACAAACTTTTGCTATTCCATATTTTAACAGCAATTTTACGATAAAGAAACAGGTTGAATTTGGAATTTACAACGCACAAGAAAAATGTTTTCGCTTATTTCTTAAGCAGAATTTAATATACCGTTATCTACTGGAAGCTTCAACAATTCGGAATTTCATCAAAATAGAATAAAAGTAACAGATATTTTATTGAAACTAAAAAAAAAATTATTTCACATTTAATTTATTGCTTCTATTAAGAAATAAAAGAGTTCGTACCTAAATCACTATTTTTTATTGCAGGAATTTTAAAATAATTTTACTAATATTTGAAAAACGCTGAGTTGAGTCGGATTTCTTAAAAGAATCAAATGTAGGTACTCATTTTGCGGAAATGGTTGAACAAATTTAAAATAAGAAAAAATTGAGCACAGGTTTTTCTTTAGATAAAAACGATTTAAATTCCTGATTAATTTGGAAGAAAAGAGATATGTTCGCTTAATTTATACGGCGTACTTTATTTGAATGAAAAGGTTAAACAAATTTGGATGAAATAAAAATCTATCTAAAATGGCTCGAGAGATCTAGAAATTAATTAAATACAAAATAAGAACTAAAAAAATCATATTTGGGAGAATATGTTGCTTACGAGATGTTTCTTTTTTATGAGGAAAATAATGATTTATTTACATGAGCAATTGAATAACGACTAACTCAGCCAAGAAAAACCAGATGTTATCAGTTGAAAATCAATCGCTGTAGTAAAAAACAAAAGATCAAATTAAACTAGCTTCAATTTTTAACGGTCTATCGATTCTTAAAATGCCTTGAATTATCAAATTAACCACCCTGTAGTAGAAACAATTGGTTGCAATCTATGTTTTCAAACTGAAGTACAAAATGTTCCAAACCCATATAAAAATCACATGAATTGGAACGGTTATGTATCAAAATAAGAATTTCTATTGCACTTTATCTCGCATTAAATCAAATATTTAGCCAATGCCAACAACGAATACATTAGCATCACAATAAGCGTCATTTTTTTCATAAATATGACCTAATAAATAATAAAACCTGATCATTCGTTTAAAAGTGTGTTAAAGTTTACCCGTGTGATTACCATCGGAACGACCTTCCCAAACGGTTATTTGGCAATTTTCAGCGCTTTAAGCACTTTAATACAAAATTTAATTAATCCAGCTACGATCTAATTATGAATCTATTGTTAAGTATGCAAACTTGTGACGACATTCATTTTATTATATACCAGGCGTTTAGTAATTGGAATGTATTTATCACATAATATTCCAGAAGGTTTTTCTAAAGCAAAAAATCGCACATTCCTGAAACGTTCACCTGAATTGTAACTGTAACCTTGATCGTCTGGCTGATGGTTTAAATTTTATGCCACTGACACTAATTTCAAGGAAATGAATGAAATGAAAAATATGCAAAGTGTCCAATGTATAAAAAGTGAAATTGTAGAGTACAAAAACCCAAGAAATAAAAGTCGATAGGCAACAAAAACCTTATAATCAATATCTGGTGAAAACACGACGCTATTTTCGAACGTCAAAGGTTTACCATGTAAATGACAAAATACACTAAGTAGTTAAAGAATCCATAATTACAAATAGAATAAAATGTAGAAGAAAAATGCATAATGTTCTAAAAATGTACCCCAGACTGAAATCAAGTCAAAGGCAAGAATGGTAACTGTTTAAGACGCTTTAAATATAAATATCTACATATGCAATTTTTTTTCATGTATATTAGTATAGTAACGACATGTTTGAATCGAAAAAGATTAAGTGTTAGCAATTTTTATCAATGAATCAATATTTTGTCGTATTTCCTCATTTGCAGCAAATGTCTAGCATTGCTAAGTGACTAGAAAACAGACATATTTTTTTTACGCAAAAACTATGAATGCTACAAGATTTTACAAAGAGCACGAAATTGTGAACAAATGATTAGTGTACCAACCTAAAAAAAAATGACTTGATTTCATCCTCCAACTAAAAAGTTCTGGTAGTTTTTGTACCACGACACTCAAGAATTCACCACTTGTCCAAAACGGCTTAACTCGATTGTTTTATCAAAATATGAGTCTTAAATAAGAACAAATTCACAGCGAGTTTCACTAAAATACGTCGTACCATTCTCCAGATATTTCGAAAAAGATAATTTTTTTGAAGAACTTTGACCATCAATAGCAGAGGAGCCAGACATTTTTTGTTAATAAAAGTTAGGTCATATTGTCTTCTTTTGGTCCAAAGAATATCGCAGTACCCTTTTGATCATGAGCTTACGGGACACCCTGTATAATGATCAAAAAATTATTCAGCAGTAGCTAAAGTCTCAACTGTCCATTATAAAACGCGTATTGAACAATTATCGAAGACATCAATGGCCATTACAAACTGAATATCAATAAGAAAAACAACATCATTGAAATCAATTCGAGCAATCAAGAAGAATTTGAAAGCTTCTATCCGCTTATGCAAGAAATTGGAGATTTAAAAGAAACTTAAAGACGAACAATATTCATAAAATTCGTATAATAAGAAACTCAAAAAATGTGAGAAATATATATACAGAAGTAGTAAGAACAAAGAAAAAACATCAAATCCCAAACTGCCAAAGCAAACAAAAAACAGCCAAGAGAACTTGAAGACTAATAAATGCAAAAGAATAATCAAGAAAGCGACGAATCTCAAAAAGTATTCACCAAAAATATATTGTATGCAACCAAAAAATGAATATAATACAGAACTAGAAAGAATAAAGCAAAGTTAAAAAAAGGATTAGCTTATAAAAAATAAGCTCAGAAGAGAAAGCCAGCAAAGAAATAGCTTGAACCTAAAAAGCAGAAAAAATTATCCCATGGTAAAAAACCAGTAGGATTCAAAAATTTAGAAGAATTACAAACGAAGCGCAACGAAAAGGTGACGAATATATATTACCTTTAAAAATTTAACAATCATAACTAGATGAACGTAAAAACCAAATTTGAGTTGTTTGAAGTGCTCATCTGAAAAATTGACGAAACGAAAATGAAATTTAATTCAAATATTTTCTCTGCAACCAAGCAAAGCGTCTTCCTTTTAGAACACAGAAGACCAAAGAAACCTGAAAAAGAAAAGAACATAAAACTGCTAAATCAGTCAAGATGGTTAGAAACTAGATAGTCTAGAAACTAGAACCAACCGGAAAACTAATATAAAAAGTATTCATAAAATTTCTATAATGACGAACATAAAATTTAAAATGTTAGAAATATATTTTATGCAAATAAGCTTTGAAACGAATATCAAAAATAGAACCAATCCGAACAAAACAACATAAGAATGAAATGATTATAGAAGATATTGAAAACAACTCAATAGCACATTTAATACAAAAACAATACAGAAGTGGCAAGACCAAAAATTAGGAAAATTATCGAAATCCAACCTGCAAAGCAACAATGAAAACAGTCAAAAGAATTTCCAAAAGTAAAATAGAATAATGAATATAAAAAACTAATCAGGAAAGTGAGCATTCCCAAAAGGTGTTCACCAGAAATAGATGGTATGCAACCAAAAAGATTAATATTTTACAGAACCAGGAAGAATAACGCAGATTGGAAAAAACGGTAGGCAAAATCGCAAAACAACGAAAGCAAGTCGGATAGCCGAGGAAGATTTGAAAACTTTCAAACGCTGATGTGAAGAATGAAAAAAATGAATTAAAAATGTAACGAAAGATTGATGAAATTGATATTGTCACCAATTACATACAAAACATTATGTCTGTATTTATCTATATGTAATTGGGCTTTAAAACTTAATATGATACAGATACACAAAAAGTAAAAAATGTTGAAAAAACATTCAAAACTAGTTTTAAATTGTTGTTAGGAGAGTTAAGAAATCCATGGATTTCCAGCTACTATAAAAATGCAAGATACTGAAGAATTAATGATTAAATTTAATACAAAAGAACTCATTAAGATAACAAGAAACGTAAATAAACGACTCAATTTTTAAGAATAGAAATACAAGAAAACTCAGAAAATAAGATAGATGGTGCTAATAAAACATTTGAATATTCAGGTTGAGCTTGAAGAAAAAATGTTTATTAAGGTGCTTAACTCGACAACAAAAACCTAAACTACGAGAAAAGTAACTCGAAACACGATTGCAAAAAAATCATATAAAAGTAACAAATTATTCACCTTAAAATAAATAAAAACTAGGAAGATTCGATTCAAAAAATTATGGAAAAATGTCAACAAAATTACCTGGAATGGAAAGCTTTAAATCATCACGGGAACTTAGGAAAACTCTTCACGTAAAAAACGAATAAAATCACGTTTTGCAAAACCGATTATGTTGGTACACAAATGTATTTTTTGTGTAAATCTATAGGGTGATTTTTCAAACTTTTCAGTTAATTCCCATTATTGCTAATCATGGGCCTCGGCACGAAAATCACTCTAGTATCACTGGCTTCCCTCATAGCCGCTCTGGGAGCATACGTTTATCAAAAGAAGAAAAAGGAAATCATCCCATGGACATGGGAGGAGGTGGGAAAATTGACCAAACTGAACTTGTTCCCGCTGAAAAGTGGACATCGAATTGAGCTGCATAAAGCCGAATGCACCAAGTATGGATTGCGCCAAACTAAGGACGAAGATGCGGTGCAACTCAGAGATAGGTAAGTGTAGAGAGGATGTTCGAAAAAAAGCGTTCTCTAATAGAGTGAAAAATCAAGTTAAGATAAGGCTTGATTAAGCAATATTGAGAAAATTTGCATTTAAAACAGTGAAAAGTATGCATTTTTGATCATTGCATTATAGTAGTAGGTAAACGCAAAATTTTTCGACATCCTCAATTTAAAAAGTTGTTTATGAAAATACATTTTTTACGGTCAGTTCAAATTTTAGGTGTCTAGTTGTATACTCGGAAAAGGACAATGAGTTTCGAACAGCACGCACTTACCCAAAAATGGTCCTAATTGATGTTTCAGTGCACGATGATAAATATTTGGCAGTAGATGTACCTACTATGAGAACGTTGTACGTTCAAATACCCATCAAAGATGAAAACAAAGAGTCCTTTATCAGGTATATTAAAAACAGCAACACAACTGACTGGAACGCAACAAGTCAAAAATATAATATAATTTCCAGATTGCATAAAGGCGAAGAAATTTATGCCATTGACTGTGGAGACGAAGCTGCTTCTTGGTTTTCCAGATACATCTTGGGCAAAGACGTCGGTTTAAGGCTGGGCTTTCACGATGCGAGCAGAAGCAGAAACATCAGCAAAACGCATAAAACCATTCTGGATTATTACACGAATTTGACCAATAGCTCAACAGTGAGTAGGACAAAAGCCAAAATTGTATCCCTTAAAAAATGCCATAAACTTTCAGGGCCTGTATTCGGATCTCACAGCTGTGTTACTCGTGAACCATGCCTCAGTGAGAGACTTGAATGCAAGAATCGGGACTTCTAGCGTCTCTGTGGACAATTTTAGACCCAATGTGGTCGTGGATGGGCCCCAGCTGGAAGCTTACGCCGAAGATGATTGGGATTGGATCAAAATTGGCGACGTTGTGTTAAGGAACGTTAAGGAATGTACCAGGTAATTTTAAAGAAGTTAGTGAGTGGATGGAACGTAAGACAAGCGTAATTTCAGGTGCATAATGACAACGATCGACCCGGAAAATGCGAACCGAAGCTCAGACAGGGAACCCTTGAAAACTCTGGAAACGTAAGTTTTTCATATCTCGACCGCATAATAATTCGAGTTGTAAAAGTTAGTAAGAGTTATTTCTTGTGCACCTTCTGGGTAGAAATGTGTATTATTGACTGCATATACTCTTTTTTAACAAGTCATCATACTTCTTTATCCTGTCTTCTATTTTTTCTTTCAGATATCGTCTCAGCAATGGACCAAGCAGGTTACCCACAATGGGCATTAATTGTGAAGTGAAAGTAGAAGGAATTATTAAGTTAGGAGACCCGGTTTTCATCTCGAAGAGTGTCTTGAGCTCAGCCACTAACGGAACCATCAAACACTAAGTCTTCGTCCTGATCAAACACTAGCAGTTTATACAGGAGTTTAGCTTGCTTTAGAAACTACATAATTTAGGTACATATTTCCAAACCACTATCCACAGTATTAAAATGATCTGCGTTTATTTTTAGCGTTATCTACTGTTAAAATCCCATGTAAATAAGACATATAGATCTAAATAACAGTTGAAATGTACATATGCAGAAAGCTTATTGCAATTAGTGTCGTAGCAAAATAAAAGTTAGAAAAACTGGAAATTTTGGTTTTACTGCTCGCAAAGTCCGCCGCCTATGGACCACATGACCAAAATTATCGTAACTGCGATAGCGTAAATCCGATCGTAAACATTCAAGAAAATTAACTTTAATTTTTAACATTAGTAAAATGAGGCCTGCAGACGTAACACTGCATGTTGCTGTTGGTGTTAGCAGTGTTGTCCTAACGGTTTTAGGTAAGCGCCAGTTGGCAAGTCACTTACCACAAAATCAAAGCCACTTTGATGCAATTTTTTGCTTCATTTAGGAGCAGTGATACTAAAGAAACTACTGGCCAAAGAAAAAATTCCGAAAAAATGGCGAAAAATTGGCACAGTGGAAGACCTAATTATTTATCCAGTAAAGAGCGCAAAGGGAATTAATGCTGACCGCTTATTTGTAACAGAGAAAGGAGTAAAGGAGATTGAGAAACGCGACAATAGCATTGAACTCAGAGACAGGTGAGGTTTAAGAGTGAGTGCAGTAAACAGTAAGTAAATGTGTCCATAAAACAATTAATGGGCAAATTAGGCAAAATTGTAGAGAGTAAATGATCTGAATGTATAATTGTTGGTTAAATTTAAATATTTCTAAATTTTCCATTGATTTTTTTCATTTTATATTAATGCTGGATGGCAAAAATCGACAAGCTAGAGTGGCAGAGTAAATAGAATCAAAAGATGTTTCAAAAGTAGATATAAAATTGAATGCTGCGCGGTTGAAGAGTGCTAGCTTGAGCTTTCAATAAAATAAAATATAAGATTCACATCGATTACTTGATTCGATTGTTTCGATTTTGTCCCAAATTCAAAGGTAAAACGGGTATTCAAAAAAGACGATAAAGAAGACCAAACTGTAAAGACGACGACTTTTCTTGAAAATCCATATTAACTTTTTTGCATAAAAGACTCAGTTTGCCAGTACTTTACAGTAAAACGTTAGGAAAAAACGCGTTGTTCTGTTTTCTGAGAGTTTTGCTTAGAAATATAGACCTAAAAGTGTAGAAACCGGAATTTAAATAAACCAAGTTATTCACATCGACAAAAGTGACGAGTTTTCCCAATAATTGATTATAAACTTTCACTTGTTCTGTTCGGGGAAATATTTTTGGGAAAAAATATAGAAAAAATTATTAGGGTTTTGTCCAAAATTCGAAGCTGCAAAAGGTTCCAGAAAAATGTTTACAAAGCTGTTCAGGAGCGGAGCGAATATTTTTTAAAATAATTTTCACAGGAAATACCTAAAAATTGTCAGCATTTTAAGTAAAACTATAAATAAAACGTTTTTTGCGTAGGAAGAATTGCTTAATAGAAACTGCTAAAACTGGAATGATCTAAAATTTTAAAGAAACTTGAAAAATCTTCAGAGCGCTGAGGGCGGCGGATTTTCCAAATAATTTTTTGGAAACTGTTGCTCTCTGACCGTTTTTTTCAAGATAATGTTAATTCCTTTCGGTGAAAAGCAATCGATGAATGAGGCAAATTTACTAACAAATTTGATTTTGCAATTTTTGGCTGAAAAGACCCCATTATTGTCAGAAAAGAAGAAAATCATTAGAAAATAATACTTTTATGGTCGGTATTTGAGAAAGTCTTAATGATTTTCGGAAAAAAACGAGAGAAATTTATTTTCGCTTTTGTCCCGAATTCTAAGCTGAAAAAAGTATTTGTAAAATCCCTACAAAGCTATAGTTTATCTTGTCGTATCGCGTAAAAGATCTCCAGATCGTCTGTATTTTTAAGTGAAACTACAAAATTGAGGGTTTTTGAGTGGAAAGTAATGCAAAAAAATCAGTCCAAACTAAAAAACTTCATTTTTTAACATGCTCTACAGTCTTCAGAGGAATAAAGGTGACGAGTTTTCCAAATAATTTATTATAAACTGTCGCTGATTCTGTTCGTGTTTTGATAGAAAGTTATTTGATTCTTGTCCCAAATTCGAAGCTAAAAAGGGATTTCGAAACTTTTTTCAATGGGAGGAAGGAGGCAAGTATTCTAATAAAATTTACTTCATAATTTTTCGCGGAAAATACCTGAAGATTATCAGTATTGTTAAGGAAAACTAGAAAATAATGCGTTTTTTGCGTAGAGAATTGCTTAAAAAAACTTTGCTAAAACTGTAATGACCTGAAATTTTAAAGAAACTTATATTTTGTAAACTTTTGCTCTCTGGTCGTTTTCTCAAGATAATCTTAATTACTTGCGGTGAAAAACTGACTAAAGTTATTTGGTTTTTGTACCAAATTTGAAGCCGAAAAGGATTTTCTAAAGTTCTCTGCAAATCGATGAATGAGGTAAATTTTCTAGCAAAGTCAATTTTGTCATTTTTGGCTGCAAAAACCCAATTATTGTCAGAAAAAAGAAAATCATCGGAAAATTAGATTTTTTTGCGTTCTTTTTTTAACTTTTAGTTTTGTGATCGGTTTTTGCCTTAATTAAATTTTAAATTTCGAAAAGCGGGATAAATTTATTTTCGTTTGTGTTTGTCCCAAATTCGACTACGAAAAAAGGTTCTGTAAAATTCCTTCAAAGATATAAATGTATCTTGTAATTTTCCGAGTAAAATACATCCAGATCGTCAATATTTTTAAGTAAAACTCTATAAATAGAGCATTTTTGAGTAGAAAGCAAAGCAAAACTCAGTTAAAACTGAAAAACCACATTTTTTTAACAAACTCTGCAATAGTCAGAGGAATGGAAGTGATGAGTTTTCAAAATAATTTATTATAAACATTCGCTTATTCAGTTCGTTTTTTGGTAGAAAATAATTTTATTTTTGTCACAAATATTCGAAGCTGGAAAGGGATTTCAAACTTTTTGCAGTGACGAAGGAGGCGAGTGTTTTAATAAAAATTATTTTTAAGGTAATTTTTTCAAAAATTGAACATTTAGAAATAAGAGTAACTTTGTTAAAACTGAAAAATTCTGAAATTTTAAAATTAATTTTTTTAAATAAATTTAGAATCAAGTAAAAACAGTTATCAACATTTTCCTAGCAACGGAACTGAGTTACTACGCCGGTGCGTTGGGTTGGCGCACCAAGCCATTTGCGTAGCACTGTGCCAACTCCTAAAAATTAATTGCATTGAGTTACCCAGGCCTACTCCGCTTTATTTATAGAATATCATCTTATACAAATATCTACAAAGTCTTTATAAAAAAAATGAACGGAAGTTTAAGTTATGGTATGACAAAACCCGTGTATTTATAGTTCTTTAAAAATACATTGTGACATAATGATAATAAATAATTTTCTAAATTTAAATGACTGACAAATCAATCACATTTTTCAAAAAACTTCCAGATCTTTCCTAATCTATACCAGCAAAGATAGAGAGGTGCGAACTGCTCGACAACTTCCCAAAAGTGTAACAATTGGAATTCAAGCAGCAGAAAACGGCATAATACTGAGCGCTCCCAATAAAATAGATTTGTATTTAAGTTTGCCCAGAACGAAAAACGACATTAAAGTGTAAGTGACAATAAACGGGAGCACTTTGAACAATTGCATGCGTTTCAAAATCAGAAGAAGCTGCGTTTTTCTAACACTTTCAGCACACTTACATGGGGCAGTACGTTTGGAAATGAGGCATTTTGGTGTACGGATTGTGGCGAAGTTGTAGCGAAATGGTTGAGCGATTATCTGCTCAATAAATCCGAAGGTTTGAGATTGGGATATGGGGATGGTTCCCAAGAGCGTAACGTGCTAAAGGACCACAAAAAATGGGCTGCGCATTATACAAACATGGACAACAGCATGGCGGTACTTAGTATCCAGATTGATGTACACTAATTGAAAAAATTGATTTATTTTAGGGCATATTCAGCGACCTGGCAGCTTTGCACTTAATTAATAAATCAACCATCGACGATCTGAACAGTCGACTTGGCGCAGAACAGAAAGTCTCCATTAAAAACTTCAGACCCAACGTATTTGTCGAAGGTTAGAAAACAACAAATTTTTTTTGTTTGATTTTAATATGTAAATTCTTCCAATAGGACCCGAAGCATTCGATGAAGACAATTGGGAGCATGTGAAAATCGGCGATGTTGTCACAAAAGTGTGTCTCGAGTGCTTGAGGTGCATTCAATCGACTGTATCGGAAAATGGGGAAATGAGCAAAGAGCGTGAACCTTTGAAAACTTTGGAAAAGTAGGATGGGCGTTTTAATGGAAGCTACAGAAATTTTTGTTGTTCTTGTAGGTATCGGAAATCTGACGGACCATTTAAATACGGCAGAATGGGGATTTATCTAAGGGTTCTGAAAATTGGAAAGATTCGCAAAGGGGATGCCATTTATGTACCAGAGAAGATTAATCAATAAATTGCATAAAATAATACCTATAAAAATACTTACTAGCTATAAAAAATGTTTCAACATTTCGTCATCTGTCTTTTGTGCTCTGTAATTTTTTAACGACGTCACAGTATAAAATGAGGAGATTTGGGTATAATAACAAATGTAAGAAAACAGCCAGAACATCGACTTTATTCATTTATGCAGTGCAAACTTAGCTTTACAAATTAATGGCAAGCAATTAAGATAATTGTGAATTAGGTTCTAAGTATAAAGGTTCCTCTGAAATGGAGTTGTGCCAAATTTGGTTAAAATACACTGTGTCGCAAATTTTACGCAGAGCTGAAATATTCCCTAGCTTTGACTGTGGATATGTTCTCAGTCGGTTCTTGGACAAATTGCAAGTTATAAAATAAGCCAAGAAAAATTAAATAAACATATTGTACAGAGTTTTTCAATACTGCTTTCTTGGTCAAAGTTAGACGTTTAGAAGCAAAACTTTATCTCAATCTGTTGCTTGGCGTGGGCAATCCTTTTCTTTTTGAGAAGTTGCAAAAGTCAGATAAATCAGACTATGAAGGCTTTTACGGCCGGTCAAATCACATTTAGAAATGTTTCCCGGGCTTTGAAGCCATGATCCATGGAAATTTCTTCCTGACGTTTCGTCCACAACTGCGGTGGACATTATCAAAGGCGATGAGGCAGTGGGCGAAGTGATCTCCCGTGCTTTCCGACTAAGA
>NW_026017110.1:43249537-43272801 GCF_020466585.1 Dendroctonus ponderosae | reverse complement strand
CACAACTGCGGTGGACATTATCAAAGGCGATGAGGCAGTGGGCGAAGTGATCTCC
This sequence comes from Dendroctonus ponderosae, assembly GCF_020466585.1. Taxonomy (NCBI): domain Eukaryota; kingdom Metazoa; phylum Arthropoda; class Insecta; order Coleoptera; family Curculionidae; genus Dendroctonus; species Dendroctonus ponderosae. The sequence continues at coordinate 43,272,746 of NW_026017110.1, read as the reverse complement.
CGTGCTTTCCGACTAAGACTGGTTCAACTACTGGATCCCCTGTCGTACTAATGCGGCCCAGCCGTGTGAGCTAATGCGTGAGGAGTGGGCGGGGCTTCAATTGTTTTGGAGCACACGCTGTTTGCCGCAAAACGGGTTTCCAATCTGGATTAAGGGACGTTACTTCTTCTTTCCTATTAAAATTATTGTCATGTTTAAAGATCTCAATGGCCTCTCTGGTTAGTCTCGGGTAATACCGTTGAGATTGGTGCAAAATGTCCACTTCGTCGAAACGTATGTGGTGGCCGTCTAGAAGTGCGTGCTCCGCTACTGTTGATTTTTCTGTTTGTCCTAATCTGCAACTTCGTTTATGCTCCGTGATCCTAGTGTTTACACTACGTTTTGTGGTGTCGATGGTCTGCCACAACTGCATATACGTGCTGATAAAGGATCCCGTTTGTCCTTGGCCGATCTCAAAGTCTGTTGGATTGTTCGGGTTGATTTAAAAACTGTTTTGACTTTGTGTTTCTCCAGTATCCTGCCAATCCTGTCCGTGACTCCATGTATGTATGGGAGGCAAGCCCAACCCTTACTTTTTCTCCACTGTTTCTTGGTCGAATTGCTCTATTGAACTCGTTCTTGCTGTAGCCATTCCAACAAATTGTCCTTTCTAGGTGTTTCAATTCTCTTTCTAACTCAGCTGGTTCGCAAATTCTTCTGACTCTTTCGGTGAGGGTTTTAATGACTCCTCTTTTTCGACTGGGATGATGGTTTGATCCACTGTGCAGGTACGGGTCGGTATGTGTCGGTTTTCTGTACACCGTGTGGGCCAGCTTTTCGTTGGTTTTTCTAGTTACCAAGACATCTAAAAATGGCAGTCGCCCATTCTTCTCCACTTCCATAGTGAACTGTATTTTTGGGTTTATTGAGTTGAGGTGCCTCAGGAAGTCTAAGTTCAACCAAACCATGCCCCAAACAACAAAAGTGTCATCAACATATCAAAACCAACGCTTAGGTTTCGTCGCGGCTGTGTCCAGAGCGTTCATTTAAAATTTCTCCATAAAGTAGTTAACTATCACCGGACGAAGGGGGCTCTCCATTGCTACTCCATCTGTCTGTTCATAGAATCCGTTTTCCACTGAAAATAGGTTGCGATTAAGCAGTGTTCGAAGAGTTTGGCGATGCCTGGTGGAAATTTTCTTTCAATAAGTTCCATTACCTCCTTAATTGGCAACAACGAAACAACATCAAAAATCACAAAAACTGACTAACTTGAACTAAAAGACGTGTTTTCGGATGTCTTCGCTCCTGCAAATAAACAACACTATGTACTCCCCTTTTGTAAAGCACGCCAATGATGTTAGCAATATGATTTAATGGTTTAATCAATGATTAATGAACCACTTCATGACTTCTAAGCGATGACGTCTATTGAATGATAAGAGCTTTAACGTCTGGAAAATCATATAGAAACTTCAATGCACCAAGTAGCCAATAAATATTTGTTATTGAATTGAAATGTATTCGATTAATTTATCATGTCATGTCATTCAACGTGAAGGCTTTTGAATCGGCTTCATTTGATCATTCAACACCAATAATGCCAAGACTAAATGTATTGTGTTTAGTGTTGCTATGTGCGGTGAATTTGAGTGTTGCTGAATTTTACAGTAAGTTACACTGTGTTGAGTAAACAAACACAGACCTGTTGGTGTAGAGTTTCAGAACACTTTGGGCCACCTGAAAGCTCAAACATCGTCCGATGTGCAACAAATTGCAGTGGAAAACTTAATCAAAAGGATCCTACCCGATAGAGGCGGCGAATTTACCGCAGTGGTAAACAGCAGTTTCAATTTAAACGGCAAAGAAGCTTTTAAGGTAAACGAAAAAATGCTTGGTGCCTCCGGAGGTTTACATTGAAGCAAGATGTGAATTCGAATAGAATTATTTTTCAAAAAATAGTCCATAGGGTTTCCTACGACGGACTACGACGGAAATTCTCAAACGTTTCACTTTGAATTTTAAGGGAATTTTACCATAGCAGTTAAAAAGGCACTAGGCCACACTTTTGATTCATATCGACCCCCAAATAACCAAAGCAGTCAAAAAGTGCACGACTGTTTCCTAAAGCCACCCTGCAAACATTTCAAAATCGAATGCGATGTTATTTAAACCTCATTGTAGATCAGTAAAGTAGAAGGAAAAATTGCAATAACCGGAACAACTGGGGTTACAGTAGCTACCGGCTTTAACTACTACCTGAAGTACTATTGCTCCGCCCATATTTCCTGGGAACTTTCCCAGCTGCAGCTGCCTAAAGAATTGCCAGAGGCTGACGTTTCCATTGCACTAAATGACCAGTACGTTTATAAACTGCTCAACAAAATAAACGTTACACGGCCAAATTTGCCCTAACGTTGGAACAAGATAAATTCTGACTGCAGTACTGCTAGTACAATTATTTTTCTACCCGTTCATGTTCTTACAAAAAATTAGTGCTTCAGGTAAAGTTTCTCCAGAGTGGCAAATGTAGCGATGCAAACTTTGTGAAAGTTTGGCATGCTTCCAATTGAGCAAAAATATATTTTTTGTATTTCAACATCAAAGGCATAAAGATAGACCTAATATCTCAAAACGATTTTTCGTTTTTTTCCCTATCTTTTTTATTTACGGGTTGATGTAAAAATCGACTTTTTGGTCTTGTAGTGATAACATTTTTCTTCTTGGACCGATTTTCAAAATCTGCCGTCGAAGCTAAAACGTCATGTAAGAAGATACAAGTATGATCGTCGACTCAAGACGAAAATTCAATCCACAGGATTGCATTAAAAGTGACCCAATCGGAAATTTGTTTGTTTTAATTTTTTATTTATTTATTTAGCTTTATTGAACGTCGGTGTAAAACACCAGGTTCATATAGCCATGCAGTAAAATTTATATTTTTGAAAATTTAACATTTTACATTGATGTATTTTAAGTAAGTGCGTTAAATTCTGCCGAATGAATAAAACAATACCATCTCCTTTGGCTAGAGGCCGGTTCTTGTACACGAGAAATCCTTGTACACGGGAATTGGATGAAATTCTTAGATGTAAGCCAGGATTCTACACAGATTTTCTATGTCAACACTTTGTAGGGCGATTTCGATATCAGTCAGATGCTGCTTGATGCTCCGGGCGTTCCAAAAGAGTAATCTGAGAAGTTTTGGTTGGGGTATCCATTGCATTGCTGATTTACGTTTGTTCTTTTCCGTCGATAGACAGAGAGGAATCACTTGTATCGCCACAAACTTGTTTATTAAGTTTCTTCTTTATTCTAGAAATACGATGCTTTAATATTGTTTGGATATGTTTGGATAGGCGTGAATGAGTGAGAGCATAATAAATAATTTTTCCAAGCATAGACCGAAAGATATTTCAAATTAAAAATCCATGACGTCAATTGTTCAAAAACATTCACGTTATGTAGCCATATGAGAAGTAACAAAAACGCGCAAAGTTTGATGATGAATTCATTTGAAGCAAAACGTCGCCGCTAGAAATGGAAATAATGGAAAAGTAGGTGCTATATAATGACCAAACAAATTATTCAAGCTGTAGCTAAAGTCTCAAATGTCCATTTTAAAACGTGTATTGAACAATTCTCGAAGATATCAATGGCCATTACAAACTTTCAATTTTGCAAGCAAATTCCTAAAGATCCTAATCATTTTTTTGAAAAATTAACTTAAAAGAGTGAAAGCAAATGAAGACGGTAAACGAGCAAATAAATCGCACAAAACATTATGCTCGGGGTGAAAATCAAACAAACCAAGTAAACCTGTAACAGTTAAATGAGTAGAATTCAAAAATTCGAAATGAAAAAATGCGAATTGCGAGGACTAAAATATGTCTAATATAAATTACCGTAAAAAATTAAAATAATCACAACTAGCTAAACAACAAAAACGATTTGAGCTGTTTCAAATTCTTATACGGAAAACTGACGAAATATAAAGATATTTAAACTGACAAAAAAATATACAAGACATTTATTCTCCTGCGACCAAGCAAAGCGACTGCCATGCAGACCACGCAGGAACACACAAGTCTAAAAAACATAAGAAAAACACATAACCCATCATTGAAATCAAGAAGAATTTGAAAGCTTCTATCCCCTTTTGCAAGAAATTGGAGATTTAAAAGACGAACAATTGTATTCATAAAATTCATATAAGAAGAAATTTAAAAAATGTGAGAAATATATTTTATGGAAATAAACTTTGAAGCAATCAGAATAAAACAACTTAACAAAATGTAATGTGAGTACAGGTTATTGAGGATATTGATAAGCGCAATATCACAGTTAAAAGAAAAACTATACAGAAATAGAAATAACAAAGAAAAAATATCAAATCCCAAACTGCCAAAAGAAAAACAAAAGCAGCCAAGAGAACTTGGAGACTAATTAATGCAAAAGGTTAGTCAAGAAAACGACGAATCTTAAAAAGTATTTACCAAAAATATATTGTATGCAACCAAAAAATGAATATTATACAGAACCAGGAAGAATAAAGCAATATGGAAAAAACATCATTAGCTTATCAAAAATAAGCTCAGAAGAGAAAAAGCAAGTTAGGAGAACAAACGAGCAAAGAAATAGCTTGAACCTAAAAAGCAGAAAAAATGCTCCAATGGTTAAAAACCTTCATTTTCGAACACAGAAGAACAAAGGAAGCTAAAAAAGAAAAGAACACAAAACTGCTAAATCAGTCAAGATGAGTTTAGAAACTAGAAGAAGAACCAAGGGATAGTGTTAGCGATATTGTGGTAACCTATGCTGAGAATGTTGGCGGCCATTTCATTTTTATCGATACGATCGACGACGAGCCACGACATGAATCCGATTGAGCATGTCTGGAATAGAATGAAGAAAAATTTGAGAGAATGGCAAGGACCAATGAACAGTGTGGATGATTTGGTAAATTCGGTACATGAAGAATGGGATGCTATTCCCCAAAGGTTTTTGCGTAACCTAGTGGAGGGAATGCCCAGAAGAGTTGCGGCTGTTATAAGAGCTCGAGGAGGCCCGACAAAATATTGAGTTCAAATTTAAATTACGTACCACTGTGAATAAAAGGTTTCCGTAATCATCCTCTCGCTCTTTTCTTATTCGACAGAACCATTGCGGCGATGGTTGCTTCGTTTAATTTATTACTAAGTAAATTTCTAAGCATCATGGTAAGTATGATTTAGCAATTCTGAAAGAAGAAGGTACCATACATGACGGCCTATCGATATCATAGCAAAGAAATGTTTGCAATGCAAAGATATCTCAGTTCAATTTGCAAAACTTTTGCGACTGGTGACAGAGTACCTACAGCAAGCCAGTTCGATCACTGATTTTTAGTACATGCAAATTCAGATTTGACTCACTTTCACCGCAACCCTCTATTTTGAATTTTGCAAACCATACTAGCATCATTTTCCTAACGCTTTAGCTTCAACATGAGCGCTAGGTTTTGAAAATCAGTCCAAGAGGAAAAATGTTATCACTGCAAAAAGTTGATTTTTACAAAATAAAAAAGATAGGATTTTCACGTTGCCTCGTTACGCGCATTTTCAGGTGAGCAAGGCGTTATTCTCTTTCGAGAACATGAAATTGTAATTTGGTTCCTCCGCCAGTCCATCTTAACTCATGTCAAGCGTAGATCATCCTAAACTGTTCAGAATTAACGGTTTATTTGAAAATAAATTTAACTTTAATTCAAAGTATACCATAATACCAAATTTCGGGGGCAATTCCGATTGGATCACATTTAATGCAATCCTGTGAATTGAATTTGTGTCTTGAGTCGACGATCGTGCCTGTATCTTCTTACATGACGTTTTAGCTTCAACGGCAGCTGCAGATTTTGAAAATCGGTCCAAGAGGAAAAATGTTATCACTGCAAAACCAAAAATTCGATTTTTTGACATCCCGTAAAAAAAATAATAGGAAAAAAATTTTGAGTTTTGAGATTTGAGGTTTTATGCCTTTTATGTTGAACTTTCTCAAATTTTGCATTGTTTGATTTGCCACCCTGTAGAAACTGTAACTGACTCACCAATTTTTTTGTAAAAACACGCACTGATAGAAAAATAATTGTACTACACAACACCTCAAACAGAAATCAAAATACTCGCAGAAGTCATAATTGATCGAGTTCCAAAATGAGTAAATTTGGCCGTGAAACGTTTATTTTGTTGATCAGTTAGGAAAAAAACAGAAAAGTCCCAATATTAACCTGCCTACTATCCAGGTTTCGCTACTACCAAAACGTGTGCACAACCAGCTACAGTTTCGTATGGTGGACTTGGGAGCAATGGGAGAAGCACATCGACTGGATGGCCCTCAACTCATTCAATTTCGTTCTGGCTTTTAATGGGCAAGAAGCGATTTGGGATCGGGTCTACAGAAAATTGAACCTGACCAATACTGAGATTGACGAACAGTTTTCAGGTCCAGCGTTCTTGTCATGGTAAGCTGCATAATTGATCCTAAACGACTTTTCCCACAGCAGTTGTAGGTTGCGAATGGGAAACTTACGAGGATGGGGTGGGCCTTTAAGTGAATCTTGGCATAATAAGTCACTGATTCTTCAGCATCAAATACTCGACCGAATGAGGGGTTTGGGAATCATTCCAATATTGCCTGCCTTCGCGGGGCAAGTTCCCAGAGCATTTAAAGTGTAAGTGGACTAGAAGTATTTAAAAAAAAAACAATAAACCCCAAAAGCAATTTAGGCTATATCCTGAAACCAATATGACCAAGATGTCCTTATGGAATAGCTTTCCGGACAAGTATTGCTGCCCATATTTCATCGACCCTAACGAGGAACTTTTCCAGACAATTGGCAAGCTGTTCATCGAAGAAGTAAGAGCAATTGTGCGTATTTATAGGCGCTCAAATTTATTTTAAATTACAATTACTTCATGGTTCTTTGGCTCGTCGAAGTATTGGAATATTTTGGGGAATATCACGCTTTCTGACCAAAGAATATATTCATCTCAGAACAATAACATATGAAAAACGAGGAAACAATTTTCCCATTCTTGAAGTGAACACCAGCAGTTCTGCAAGCTGGCGCTCCATCGTCGATTTCATACCCGTTAATCCTCGAAAAGTTCATACTAAACTTGAAATGACCCAATGGAAATTTATAATGAATTAAAAACTTTAAACCTGTAGTTAGCAGGAGGTATAGACTCCCGTATTGCTTTAAACACTTTCAGCGTCTGTAAGAAACTCAATATTTAGTCCGCGTTTCAAAAAACCTCATGTAATATCGATATTTTTGCCGCATTGACGCCGTAAGGCACCGAACCACAGAACCAACACAGTTATATAATAATTTGCTTGGTTGGCCAGCTATTTAATTGTTGAGTATTTTGCATAAAGTGCCAGTTTATGCAGCAATATTTCAAAGACAAGTTTCACGTTCCAACTGGTTTGGATTATAGCTGTAAACAAAACAGATTTCCAAGCCAAAGATATACAAATCCGATTCTGGGGGAGCACTATACTTTTTTATACTAAATTAAATGCTAGGCTATTGAGTCTGTTTGATTTTTGTTTTGTGTTTTATTCGATTTTTACGAAATTTTGAGCCTTTTGAGATTGATATATTGTCCAGGCTGACTAAATGGCAGACTCACATTCACGCCCACCGATAATTAATTAATTCTTCTTTGCTCGCATCACGAAGAGCGATGGAATACGTTTCTCGATTTTGACAAGATTTTTCCGATTAGTCTTCTGTTTGATTTTCCTGAATATGTTAACTTTAGAAGCTTGATATGTTGGCTAAAGTCTACTTTAGCCAGATTCAAGCCGTGCCAGGATTTTTGACCGCTTTACAATGCCCGCAGCGACGAAAAACTTAACTGTACTTTATGGTAGGATAAGATAAACATTTTAATTTTTTATTAACTCAAAATGTTTTTTCTACCTAACTATAATCTGAATAATCCTGTAAATTTCAATAGCAAATTGCTGAATATGGCACCGATCACGTATACAATTGCGACAGTTTCAACGAAATGGACCCTGGAAATGGTGATTTGACTTACTTATCCAACGTAGGAAAGAGCATTTACCAAGCCATGACTTCGGCAGATTCGGATGCAATTTGGTAAGTGGGAAATTTTGCTTTTTGGTATATTGGGGCCACTTCGATCGCTTCTGCTTAGGGTTATGCAGGGTTGGTTGTTCGTCCATTCATTTTTCTTCTGGACGACCGATAGAGCTAAAGCCTTGTTAACTTCTGTGCCTAAAGTAAGTCCGATTTAAGCATTGTTATTGATTAAGTCTCGTTTATGTACAGGGTGCTGCAAGGTTGGATGTTTTACAACGATCAGTTCTGGGCCGATACCGATAGGGCGAAAAGTTTTTTGACCAGTGTACCAACGGTAAATAATGCCAGTTTATGGTGCAGTATTTTGAGGGTTTCTCTGTTAAATGGCTTGTACTACAATAATTTCGTCATTGCAGGGAAAAATGATCGTTCTCGATCTGCAATCCGAACAGTTTCCCCAGTTCACTCGTCTGGAGCAGTACTTTGGACAACCGTATATCTGGTGCATGCTGCACAACTTTGGAGGCACTTTGGGAATGCATGGATCGGCTGATACCATAAACACCGTAACATAGCTGAGGATTATCAATTTTCCACGGTTTCAAGCAAACAATTTCAGGATGTGATCGCTACTAGAACAGCTTTAAACTCTACTATGATCGGAACCGGTCTTACCATGGAGGGTATTAATCAAAACTATGTGATTTACGATCTCATGAGCGAGCAGGCTTGGCGATCTGAACCAGCTGATTTGACTGAGTGGTTCAGAAACTATTCCAGACGACGGTATGGAAAACAAGACGAAAATGCCGAAAGAGCTTGGCATGGGTTTCAGGTAAGACGATAACTTATATACAGGGCGTCCCACCGGGAACCGCCGCGATCGATATCTAGCAAACTGTAATTACCAGAAATTCGAAAGTTGGGCAGTGTGCCTAGGTCATTGGGGGCACGCCGCCTAAAATATTTTCAAGATGGCCGCCTTCCGATTATACCGGAAGTGCGTATCAACTTGCTTATTTTAAATGGAATACCCTATATATTATTACATTTTTGAATTCTACTTCAAATTCTAACGGTATTTCATGCATAATATCCTATACCTAAGTCTAACCATTTTTGAGATATTTCAAATTTTATGTAAAAAATGACAGTTGCAGCCACTCGAATAATTTTTATTTTTCCTATCAGGGAATTTGTCATACTTAATTTGAGTCGCATTTATTGTTGAAAAGAACTTATTTTAATGAAATTTCGAAAACTTTTTGAAAACTATTAATGCAAAGTGTTAAAAAAATTTGTTTCAAAATACAGTTGATAAAACCGCCCAAAATAATTTTTTTCAAATAGAAATCCCGATTCTTGATAATGTTGTCATATTCAGTATTAAAAATAAGTGTAAGGATGTCTATTCCAAAAGAGTAAGGATGTCTATTCCAAAAGAGATAAGTTTTCGAAATATTGACAATTTAATGTTTTCATATGGCTATTTTGTAGCAGCTTCTTTTAAATCTTGCCACTCTTTGTTGCCATGACGAAAGTCGCCATTTTTAACGCAATAAAATGCCAAAGTAATGCTGACAGCTGTCAGCTACCTTTTCCAAATAATTAATAATCATGCCAGGGCGCTTCAATTATACAAACGAAGATTATTTAAACTTATTTATTATTTATGGAGCATGTGATCAAGTTATATCAAAAACCGTTTATGTATCATTAATTATTATTATATCAATCACTGGTATTAAGACGTATTAAAAATTCTTGAAATTTTCTATAACTTGTTTAACAGCACTGCATGAAGGCTTCTGTTTTTGTGGATATCGAATGGCAAATGTGTCACATGTTCTTGATACAGCTTTATCACATTCTTCATAAATCATAAGTAAGTTTAAATAATCTTCGTTTGTGTAATTGAAGCGCCCTAGCATGATTATTAATTATTTTCGAAAGGTATAATTGTATTAATAGTTTTCAAAATGTTTTCGAAATTCCATTAAAGTAAGACCTTTTCAACAATCAATGCGACTTAAATTAAGTATGACAAATTTCCTGATAGAAAAAATAAATAATTATTCGAGTGGCTGCAACTGTCATTTTTTTCAAAAACGGTTAGACTTGGCTACAAGATATTGTATATGAAATATATTTAGAAATTGAAGTATAATTCAAAAATGTAATAATATATAGGGTGTTCCATTTAAAATAAGCCAGTTGATACCTACTTCCGATATAACCCGAAGGAAGTGTGGCCATTTTGAAAATATTTTAGACCGCTTGCCCCCAATGACTTTCGCACACTGTTCAATTTTCAAATTTTCCTAATTACAGTTTGTCAGATATCGATCGCGGTGGTTCCCGGTGGGACACCCTGTATAAGTGTAATATTATTTATGCCAAACAATATTACGGTAATTATATGGCCATTTACGCCGACTAAACGATTAAAATAAGACGTAGTATCGTTTCTGCTATGATCAGCATGATTTAAGTATAAAAGTAGCCACGGCAGAAACGATAATTCAGTTAGACAGTCTGTGGTCAGGTCTGTTTAATCTCAGTTAAAGTTAAAGTTAAAGTTCATAGACAGCCTATGGTTAGGTCCGGTTCGGTCACACACAATTCAAATCCACATAATAAAGAATATTGTATTAATTTTGAAATAAAGTGTTTTTTTAAAACGTGAGTTTCAAATTAATCAATAAAATTCGGTCCATTTTACTGCTGTCCGGTGATGTTAAATTACCGTTACACACAGTTTTTTTTTTGTTAATCTAATATATTAATTTTACATTTTTAACTATCTACCGATATTATAGTTGCTGCGCCCAGAAACTGCTTTTGTATATAACCGTTTTACGATTAAAACTTTTGTGGGTTGCAAAAAGTTTGTTTTTTGGTATGTTCTAAGTAACGGGTCTTTTAACTACGTATAGTTGTTTTGGAAAACGTAAATTGTTTTGGTTGGTTTGGAAATGAACCATTCAACTTCAAGATTATGGACAGATTTTTTAAAACGCCTAATTCTTGCGGAAATTGCAGGACGCTCTCAGTTAAGAACTCTCTAATTTCCCTCAAGTTTCTGAAAAAACCCACTTAAAGACTCGTTTAAAAAGAACTTTATGGCGTTTTCAAATCACCTACTTTTGTTAAGAACGCCACGACAGCGCAAAAAAGCCATTGAACTCTGAAGATTCTTCTCTAAAATATCGCCAGTGGAGAAAAATTGCCATTTTGTCTTATGATTATTCATCAATCAATTCAGTTCAGAAATCTATAGATCGTTCAATAAGCAGTCAATTTTCCTACGAAATAATGAACAAAATTATAGAAACGCGACTATTGTGGTCTTGAAAGCACTGCTAAAAATCGGCTAAATTTTTCAGAAAACCCCAATTTATAATAATATTAGCTTTGATGTGATCTCATCGAAAGGAATTGTGAAAATCGGAACAGGAAACATTTAATTCCAGATATAATAACATAATCTTGTAGAGAATTAAAATTTGTTCTAATAAGGTGACAATATTATGAAACACCTCTTCGAATAAGGACAAAAAAATTAAAACTCGTTTGCCCAAATTTCGGTTGATTTTTTGAATATTTCAGGAAGTAATAAAATCAAATCGCGCATATTGTCTACTTGCATACGTCTCCGTATGTCTTTCGCCTTTACTCACTATCACTCTGCTTATGGATAAATTGCTCATTTACAGAACACCTTATATATCTTTAACGGTCTGTATCGAATGAGAGGTCAATTTGCTGTCTCCAAAACCCCCAGCCTGGATATATCCACGTGGGTAAATAATGCTGCTTCCGATGAAGAAAACCGAACTTCAAACACTTTCTTCCAGACTTGGTACGAATATTCCGATTTATTTGATGCATGGAAAGCTTTACTAATGGCATCCGATAACTTGAAGGACAGTCCTGGATATCTGCACGATGTAGTGGATGTAACCAGGCAGGTTTTGCAAAACAATGGTGATATCTACTACAATAAACTAGTAGAAGCTTTTACGGCAAAAAATATCAGCGAATTCCAGTGAGCGAAATTGACCTTTTGACGCTTAAATTCTTAAAGATTTTGGTTTGCAGGAAGTTTGCAACAATTTTTCGGGGTATCTTGCTGGACCTAGAAACGATTCTGGCAACGAACGAGGCCTTTTTGCTTGGAAAATGGTTGGAAGCAGCCAAAGGTTATGCGGGCGATATCAAGGTACGCGCTTCAGACGCTTTGGTGTAGTTGCAAGTTTGTGATTTCAGGAAGAGAAACTGTTTGAGTACAACGCAAGGAACCAGATTACTCTTTGGGGCCCATATGGAGAAATTATGAATTACGCCATTAAACAGTGGTCTGGTAAAGTGTCATTTTCTTGTGAATAAATTAGTTTTTATTCGAATGAATCTAAAAGTGCAATTTTTCGATCAGAAGCGATGATCAAAAAGAAGCACTTTTCTTTACTGTTCATTTGCTTCACTTTTACACACGGACTTTTCCGCACATGTGCGCATAAGTAAATCTGACAAATTGAATGTATCACTGTCATAAAATATTTTTATTTACAACCATATATGTAATGTTGTCATTACTAACGTCATTGAAAGTTGGAAAGTGTCATATTACCTACCTCTACTTCCCGCCCTCATTTTCCGCACTCACTTCCCGCACTCACTTCCCGCACTCGCTTCCCGCTCTCACTTCCCGCACTCATTTCCCGCATTCACTTCCCAAAAAATCTAACGATTTCTATGTTTTTTCTCAAATTTATGTAGTCTCGAATGATCTTCACCCGACATTTTCATTTTGACTAATTCGACAAGCTCCATATACACCTCTGTTCTCCTTAGAAAAGACGTAGAATTTTTTAAATCTAAAGCCCACATTTTGTCGTACCAGGAAGTCGGGCAATTTTCCACGTTTGGAAATATCAATTTTTTCTTTAATTTGTAGCACTGTTCTTATCATACTATACATGGCCCACAAAGTGGACGACTTTTCCTGTTTGGTTTGTTCGCCGAAAAGTATGGTAATAGTAACATTACATTTTCGGAGATGAAATTCTTCACATTTTTTGCTTCACACCACTTCTATATGTCTCAATGGCTTTTAGATAACGAAGATTACTTTTTGCTGGCACCAACCCATGTGCTTCAGCGTCAGCAGCCTGTCGTATTTCCGGCGGGGTACAAGCTAATACTAATTCGTCATCGGAGGACATTTTTTTTTGCAAACTTAAAATCGGATTAAATCTGACAATTATTTATATTGTGAGAGTGAGAGTTGTTGACCCCATAGTAACAGAAACAATACACTTACCTATTTTATTATTCTGACAAGAAAACCACCTGCTTATTTATGTGTCATTAAATGTAAAGTAGGTATGTCCAGAACTTTCAAAATTGAGTCTTATTCATTATGGTCTATATATAATATACTAAAAAGTATTTTCATTAAAAAGTAAACTACAGGCTATTTTAATGAATTACGTAGGTTTATAGAGAACTATTGATCATAATTTAAAGTTTACTTTCAACTTGTAAATTATAACTTTGTTACAAGTTCAGTCACAAAGTCGTTCAAATGGTCCATTTTTTGCGCTCGCCGATGTTGCCACAAGCAAAACACGATTTTTTTAAAGATCGAAAATTTTATGCAATATATGCATCTTATACAACACCATACCGTGAAAGCAGCACTTGGATTTTCAACACTCATTGTTTCACTTGTATATGCTTACAAAAGTACGCTTTTGAAAAATTACAAACGTCAGAACATGACAATTTCACAAATGGCATTGACATCAAATTTTAAATATGAAGTTGACGGCTTTTATTTTTGGCTATTTTTGTTTATTATAATTTATTATTCGTGTTATGTCCTTTATTCGAATAAAAAATATTGTTCGATACGAGGGCGAAAATCCGTTTTTCGATCTCCTGACGCAAACTCCGTCATCGTTCTACCGTTCACCGAAAACTACTATTCATTAGTTGTTATCGGATTTTGAAAAAATTGACAAAATATGGCTGTTACAGGTTTGGTACAGGATTTTCTCTACCCGAGATGGGACGAATTCATCTACGCGATGAACTTCAGCCTGGTCTACGATACTGAATTTCTCGAAAATACTGTAAAGGTGCTGATTTTTTTCCTTTATGAGGAACCTTTTGTGTACTCTCGCAAGGTGTACACCACTGAGCCTGCAGGTGAGATTCGTTAAAAGTACACTTTCGTGTCGCAATTTTCGCATCAAAAGGATATTCAGTTTTACCAGGTCATCCCCATAAAAACCGCACCCTTCTTTAGGTAGGTCGTAGTGTAAACACGCAGGCAAGCAGTAATTAATTCTAGCTAGGTTCTTTTTTTAATTAACTTTTTTAGGTCAGCTGGCTTTAACTAGCACTGCTCGAGAAGTAATGCATAGATTCTCGTCAGGCAGGGGTTTTCAATTTTTTTGCAATATCCTGTTTAATACAAAGATTTGCATGCAAATGGCACGACAAAACAGAGCACAAAATATTCAAGAAATTTGAAAAGTGTCGTGTGTAATGTGTAAAACGTAGAAATGAAAAAGTTTAGTGGAAAGCAACACTACAAAGTAAAAGCGACTCGACGCGCTGAATTAACTCAATTGAACACATAAAGTTGCACAGACGTAAATTTAAAAAGTAGAATTGTTCCTTATGAACTTTGCTGATTTGCTGAGTAAAAATTCGCTGAACTCGTGAATAGTTTGGAAATACAGTGTCAGTAGGCCTGGGTAACTCAATAATTTTTTAGCCCAACGCACCGGCGCAGTAACTCAGTTCCGTTGCTGGGAAAATGTTGATGACTTTTTTACTTGTTTTTAGATTTATTTTAAGGGCCATTTATCAATATTATTTTTAACATTTCTTCAAAATTTTAGGTTTAGCAAAGTTACTCTTTTCTCTAAATTCTCAATATTCCAAAAATTTACTTAAAAATACTGACAATCTTAAAGTACTTTTTGCGAAAAATTATGAAATACATTTTAAACACTCGCCTTTTTTGTCGCTTTGTAAAAAGTGTTGAAATCCCTTTCCAGCTTCGAATTTAGGACAAGAATCAAATAATTTTCTATCAAAAAACGAACGGAATCAACAAAAGTTTATAAAACATTATTTGGAAAATTCGTCACCTCTGTTCCTCTGAAGACTGTAGAGCTTGTTAAAAAATTTGGTTTTTTAGTTTTGACTGGTTTTTTTGCTTTACGTGCCACTCAAAAAGCTCCATTTTGTAGTTTCACTTAAAAATACTGACGACCTGGAGGTATTTTGCTCGAAAAATTACAAGATAAATCTATAGCTTTGTAGGAATTTTACAAAAACAGCGTTGAATTCGAGACAAAAACGAAAATAAATTTTTTTCCCGAAAGACTTTCAGATCATTAAGATTTTCTCAAAAACCGATCACAAGATTAAATTTTTTTAATCAAAAACGCAAAAAAACATAATTTTCTTTTCTTTTCGGTCTTTTCAGCCAAAAATAAAAATTAGAAAATTCGCCTCATTCTTCGGTTTGCAGGGAACTTTATAAAACTCTTTTCAGCTTTGAATTTGGCCCAAGAAACTAATAAATCTATTCAGTTTAATTAATTAAAATTATCTTGAAAAACCGGACAGACAGCAAAAGTTTCAAAAAAAATACTTGGAAAATTCGCCACTCTTATCGCTCTGAAGATTTTTCAAGTTGCTTTAATATTTCAGGTCATTCCTGTTTTAGCAAACTTTCTATTAAGCAATTCTTGCTATGCAAAAAACGTATTATTTCTAGTTTTACTTAAAATACTGACAATCTTCAGGTAATTTCTGTGAAAATTATAAAATACTTTTTATTGGAACACAGCTCCTGAACAGCGTTGTAATTTTTTTTTGGAACCTTATGCATCTTCGGATTTTGGACAAAACGCTAATAATTTTTCCTGGATTTTTTGCCAAAAATTATTCTTCGAACATGACAAGTAAAAGTTTATAATCAATTATTCGGAAAACTCGGAAAACTCGGAAATAACGGAAATAATTTGGTTTATTGAAATTCCTGTTTCTTCACTTTTACGTCAAGATTTCTAAGCAAAACTCGCTCTAAACAGAACAACGCGTTTTTTTCCTGACGTTTTTACTGTAAAATACTGGATAATGGAATTCTGAGTCTTTTATGCAAAAAAGTTAAAAGATGGATTTTACAAGGAAAGTCGTCGTCTTTACAGTTTGGTCTTCTTTATTGTCTTTTTCGGACATTTTTTAATCGAAAATCTTTTAAAATCGAAACAGTTATCTTGTTTTTGTTCGACAGAATTTAGGTTTCCTCAAAAAACGACCAGAGAAAGCAGAAGCATATAATCAATATTTGGAAAACGCGTCATTCTCATCTCAGTTAATAGTAGTTAGTAGTAAGACCAAATAGTGTCAAGCAATCGTATGCGCAATAGCAATATGTTGATGCCTTTTTTTATTATATGTCAAAATTCCGCCATCGGCCATGAGTTATATATAACTCATCTACTAATGAGTTAAAAATTATTAACTCAGAGAGCGGCAACATCTCAAAAACGCAACTAAACACAGTGTTGCCCAGGCCAATTAGTGTAAAGTATAATCTAAATCTGAAAAGATTTCTGTGTCTGAATAGGTGCTTAATAACGAGTATCTGCTCTGTAATTGTGTCCCCTAGTGTATAAAAGTATGTAAAATAGAAAAACGAAATAGTTGCAAATGAGCAGACTGCAAAAGAGCGTCACGACCAGAAAGTTTACTCACTTTCAACAGTGAAAAACCCTGCACTTTTGACTGAATCTTGCTGAATACAAAAGTGGTTTTAACAAAGCATTTGAAAAATAAAAGTACTGAGGATTTCCGGAATTTTCATAATGTTAATCGAGCGAGAAAAAATGTTCACAATAAACTGCATTTTAGGTGACTCTATTCAGATTGCAAAAATAATTGAGGGCAGAAGTTGGTACAGTAACAGCACAGATATACCTGACATGAAGATAATTCCTGTACACAATCCAGATCGTCCGGACATAGGTTACCCATTGATCTACGAACGTTGATGAATTATTTCATTAAAGACGCAAGAACAACAAACAACAAAAAAGAAATACTGTAACACCAGGAGCAATCATTAATAAATATGCTTGCACAATGGATGATTATGAGTTCAAATTACATAGTTTTCAGTTGCTTTATTCTAGTATAAAATTGTTAACTTTTAGCAGTGAATGAACAAAATAAATTTATAGATTGTAAAAGTACCTTGAAATTACCACCTTAAATATTTCCAAAATGTATTTTTTTGGTTCCCGAAATCCCAAAGCTGACTGAAGTCGATGTTTCCTTTCAGATCTGTTCATTTAGTATTTTTTTGCAGCCGGAATTCAATCGTTTTGAATCAGTTTTGAAAGTTTCGTAATATAAAAAGTAAAATCGAGCAACGAAAGAGCGTAATATAAATAACCGAGAAAGAAAGAAAAATTTACTGGACTCACAGCAGCGAACAGCTACGATAAAGTTAACTTGCAAAAAATCATAAAAATTTAATAAGATTCGCATTGAAAAATTATGAACGTTTTAAATGCTGGACAAATTGGAGCAATTACTTCAGGGTACTTATACAATAAACGTCTGATTATGATTAATGCAATATTGTGCCAGTTTATCTCTGCTGCTCGTTTTTATTGCAAACTCCAAAAACAACCTCTGCGACACCCAGATACTTGCGGTTTTTTCTTCAGTTACTCCGCAAAAAAGCCTCGAAAAAATGGCTTCTGGTTATGGATACCACAATAACAAAGTAAAAAGACCCATATGGACTTAAGCCGTCTCGAATTCGAGTTACCTGGTCCCGTTTTGTTCCGAAGAAGTGAAGGTCGACCTGATAGAGTCGGTTCTTTGGTTGGGTGAGACCATTACTAACCGTCGGTTGCTCCATGCATGTTTATGTGAAAACGACATTCGACACTTAGTTGTTTTGAACATTTTAAAATACGTAAAAAATCGGAATTTTAATACGTATTTAGCTACTACAAGTGAAGGAAAATGAGAAGCTTAATCAGAAAATCTTTAAAGTTGAAAATATCTGCTAGTATGTAAATGAGTTGTAGGTGATCGTATCCTTGAGTTCCTCCGAATTTTTAGGTTTTTCTTTTTTTACCCTAAAGAACACTTCGAATTAAGCACTTCCCTAGATGGTTCATAAATTAAGCCAAAAAACACTCAAAGTTTGAAGAAAATCACCATTTTTAGGCTAAATTATGAGCCGTGTTGCTAAACGGTGCAATATGTTTAAACTTAATGAAAATTGTTTCCTTGGATACCTAGCATGTAACAGGTTATCCAATTCGAGGTTAGGAAATTAAAACTTTGCTATTTGATATCTGTCAAAGGTAAACGTCATCCGAAGCGTTTTAGTTTCAGTTTAAGGTTTGCCATTTTGGAATATGGATCGTTTAACTGTCGCACAACGCGTAAAAATTATTAAATATTACTATAAAAATGGTGATTCTGCTGTATCAACGTTTAGGGCTTTACGAGCAGATTACGGTGGACATAATGGACCCACAGAGCAAACAATTTCGAACACAGTGCAAAAATTAGAAGAGACTGGATCGGTTACTGACACTGTTAGGTCTGTGCATCATCGCAACATTCGTTCAGCTGAAAGTATCGTTGTTGTTGCTCAAAGTGTGGACAAAGACCCGAATTCGTCGATTCCCGGACGTGCTCAGCATTTGGGCTTGTCTTACGGCTCATAGTGGCGATTTTTTTAATTGGATTTGAAACTCCATCTGTACACAGTCCAACTGACTCAGGAACTTAAGCCTCAGGACCATGGGCAACGCAGAACATACGCAAATTGGGTGATTGAACAACAAGCCGTTGATGATGATTTTTCGAACCGAATTTTCTTCAGCGATGATGCTCATTTTTCGCTCGGTGGTTACGTGAATAAACAGAACTCCTCAGGTGATCGCAGAAAGGTCTTTGCATCCAGAAAAAGTGACCATATGGTGTGGATTATGGTCCGATGGTGTTATTGGCCCGTATATTTTTGACAACGATCTAGGAAGAGCCATAACAGTAATTTCCGAGCGTTATGGACTCATTTTAACCGATTATTTTTGGAGAGAAATTGAAGATTATGATCTGGACTCAAAGACATGTGGTTCCAGCAGTCAGCAGCAGGACAACGAGTCACACAACATTGGCAGTTAGAGCCCTATTGCAAGAGAAATTTCCAGGACGTGTAATTTTGAGATTGAGTGATGTCAATTGGCCCGCAAGATCCTGTGACTTAACACCGTTAGATTTCTTTCTATGGGGCTATGCCAAAGATCATATTTACGCCAACAATCCTCAAACTCTTGAGCAACTGAAAGCCAATATCCGTGAAGTTATGACCGAGATCTTACCGGTAATGTGCCGAAAAGTCAATCAAAATTCCCTCAAAAGGATTGAGGCCTATAGGAGGTCCCGTGGGGGACATTTAAATGATATTGTTTTTCACGTATTATGGCAAGGTTTAATTTTTATATTGAATTAACATTTCCGTCTCCATCTAAATATTTTGTGTGTTTTTTTACTTTACTTTCCCAAGTATAAAATGGATAACCCTGTATATTCATTCAATTTGGAATTTGAATGGGGCGGTTTAGGTTATTTAGGTCTTTTTGGGCTATTAACTGTGACTTTTTGTATATATTTTCAAGTTTCATTTAATAAATCACTTCAACCATGCTAACTAACACAAACAAACTAACTCAAAATTAACCGAAAGGGAAAACGCACACAAATACGTGGCAACACCGGATTGTCTTTTCATTCCCGAAAGTTCAATAACCTCAATAACTTAACGACGTTAGAAAAGATGATCAAACTTTTGCGAAAACACAATTATTATGCATCTTGGCTACAATTTTGCATGTGGAGTTATAAATTGTTGATACCTAAAACGATTTAGCAGCAAATAGCACCGGACAATCTCCTTTAAAGCGAATTTGAAAAGTGTTTGACTGTTTTTGGGCTTAATTTATGGACCGTCCAGGAAAAAGAAAGAAAAAACTACAAATTCGGTGGTCTCAAAAGACACGATCACCTAAGTTGTAAATTTCCGTAAAAAAATGTTGCTAACAACTTGCATAAAATTTAAAAGAGTGGTTTAATTAGGACCGAAAAATTGCCAGTTCCATTTAGAATAAAACGTCAAATAACCGGTTATTTTTCCCTTCTTTGAAGAGTTTCCACAATGAATAGCTGGCGCATTCGTGCAACAAACGCGCTACCGCATCAAACTTTTGAGGACTTTGCTTTTACACACCAGTTGCCAAGTTGCCATTGGAAGATCGCCGGGAAAAGTGCCATTAAGAAAATTTGTGCCGCGAAAAACGACCGCATACGAAAAAATAGTTTTTTTATAAACGCAATCGACTTTTTTGTTGTTATTTTGAAAAAAAAACAACTTTTTGTTGTGCCTGATTTTGTTTTTTTGGATTAATTCTGTAAATTGTTTTATGGTAAGTTAATTTTTCAAATAATTTTATTGTAGATTAGTATTAAGTCATCTTAGTTGCCTGTTGAGACTAATAGGAATCTGGTTGCAAATGCTTCAAAAATCAGTTGAAAAACTTGGGAAAAACTGTCTATGTATATCAATGATGTCACAAGTCATAACTCGACAATTAACTACAGTTTGAAAAACTGAGGTATTTATGAATATTTTGTCTTTGAGTCAAAAAAAGTGTTCATTTCTTCGAAGAACTTGCGGTTTTCCTAGCAAACATCCCCAGTAAAATATATGAAATCAAATTTATATAGTTTTGCTTTCCACTTTTTCCGACAAAAATTGGTTTTCCGATTTATTTCTAAATTTATTAAAATACCATTTTGGGTTTCGCAAACTAACCCATTTTTCTCATGGTGCAATTTGAAAAATAAACGGTTGGAACAGTGTTGTATTATTGACGACTAATAGAAAAAAATATATTACGATTTGAAAAGTTGGTCAATTAAATGAAGAAAATAATTAATATTCAATTCAATGTGTCTTTTGTTTATAAGAGAAAAACTGCATATTCGTATTATTGATGTTCTAAAATACGTTTAGCAGTCATCCAGGTTTTTTAAATGTTTTTTTCCATTTATATTTTTGAATTGATTTCTTACTCAAACTCTGAAAAAAACAGTTAAATATTGTACTTCGAACTAAGTAGAGCTTTTTTTCATCGCAAAGTGATTAACATGCGATTTACAAGATTTCCTTAGGCCATTAACAACAATATGAACTTGAATAAGCAACCAAGTCTATTATTAAAGACCCGTTAGTTCGTATAGGTTTGGTGGCACCCATTCGTTCGTATCGAACGAAAACGATTTTTAGCTTGAATTTGGGTCGCAGAAAATTGCTTTTCTCAAACCATCCATACTTTTACAGTAATTTTATTACCCATTTCGAATTAACGGCTTTCAAATCGATAATTATATCGCTTGAAGCCGACATAATCGAATGAACCGACTTTGTAATACAGTGTGATTGCACTTACCAAATGTGTTCGCTACGAACTGTGATAAATAAAATGAAAAGTAACTAAGTAAGTAAATAAGTGGACAAATTTGCTAATCACAACACTAATAATTCATGTTACGATAGGGGAATGGTGGATAGCAAAATTCAATTTCCGCATAGGTTTCCTACGTCCCAAGCAGAACACTTTAGCAAGTTTTATATCTACGTGTTTAATTTAGCTCGATATGGAGCACCCAATGCTGAAAAACCTCATGAAATTGGTTAAGGGCAAAAAAAAATTTCGACTCACAAAAATTGGCCACAAAAAATGTGTTTGCATCTGTAAAGCGGCATTTAAAAGCAACTTCAAAGTGTTTGCCCACTTTGTTCGGTAACTGCACTATATTTGCAATAAAAAAATTATTAAATTGGCCCTGGAGATGACTAAACAATTCCAAGCAAAATCAATAAACAGAGAAACGTACTCTGGAGCTGGTTTGTTCAGGTTCATAAATAACCAACCCATTTGTATCAACTTGAGCGCTAAACACTGTCATAAACATTTAAGGTCATTCGAAGCCCATTAAAGGTAGTAAAAGAGCGGCGAGAATAAAAAGTTGAAACATCTTGAATGTCGGCCTGACACTAAAGTTTTATGTTATAGAATGCACGCATCAATCAACATCTGAAAATAAGCTGGATGGGGAAAAAAACTGTTTTCCCATTAGCTTAGTGGTAGTACATTGAATAACCACGCGTTCTGCAGAGGTTGATGGTGTAATGTCCGCGAATGATTGAAAATGTACACAATATTTGTTTATTCATGAGGATTTCATTGGCGTTGTCCTCTTTCCTACTTGCGAGCTGAACAAGGCTACAGTACAGCTGGAAGTTATATAAAAAGCTTTTCCTAATCACAACAATAATTCACAATTCAACAAGCAACTGAGCCAAGCTCGTTCTATTCAAACCCACGACCAGTTTTTGAATTATTTATTAATTTATTCAGTTCCTTATATGGAACGTAAAGCCTCGCCTCGCTGGGATCTAATTTCAATTGGTAATGTTTTTTGTGAACAAAAACGCAAAACTGCGACAAGTTTTTTTCCAATGATCATCATATATATACAAAACACCGGACTGGAACAGTGCGTTTTTATTAGGATCTGATAATTTGCTTCACTTTTAAAGTTTTGCTTAAATTTAAATGACGCCAACAATTTGCGCTTCTCGCTGTTCATGTGACCAATCATAATTTAGCCATTTTCCTGGAAACTTCAAAAAACAGTTATTGTGGAGATAATTGGCTTCAAGAAGGAAAAATGTTGATAACCAAGTTCTCCCGACACAAATTGCCTTCCCAATGGCCAAAAAACCGTAAAAGTTGTTAAAACCAGGAAGGATTTGTAGAGAAACGGCCTGCAAAAACCATTTGGGTTATGGCTATTAGAAAATTATACGACAAGAGCGATAAAATCGGTTTTGTGATGTTGCTGCCCGAATTTTTTGTGGCAAAAGTCCCGAATAAAATAACTGTCCATGAGCAGCTTTATACACTCAAAGAACTGAAGTGCTTTTAGGGACACGAATTTCTTACTTACACAGGG
>NW_026017110.1:43238566-43248705 GCF_020466585.1 Dendroctonus ponderosae | reverse complement strand
AAAAACTGTTAATGCTTCATATAAAATATTATACATTTGTCTGTATTCATTCATTTATTCTTATAATGATCAATTAAATCTATTTATTGTTGAACTGGTTTCTCAATTACTATTTCTATATTGTTTTCAGATATATTTCTATATTGCTTGAAGATAGGGCGTCAACTTTTCTATCAATTGGAGCACCAGCTGCTTATTCAGCCTAAAAAGCTTGACAAACTTGATTTCATTTATTTCCATAGCGTTCATGGGTTGTTGAAATTGCCGTGGAGGATTTTCTTCTTGTTTTTCTGCATCTACAAGTTAATTCAATAATACTAAAATAGTTTCTACTACAAAACACGATTCGAAACACAAAAACTTACCTTGAAGATTGTTGAGAACAATTCCATACAAACCCGCTCTACTCTCTGTTAGAAAATCTCTTAAATTGCTCCTTATTTTATGAACACTGTAAAGTTTTATTTATGAAATTCATTATTTCGAGTTAGAACCGAAATCAGAGCACAGCATGTAGTGTGTGGTTATAAAACCGGTGAACGATGCGTTCCCGCGAGATTTGGCAAGAGAAGCTTGTTCTACTGCCGTTGCCTGATGGGATCACTCGATCGCGTTGAAGAATACCAATATTTGCTTCACGAGAGAACCACGCCCTTCTTTCTCATGTGATCGCCGTTCCCAGTTTCGAGAATTGGGCCCGGGGCCCGAGAATTGGGCCCCGAATTGGGATTTTGCACGAGTGGCTTGCATCTTCAGAGGTGGTTTGCACGAAAGCTTGCACTGTACTGATGAGCAGCATGCACTGCTTTTTTACTTTAGCGATAAATCCGCTTTCATATTTTACTGGAACTCGCTTTAAATGTTCAAATTATCGTTAATTTTGTTGCAGTGTTTTATTTATTAGGGTTTTTTTATTTAAATTCAAAGTCAAATAATGCTCAGTAACAGATAGGGATGATTCGATACAAGTAAATACAAGTAGGTATTCGATACTTTTGCTTCGATACCGAGTACTTTGGTAATTAAATCGTTCTTTCGATACCAATACTTGGTATCGAAATAAAGTGCTCGTATCGAATTGAAGTATCGCATCGTCGAAAATAATCAAATTATCAAAACTGTAAACACTGTCACAACCAAGACTATTGTCAATCGCCTTAACTGAACTTAAAAATAGTGAAAATTGATAAAAACGTCATTAAACGTGAGTTATGTCACCCTTACTGACCCAGCCTGACTGTAATATGGTACCATATAACAACTAGATCAATTAGATCAATATGCGTTATGACACCCTTACGTGAAGTACCGCCTCTTAGATAGTGATTATTCGATACGAGTAAATACAAGTAGGTATTCCATTCTTTTGATTTCGATACCGAAATACTTGGTACCGAATCGAATTATCAAAAGTGTAAACACTGCCCACAGAACATATATTTATGAAGATATAGGATATTTTATGAAGTCTATTTAAGAACTTGAGTTGGAATGAGCACATGTCACAGCCATCAACATCTAGCTGTTCTAAATTAGAAAATATGTTGGAAGGAAAAAGTTTTTTTGATGCTAGTACGGATAGTAACATACCTCCAGAAAGTACTTTAGAAGACGCAGTTTTGCAAGTTTCGGCCAATAAGGAAAATAAATTATTTCTAGTACGTTTTCTTTATCGAATATAATAGATATATCTATTGTGGAGGGAGGTTTAAAATACAACAAAATAGTGCAGGCTTTAGCGTTGTTTGTTTGCAATTATTACCTTCCTACATTGTGGAAGGAGAAGCATTTTTACGCCGTCTGAACGTGCTTCAACCTAATTTTAAAGTAATGTAAAGGTAAGTGAATATCTATTTCCTAAAGCTGGTTTCCTAAATATTTGCAGCAACTGATTTTTTGGGAAACCTTCAGAAATAATATTTTTTGTTTACCTTATGGCAATAAATGCATTAAAATATATTCCATGAATTTTATTATAATACCTTATTTAAACCGCTTTTTTACAGTAACAGTTAATTTCGGTCTTGAAAAACTCATCGAAAATGTATACTTAAAATGTTTTTATGACGATTATACGTAGAGTCACTCAATATCGAGTCAGTCAATAAAATTGTGAGTAGGTAATGGTTTCGATACTTTCAGAATACTGATATGAGCAGTATTGCAAGACGATTTGCTTACTACTCATTTGAGTAAGTATCGATACTTTCAGAATACTCATATGAGTTGTATCGCAAGATGATTCGGTTACTACTCATTTGAGGTACTCACAGGTAGTATCGTCCCTAGTAACAGGCGATTAAATATCTATAAAATGTATTTTTCATATTTAAAATAGCTGGCACAAATATCGATATTTAAAATAGCTGGCACAAATATCGAGTAATCTGCGCAAGAAAAATCGAACTACTTAAATTTGTTAAAAGTCTTTGGTAAGCAGCACTTTTTAACTTTTTAACCAATTTCTAGTTTATCTATTGATGCATTATGGCAACAGGCCTGAAGTATATTAGCTATTCCTAAAAAAAAAAACAGATTATTGAGTCTCTCATAAATGGTATTTTATCTTTAGGTAATACCTAATTTCAATTTTGAAAAATTATGAAAACATGTCTTGCTAATAATTCATAAACACTTAATAAGCGCTTTTTTCGTTTAAAGTCAGCGTGTCAAACACTGAGTAAAATGCAACAAAACCAAAGGTTAATTTCGCTCATAAAAAGTACTTCATAACCAACAAATACAATAATTACTTTGAAGTTACTTAATTTACAGCTACATAATTATATCGAAAGGACTGGAAAACATTTGAATTGTCTTAAAACTTCTGCAATGGCTTGTACTTTACTGTGTACGTTTTACGATCAAAAGCAACACAGCCAAAAGCGAGTACTTAGTGTGTAAAAACTACTGAGCGTATTTTATGAGTGGCGGCTTTTAATAACTTTCGGCTCTAGTTTCACTATTTATACCGCCATTGTAAATGTATCGGTTAGAAACTTGCTGATAATTCAAAAACATTTGCTTTTTGCGTTTAAAGTTAGCAGGGAGAACGTGGAATGTCCAATAGAACTCTTCTTTTCGACTAAATTTTCAAATGAAAAACTATTAGCCAAATGTTGATGGTGAAGAGGAGGAAAATTCTCATAAGCAGCGGTTTAAATTACTTTTTACATTTAATTGTGATTTTATTTAAAATTCTTGTAAAACCCACATGAAATTTAGCTCTCCGCTCTGTCCAGCTTCACACTTAAAGCTTACGCTTAAATTACTTTCGCTAGTTATAAATATGGCAAAATAATCTCAGGACGACCTGTAGATTAATTACTTGTCTTTCGAATCGACTTTCTATAATAAAAGGTCTACACGATTAAAAACGTTTAATGGGCTGAGAAATCCTTGAGAGCCGATTGTGAATTATCCGATAAACTGAATGACTATTTATACTCCTATTTAAAATTTATGGATTCATGACCTGCCATCGATTCAAAATCCTTTCCATTATATTTTTTGCACTTAAAATCAGCAGAGCAAACATTAAAAAATGTGCAAAACACTCTGGCGATTAGTTCATTAAGTCTAAAAAAACGTATTAATTACTCAATAGTTTGGGGTATCAAATGATGTTTAGATGTTCCCAAAATTATTTAATTGCTTTTCCAATTGACTTTTCGACCCCAAAATTGGAAATAACTGATAATAATGCCAGCGAAATGAGAGTTTTGACGAAACATTTCTCTTATAAGCATCGATTTAATTACTTTCTACATTTGCTATGTATGAACTTACTGCAAGACGATATGACAAAATTATTGAAGTTGATTATATTGTTTTTGAATGATCTTTTTATATGTAAAGCAAGAAGGAAGAAACGTAGAAAAATGTGGAAAAATCCATCAAAACTTGCCCAAGAATTTCTCAGCAGTGGCAATTGAATTACTTTCTACTTTCCCTATTTGTAATTTCAATGGAAATTTATATTAACGCATCTGATAATGATTGTTTAAGGTTTAAAATGCAGTTTTCACGCTGAGAAATACATGGTGATTCAAAATTGGCGTAATCCCTTTTAAGGGGTAATAGGGGCTCTTGGAAGGTACGAGAAAAATATTAAAATTGGAAAAAAAATTAATTGAAAAAAAAAAAATTTCCGATAATTTCTAGAAGATATTAACAGTTAAAAATTGAATTTCAACCTTTTTATTAAGCATTATTTTGAAAGTGTTCCATGTTTAATTGGAAGCATATTGAAATACTTAAGCATTCAAAAATAAAAATGACGATCTTTGCTTCAATTTACGAAAATTTTTGATATTCAAAAAGTTCTCTTCTACAATTTTTTGATGAAAAGTAAAAGCGGCAATGATGTTTTGGCCTTGCCCTTGCCAATAATAACAATAATTTGTCAAAATGGGACTTACTTTGAATTTCCTTTCACGCATTTGCGGATATGCGATTAGTTCAGGGGAAATGCTACAGTAACAGAGCAGAAGCTGAAAGAACTCACGCCAACAAAGGGCGCGGAGAGTGGTTCCAGGAAGATAGTGGACGACAATTGATATTCAGGTTCCAGACACAGAAGAACAAGTATTAAACATAATTGTAGAAGAGCCTTTCAGGGGCACTCAGAACATTGCACAACAACTGACACTTTCCCAGGCACCAAATAAATACCGGCTACATTCCTATCACGTATGTAAGATTCACATTCAACCAATGGATAACTGAACACCGGCTTAAATTGAGCAGGAGTTAATTAACCGAATACCTGAAGCTGCCCGAGAAGAGTGCATAGTAAGGTGATTACACAGGCACTAGCTTGTTACTGGTTTGGAGTTACAGACTCAAATGTATGTTTTTCTAATTTGTAACCAAATTAATAATTCGAGGTTTTGAGTTTCGAAATAAATTCCTGTTGAATTTACCTTTTATCCTTGTTCATCTTATTGTCACTTTCTCTATTTATCCAAGGTTTCCGGAGATTTAAATAATTACAAAGCAACAGGTATTTACGTAATGTTAATGCCAGATTACCTTGAGAAACATTGTTGCCGTTTTTCCAATTTAGTTTTTTTGCAAATTTCTCAATTTTTAATAGCAATTATTTTTTTACTCTTTTTCCTGTACTCCTAAAACGCCGCCAGATAACACCTCCAGAAGAATGACGCCAATTTTCTAATCTAATGAGATAAGTCTAATGAATAACAACTCTAATAACTTACTTTCAAGTTTCGCAATTTATAATTCAAGAACAAAATGGTGTCAAGATGATTTGAAAACGGTGTAACTGTTTTTGAATCCACACTTTTTAAACTCAATACCAGAAATAAACATGTAACATAAACAAGTGCAACAAGCAGTTTAAAAAAATTAAATTAATGTGTTAACAACTATTTAATTACTTTCTACCTGTACTATTTATGATTAGCATGCAAAATCACCTGAAGACAATTTGGAGTTTAATTAGTTGTCTTTCCAATCAACTTTTTGAGGGACCCATATAAAACTTAAAACTTTCTCAGTTTCTTTTAGTAACATTTACTGTTGTGTTGCAAATTAAAATCAGTTTAGGAACAAATAAACATTAATCTTTGCAAGCGGCTCACATAAACCATTGAAGTTATAGCTGTTAAATGTGATTGAAAATCGACCTGATGTGTTCTAAACGCCATAAAAAAACACTTTTGCATTAAAAATCGACTGCTAATGAACAAATCTCCAATGTCCTACAATAACTTTCAATACATCTCAATATTTATTCGATTAGAGATATTAAGATCAATTTATGAAGACAGTCCGCTAACAAAAGCCGATTGGAGAAAAAAATGGCCCATGTCACAGTAGCTCGGAGTAGAAAGCGTGAAACTAAATTCGAAATAAACATTTTGGCACCAAATGTATCAGTTGGAAACCGTATAAAACGGTTTATTTTGTTATCGCATCATTTTAAATTTAGCTCTTTTTTTGTTATTTCTGTAAGTCCAGGAAGCTGTCAGCTAGCCTAGTTGCACAGGCAAATGCTGAATTCATTAAGCGAATTGACGATTGATTCACATTTCCGGTTGTTTCATTTGCCATCTTTGGAGAAAACAATGCCGAGCGTTTACGCTCCGATTGGTAGACGCTAAAAATAAATTCAGTACATCCCAAGGCTTATTAAAGAATGGTAGTATGATGACAAACATTGCGCAATTGTCAAGTTCAACAGTCGAAAATTATGCTAAAACTCACTTAGTAGATTTAAAGTGACCCCATTTGACGCCAATAATTAATTGAGAACTTTGTTCGCGAACGTTTGTCGGTACATTTTGAATTTTAAACGCGGTTTTCTGCCAAACTAATCCTTTTCAAATGTATGCAGTGCATTGCATTTAAGTAAGTGACCCAATTTGAAAAAATCAGGCGGACTTAGATCCGGATTTCTTGCAGGCCACAGCATTTACATGCTAATCAGTAGTAAGCAGCATCCGTTGCAAGAAAACAAGTCACACAATAACAAACATCATTATCCCTACTGTTTGGCCACTGGAAAATGGGAAAATAATTGACCAAAAATAGATGAATACTAAACATACAATATAATAAAAAGAGGGCAGGATAACCTCAATCAAGTCGGCATAGTTGATGAACTAGTTTCAAATTGGAATGCTGTTCTTTAAACGAAAAATTAGAAACCGTTGAAAAGTGGAAATGTTGTGGTCTGTTGGGGGGCTAAGAAAAAGTTAAATTAAAGTCTAGTAGGTAACTGCTATGTCTTTGCTGAGGTAAGCGAGGTATTACTATTTTGAAGCTTCCATTTAAGTTCTACAATTATGATTATGTTTGCATAATTTCGATTTTAAACAATTCATACTAAAAGTCTCAGTCAAAAATGTTATTTTAAGTTACATTATTTTCAATCGCTACATTAAGTACAGTGCAGTATAGGACTACACTGATGTTTTCGCTGTTTAACAGCTGCTATGAAATCGAGCCCCACGTTGCCTAAAAAGGGTGCAAAATATTTGTTTGCATTTGTGGAGTTCTTCAAGCAAAACGGACATGCAATTACGTCATTGCGACGGATTCTTTCCTGCGTTTCCATTTTCTAGTCGAATCGGGTTTCACAAAAAGAAAATCAAGACTTTTATTTGACGGATAAAATCGATCTTCTGGGGAAAATAAGGATTACGCTGAATCTGCTTTAGTTGATTCCCAAGTTTTTTTTGGGTGATAAAAATCTCAATTGAAAATTCGAGTAGAATAAGGTGATATGTTTTTAATAGTTCAATTTAGGCTTGCGTCACTCAGTGAATTTTTAGGCTTGGTGCGCCAATCCAACGCACCGGCGCAGTAACTCAGTTCCGTTGCTGAGAAAATGTTGATGACTTTTTTGTCTCGTTTTTAAGTTTGTTTGTTTTTAACTTGTTTATTTTAGGGGCCATTTATTAATAATATTTTTAAAATGTCCTCAAACTTTTTGGGTAAGTTACTTTTTCTTTGAAAGGCACAATTTTCCAAAGTTTCACTTAAAATTACTGACAATATTAACGTATGTTCCATGATAAATTAGGAAATAAATTTCGAATCATTTGTCGCTTTGTAAAAAGTTTTGAAACCCCTTTCCAGCTTCAAATTTGGAACAATTAAGGTTTTCTCCAAAACCGATCACAAACTAAAAGTTTATTTATCGAAAACGCAAAAAAAACACATTATTTTTTAGTTTTATTTAAAATACTGAAAAAATTTGTGAAAAATTATAAGATACATTTTTTTGGAACACTCGCCTCCTTAACCGTTGTGCAAAAATGTTTGGGACACTCTTTGCAGCTTCGAATTATGGACAAAACCCTTATAATAATTTCTGGGTGTTTTTCCAAAAATATATCCCGGGGTTTCTTCAATTTTAGGTCAATATTTCTAAACATTACTGTCTCTAATAAGAAAAACCGTGTTTGTCTTAACGTTTTCCTGTAAAATACTGACAAACTGAATTTTTATGCAAAAAAATTCGAGATCGATTTTACAAGAAAACTGATCCGACTTTCTTTGAACTCAGTTCTCTTCCAGGAAAAATCTAAATTACTTTTTTTAGTTGTTTGAACAAAGTAGTAAAACCTTACTCATGTTGATGACTTTTTTTCATATGTGAAAATTCCAGTCTCGTGAAGCTTTAATAAATGAATTATAACTCATTAACCGATGAGTTATAACTCGTTAACTTAGAGAGCGGGAACAATTCAATAGCGCAACTCAACACAGTGTTACCCAGGCCTAATTTAATTTGAGAAAAATTACATTAAAGTTATTTCATTGGCAATTTTGTATATATTTTTTTATTGAAATTGTTTTATAGTGTTCAGGTATATAAAATTTTCTATTTCAAAAATTTTTCTATAAATTTCATACATTTTGATCTACCTAAATAAGAAAAAAGTTAGGTTTGTTGTTTTATTGATAAAAGTTCACATTGTTTTATCATATGTAAACCAGCTTTTGCTAATTAGTGCACTGTTTTTAAATTTGTTGATTTGCCTTCCATCTGTAGGAAAATTTCCAAAATTTGTTTTCGTTAACCCAATCTACGAAAGGGAGCAGACTTCGAAGACGTTGAATTTTTTCTTTAGAAAACCTTTTTTCGCTTATAACGTTCAGAGATCCCTGATTAGCAACATCCTTAATCCGGTTCTACATGAAAACTTTTTGTCCGTCGCTTGTAGTAACATGAATTTCTATTCCTTCTTCGCAATGTTTGAAGCGAAAGCATGTTCCATAACACTTTCTTCCACTTGCCCGTTCAATTATTCATCTAAAATGTTTTGTGCCGCGAGATATTTGAAAACCCTTTCATTGGGAATAAAACATGCTTTTATCCCCAACTGAAAACTTGAACATTTTTTTTATTTTTGTAATATATGTTGACGAATTGAATCCAATACTGAATTTCTGAACTTTTGGGTTGAGTCATGACGATGACGCAACAGCAAGATGAGCGATCTCTTGCATGAAACCCAAAGTGATGATGTCAGATTAACACGAACCCTTTCACTCTACAACGAATTCCTCCACTCATGGTCACGTTGTTGCATGAATATAAATAGCAATGAAATCAGCATCCATTTAGGTCGTTTCCCCTTATACGGTTAACGAATGCCGAGTGCAACGAGGCACACACATCGAAAAAATGTACCTAATTATGATTTAGTAACGGGACTGACTGAGTTATTGTCTTTTAAAATTCATTAGGCCAAATTACAATATGTGCGGGGTCGACCTGCAATGAATAAATTAACTTCAGGTTGATATATCAATTTTGATGGCTGATATTGAGGAAATCGTTTATCGAGCCGATGCCTTTGCCGCCGCGGTGAATGATGGATTTTTCTTCTGAAAACGTTTTTTTTTTCAGTGAAGTGCGAACGATGCGTGTCAAAACTCAATTTTCTGCGATCCATTTTCTGGGGCTCGGTGGATCGATAGCATGCTTTGAGCTTATCGGACCGCGAAGCATGGTTTGAAAGACGGTCGGGTCGGCTTAATCTCCCCAAGTATAATACATATGCTGGAAACTAGGTTCTAATTAAAATTCGAAATAAGTTTGCTAAATGTAGGCCATTATACCCGGTTTAGGACGCAGACCCACATTTAGGACGCAGACCTTGTATTGAGTTACCTTTAAAACGTGCTCTATTACTCATATTCTGCATGGGAGAATTGAAAATAGGTATCCCTCAAATTCGCCTTTAGCAAAAAGCGTCTCACAAATAAGTGACGATGGAAATAATTTAAACGACTGGTCAGACATGTATGACTATTTTCTTAATAAAATTTCTTGTAGACCTTGCGGCTTTTAAGAGCAAAACGTTGCTGGAAATTCCATTTTTCCCTCCAAGGGGTCAATCAGAAAAACCAAGTTTTTGGGGGTTTCATTTTCAATATCTAATTTTTTTTATTATTAGCGCCATTTATAGATTACTACTTTGGCGGGTAACAAAACAGTAAAAAGTAAAAATTCTCACTGAAAACTAAGCTATTGGCGGAAAACGCAAATTAGGCATCAATAACATGAGTGATAGAAACGTTATATCTGTAGGTATAAATATCACGGTTATTATCGTGTCACATGGTTTTTTAAACATATTTTTATTATTATTATTATT
>NW_026017110.1:43231682-43238465 GCF_020466585.1 Dendroctonus ponderosae | reverse complement strand
GCTAACATCGTATTCGTCGTTATTTTCTATATTGCCACCCGATTCATTGGTAAGTAGGACATCCGAAGTAAATAGAATGTAAACGATTCATTTATACGTTTGGGAAATTCTTTAAATGTAAACGCCCTGTACAGTAATACGCGCACTTATGATTTTTCTAGCAAACAGCGACAAAACAAATTGGTAATTACCATATGCGTATCACTACCTGTCTCAATGCCATTGTTAAATGTAAATGGGTTAATTTTACGTTTCAAATGCGCTTCTATGCCGGTTTCAGAAACACATTTAAGTGTTAAAAATTGCGCAAACATGCCTATTTGTGGCTAAATATGTTTATAAAATCCTACCACAGATTGCTGGGGCGAAAACACGATGATTTCCTATCACGATGAAATATAATTTATCTAATGCAAAAAATGGACGGTTTTCGAAATACAGAGCGTCGAAGTTAAGATTGAAAACTCGAAAAAATATACGTATTTACTTTGTTTGTAATGCTACTATCTGAACGAAATCACAGTGATGATTGGAGAGGATGCTGTTGAAGACACGTATTTTCTCGCACCCGAAAATCCCCCCATACGATGTTTCGTTCAGATAGCATCACAAACAATTTTTATTCTATTTTTTAATCTTAACTTTGTTACCTTGTCTTTGGATAACCGTCCACTTTTGGATTGAACAGATTAGGCTAAATCATCCCCAGAATCCTGTAGTATAATTTTGTACAGACAGACCCGGTATATTGATAAAGACAACACCAATGTGTAAGGAACTGATAATAAAACTCAATTTATGGCTCGATGTAAACAGATTTTCAGGCTTCGTCCATCAGGCAAAGCAATAAACACATCGAAATCGACCGATTTGATATTTCAACTACTGCCAATATTTCCGTGTGGAAAAAATGATTTCTGATTCCTCCTAACTTGTTACCATTGGCTCAAATAGATTTGATTGATTGCTCAATTTCAAACGGACCTTGGTCTGGTGGTCGAGATGGCCAGAACCGTCTATTGGCGAGTAATTTATCTGCACTTTTGCTTCAAGAAAAAAAAACAATAATCCGATCCAGCTGGAAAATTAATAACTGCTAATGATGTCCGCCCACCAAAAGACAAATCTTTGATGTTGCCGTGCAAAAACATCATCTGCTCTATCTAATTCAGCGATCTTGATCGTTATTAGTTTTTCAGGACCGCATTCAGATCACGTTTTAAACCGCACAATGTGTAAACAGTACTAACGTAACACCAACACTGAAAGGAAATTAGTTTGTATCTGAACTGAAACTAGTACACGGTTTTTTCAAGTAGATATAATAGGTATACACGTAATTTGAAAGTGTTTGAAATTTCTATACTTTCTGTATTATATTTATAATGCGAACTTGCTACGATTACTTTAATGTGTACATTTCGAATTGTAAACTAGTTTCAAATTGTTTATGGAAGACATCACTCAACATATTTATTGTTTTTGAGATGAAAGAGAAGTCAGTCACAAAGAGAATATTTTAGAACCCTGTGATATTATATTAAATGGTACCCTGTGTAAATTTTCAAAAAATTCTTATAATAATTAATTAAATTATACGATCTCAAAACTACTTATTAGGAGTATTTGTCAATCTTATGTGCAAAAGCAACAAATCAAATATCTATTGTGTCAATCAATATATCAACTGTATCAATCAATTGTAATATGTAAACAAATTAGTAATTCGAGGTTATGAGTTTCAAAATATGTTCCGTCATTCAACGATTCCTGTTGAATTTACCGTTTATCCTTGTCTATCTTATTGTCACTTTCTGTATAATTCCATGGTTACCTGATTTTTAAATAATTACGAAGTCACAGGTATTTACGTAATGTTAAATTGACAAATTGCCTTGAACACATTGTTGCCGTTTTTATAATATATTTTTTTGCAAATTTCTCAGTTTTTAATAACAATTAATATTTTTTCTGTACTCCTGAAACACCGCCAGACAACACTCCCAGAGGAATGACGCCAATTTTGAATCACCCTGTATATGAAAAAATTGGTGGCACATATTCAAGGGTTATATTTTTTACAAATTTTAAGCAGAAATATATTTTTTCAGCCTCATCTCTTATCCGAATGTCTGAACGCGGAAAAAAAAAGAAAAAAGGCGTTTTACATTAATAAAACTGTAATGATTTGAGAGCCATTCAAAGAAATTGGGCAGATTTTTCCCATATATTTTTTGAATCAAAATAACTTAGTTTAATTAAGTTTATTAAATGCGGAAAGGTGTTATTAGAAACAAGTTTTTTATACAAATTTTCAACTTTTTATACGATAATATAAACTGTTCAACAAATTAAACGTTATGCTCCGCCACAATCGATTTTCTGTCGGTGTTTTGAGAAAATATCAGTGAAATTTTGCCGCGGTTCAGGCTCAGGCTCGGGTCATTAGGTATGGACGCGGCATTACAAGTGCAAAACTTGGCCTAACTTTGAAACTGGATAAATTCTGATTTCTGTCAGGGATTTGATTTCT
Source organism: Dendroctonus ponderosae (assembly GCF_020466585.1). Taxonomy (NCBI): domain Eukaryota; kingdom Metazoa; phylum Arthropoda; class Insecta; order Coleoptera; family Curculionidae; genus Dendroctonus; species Dendroctonus ponderosae. The sequence goes on along the minus strand of NW_026017110.1, from coordinate 43,235,932 downwards.
GTTTAAAGCGTTATCCATTTTCTATTAGCTTGTGTTTTTTTCTTCAAAAATTGCGTGCTTCAGATAACGTTCCTACAGGGCAGAACATGCAACCATGCAAAATTTCTGAATGTTTGACATGCTTTCAGTTGACCAAAACAAACGTTTTTTTTATATTTTAGCACCAAAGCCATAAATATAGACCTCATATCTGAAAGCGCTTCTTGAATCTTTTGCCTACCTCTTTAATTACAGGGTGATACCCAAAAATTCAATTTTTAGTTTTGAAAATTAAAAGCTCATTGTCGTTTAAACCTGTACGGATTTCACGAAAACAAACGTAACTTTAATTGAAAGTCTGCCAGAATACCCAATTTAAGGAGCAGTTTTAATACAGGTTGCTTTTAACCAAACCGTTTATATTGAATTTTTGTTTTCAGCCGACTACAAACTGTTAGTGTCACGATGAACCCTAGATTTTGCAAATGTCTGAAAGAGGAAAAATGTTATCACTGTAACACCAAAAAGTTGATTTCACCCTGTAAATAAAGGGTTTGTGCCAAAAATCTGAAAACCGTTTTTAATTGTGATGTCTATCTTTTGGGACTTTGGTGGTAAAATCCAAGAGAGTCGTTTTTGTTCAACTGGGAGCATGCCAAAATTTCAGAAATTTTGCATTGATGTATTTTACACCCTGCAGAAAGTGTATCTGACTCACCTCTTTTTTTCGTGCTTCCAAATGTATTTTTCCAAAAAGTTGAATCGAAACGTATTTAAATACCACCAGATGGTTGAAATTGAAATGGAGATTATGTTTGATCTTCAGTTTATCAAGAGATAAAGAAAATAATACATAATAATTCTTAATACGCATTCTTAATTTTCCACGAGAAAAATCCTGAATCCGCGAGAACATTAAGTTCCCAATTCCATCTGGACCAAGGAAATCTTAATTTTATCTCGTAATATTAATCGAGACACTTAAGCATGACGTTTTCAAGAGTTCCTGCAATGATAAATAACAGTTGAAAGAAAATTCGGTAATTTAATAATCAACTACTAACCATTTAAACATTTAAGAGTTCAAACTTAAAACATCTGGCTCTCTAAGCGGCCGAGCCTTACAACAATTTTGCTGCAGGTTTAGGTTTAGGTTAGCTTTATAGGTCAGTTTAGATTATTCTCTTCATAGAAGTTTTTATTAAAAAAGGTTTCGACATCTGCAGCACATTTCGCCTGTTCCAATTGGCACATTTGTATGATAATAAAATTTTACGTTTGCAGCATGTTGAATACAACACTGAAACACAACTAATAAATTTAGCCCACATGTTTGCCAGTCCAGTCATGCAGGCAACATTTAAAATTGGTGACATCATTGCTTGTTTCGTATATTAATGGATCACAGATTTTGCTTATATTTTCGGAACTTGAGGAGAAATTCAAGTTTTCTTTGTGAATAGTGCATGATATACAGATTGGCTTCACTGGAAGGAGCCTATTTGGACTGAAATCTGAAGAATCTGCGTTCTTGTGGATCAATAATATTAAGGAGAGGAGAGTTTTTCTCCCATCCCCCAAAATTGACTATAAAATTCAGAGTTTTTCCAGTTGTAAATTTTAATTAAATATTTTCAAAAACAAAATAGCAGAAATGCGAAATTGTTCCTAGAGTCCTTTTAATTGAAGTTAATGAAGCTGTAAAGGAGAAGGTGGCACCCTGGTTAAAGCAGACATTTTTATGCAATTGCACGTTTCATTCCGGAACAGCGTTTCGAATTAACAATCGAACCCACAATAAATGTAATGTAATGATCGATAATGACTGAAAACGTGAACTGTTGTTACAAATGAGTGTTTTAGCAAATGTGCCAATAAATGCGCGCTTGTTCCCTCATTAATTGCATGCAACCATCTATTTTCCTTTACCATTTAGATAAATTGCGAGGGAATGATGAAACGCAGTTTAGAGAAACATTGATAAAATTGCTGCAGGCTTCATTCAAATGTATTGTAGCTGAATAGTGAAAAGTAGCAGAATCAAGCGGAATTTTTGAATTTATAGTTGCAACACACCGCAATGAACACAGACTGGATGGAGCAAACGACTTAGAAATGTTAAATGGAGACGAATGAACAAGAGGTCAAAGAAAAGCATCAAAAGTCGAATAATTCCAGCGTTTGTCAATTATATGCGCGATTTCTTGGGGTGGAATTATTAAAAATATATACCGGGTGTCAATTTGAAAACTTTCCACCCTTCATATCTTTCTTGCAGTTGAAAATATCAAAAATCGGACAGACTTTCCTTTCTTATTTGCAAGAGGGACACTTTAAATGAATATTTTTAGCCTCGTTGTTTCAAGCCCCTAGGACGGGTAGAAGAACCCTTAGAATCTTAAATGGGAAGGGGGGTCAAGCGGCGTAAAGGTTGTTTAATTCTCTTTACATTAGTTACTACTTTGTTGCTTGTTGTTCAGCGGTTTTTGAATAATCACGTTTCAAAGTTCTATAAACAATTAAACTTGCGTACATTCAGATATTGGTTTTCAGGTGAGTGTTTACACAAAAACAATTGTATTGGGTCTCCTTGTAATACATATGATTAAAAGAGTAGTTTACACTGTTAAAATCGTTGAATAACAGGAATGAAATCTAGTTTAAACATTGATTTCTTATTTTTGTCTTATTTCTTATTTGTTGATTCTTTCACATCGACAAAAATAACTTTTTATTTGCAGAACAGAAGATTCTACAATAAAACCTATCTTATCTACTTACTAGTGCGTACTATCTTATTAAATTGTTCAAAATGTTGTCAAGTTTTCTGTAAACAATAATAAAGTCTGTTTCCAAACTCCTCCCTAACTTTTCGGAACACTTTACCGGGAGTTGACTGGCATCCTGCTGCAATTCGCCATTTAAGATCATCAATATCAGCAGGTTGTGTTTTATAAACAATGGAGTTACGACGTCCCCAAAGAAAGAAGTCTAAGGGTGTTCAATCCGGTTATCTTGGAGGTCATTCAATTGGTCCTCTTCTATCAATCGATCTATCCAGGAATACCTTATCAATGTTAGGGAAGGTTCGAAAATAGACTTTATTATTGTTTCCGTGAAAATAGACAACAGCTTGAACAACTTATAAGATAGTGTGCAAGTAGATCCCATGGGTTTTACTGTAGAAATTTATCTTCCGTAAATAAAAAGTGATTTTTCTCTTGAAGTAAAATAATCAATAAATCCAAAATAAATTGTTTTCTAGTTTTCTTCCAGTTATTCAACCATTTTAACAGTGTAACCTACTCTTCTAATCATCAGTATTACAAGGAGACCCAATACAATTGTTTTTGTGTAAACACTACTCTGAAAACCAATATCTGAATGCACACAGGTTTAATTCTTTCTACAACTTTGAAACGCGATTATTCGAAAACCCCCGAACAAAAAGCAAAAAAGATACTAAGGGTGGGAAGTTTTCAAATTGACACCCGGTATACATACAGAAAGGACTTGAAGTAAAAAATCAAATATTCAGCAGAAGATACACATCAAACCCTTAGCTGAAACATTAAGCACGAGACGAGAAAGAAGGACTAAAAACCAGTAACAATGAGGACTGGAAACGACTGGAAGATATAGCAAGAAGAGACCCGAAGTAGAAAAGTCGCCATCCAAATGAATAAATTAATTTAATTCAACTAGAAAACTGAGAAGTTTCTTGAAGAGAGAACAGAGAAGAGAAGAAGAACTTTTTGTACAATGTTTATTTCTGACCCTTCTTGAAGTTTGAAAATTAATAATAGAGAGAAAGGAAGACACTAACAAATAGATTCACGCCTACACAGACAAATGAACAATTTTTAATTTAAATTAAAATTTACAAATCACAGACGCTAAAGCTTTTGCAGTGCATTTCTTCACTATCATCATAATCTTATTTTAAAACTCCTTTGCGAAAATAATTTTTTTTAGGCAAAGTAATCAACGTAAATAAATCAAACTCGCTAAACTCAGTTGGTTTTATTTGCGCTCTAAATCTGTACTTTTTTCCAATTATTTTTTAACGCAGTTTAATTCCAATTCAAAATTTATCAAACGAAAAAGAATCCATGATGAATTATACAATGCGTATAAAAATATTAAAATAGAATAAAAATTCACAAATAACAATAACAGACTATGAAGGCTTTCACGGCCGGTCAGATTACATTTAGAAATGTTTTCCGGGCTTTGAAGCCGTGGTCTATCGGAATTTCTTCCTGACGTTT
>NW_026017110.1:43198817-43230683 GCF_020466585.1 Dendroctonus ponderosae | reverse complement strand
CTGCCTCATCGCCTTTGAAAATGTCTACCGCAGTTGTGGACGAAACGTCAGGAAGAAATTCCGATAGACCACGGCTTCAAAGCCCGGAAAACATTTCTAAATGTAATAACAATAACAGATAAAAAATCAATAAATAAATTACATGGTTTCTTCCTTCAGCTTTAGTTCGGACTAAACTTTTTTAGAGAAACATCGATAAAATTGCCATTGGCTTTCAGTCAAATCTATTGAAGCTGAATAGGAAAACGTTGCAGATTGGCACGGAATTTTTGAATTTATAATTGCAACAAATCGTAATGAACAAAGACTGGATGGAGCAAACGCAAGATTGCTAAAGTATAATCTAGGAACCTTAGAGCAAACTTAGACTAGAAATGTTAAATGAAGACGAATAAGCAAGATGTGATTAAAAGCAGCGAAACCGACAGCTAAAATCAATGAAAGAAAAATCCATCGATAATATAAAGCATACAGCAAGGCCTTTAGATAAAGAATTAAATATACAGCAGAAGAAACACATCAAATCGTTGACTAAAATCATTCTTCAATGTTCTTTCGCTTTAAACAGATCAAATTATTCGAAATTTTGTACTTTGGTTGTGTGCTTTTGAATTCGTTTCTTCGCATTTCCTCGCGGTTTTTATCGGCCTTCCGCTTCATTCTGTTAGATTCTGAAGTCATCTGGTCAGTCAATTTATTGGATTCGATGAGGAGAATATCTAATAATAGCTGATGACTACTTGTGTCAAATGTCAGGACATTTGTCCATTAAGCAATCTCGTCTTTATAAATGAAATTAGCGTTATGTTGATTTCGTATTAATAAAAATTGCTCAATTTACACGGATTTCAACATCGAAAGTATTTGCGTTGATGATGGGAGCGACCGGCTTTCTATTAAACCTAGATAAACAACTGATCATTAACAGTCTTTAATTTATTTGACCGGCAACTGGACCACAAGTAATGAAACATTAATCAGATTTATTAGCTACTTTACTTAAATTCACTTGAATGTTCCTAGTTAGTGTGCTGGTGCATAATCAGATTATTTGTTTTGAAGCACTGGTATGTGCAAAAAATGCTGGATAAACTTACGGTTTTTAACGCAACTTTAATCAAAGCATAGACTAAGGTTTGATTGAAACTGATGAGATTTTTCCTATTTTAGGCAGTCGTTGATTATAAATTGCTGGTTAAACTGACCGTTTTTCTTAAACGCAACCTTTATCAAACCAGGGATTAAAGTTTGATCGTTTCATATTGATTAGTTTTTTCAGCGTTTAGACCGTCATTGATTAGAATTTCTCCCTGACGTTTTGCAAGCACGAGTGGCTTACATCTTCAGCGGTGGTTTGTTCGAAAGCTCACGGTACTGGATAATAGAGAAAATATCATAATGAATAAAATAAAGCATTTCATAAAGAGACTAAATACAATGTATGCATGTACATATTTTTGTGTTCTTGCTCGACAGTTTTTACTGTAACTGAAACATATCTCAAAATTAAGATGTACATACAGGGTGCTTTTTTAGAGCGATAGAGTCCACGATTTCCGATGGTGTTGAACTTTCGAAAAATAGTTTCATATAAAAGTTGTTGACGCACAAAGTGCGCACATTTCAAAAATATCTTATATGATACAGAGTCTCTCAGAAAAAAGAGGCAAGATCGTAGTGTATTTTTTTAAATAGTACTACCCATTTTTTATTAGCTCATGGAATACAGATTGATATGCTGCATATGCACCGTAAATTGTTTTTTCTTACTTGCGACGTTGGCATATTATCGCCATTTTAGTAAAAGTTTGCTTAAAAACATGGTGTATTGGTTTTGACAATTCATTAAAGTTCCAAAGCTTTGAAATCAACATAATGCATTTTGCAGCTATTTTTATTTAAGATTTTCTAAGTCCGGTTTGAAGGACTATTCTTATATGTTGTAAAAGTTGTATGAAGTTGCAGGCCAAAGAACTAAATCTATAAGAGAATATATTCATAATTTTTGCTTCTCTCAGCTGAGTTCGCAACTATCCAATATGAACCAATATTCCACCCCATGTCTGTCCCATACAATTTCGGCTTTCGGCTATTCTCACCCTTATAGGGATTCAAGTAATTGTTGAACCTCTGCAATTAGACAAGACAGATGTCCCCCTAGATGTGGAAACGAATCAGTGTATTATCAATAGTCTTCAGAGAGGGTATTAAACCTCAAGATGAATGGGAGCTATTTTTGAACGGGTGATTATTTTTTTTTCGTCTGGTCCATTATTTTGAACTCAAGTGCCTCACTTCAAGTGTTAGTGAAGTTATGAGCTCGCGTTACTGAGTAACGTTGTATGAGAAATTAGTACAAATACTAATCCAAAACTATTTAGTTAGTCGCAGATATTAGCCAAAAATACGATCGAAAATGGAAAATACATAATTTTTTAGTGAACCCCACGCGTGGAATACGGTGGGAATTGGTCACTAATTTCACTTTGTTCTAACCATTTATCGCATTTCTCAGATATAAATAGAGCTTAATATAACAGTAAATGTCTACGATCGCATTTCATTCACTTGGATACTTATTCGGAGGTTGCAAATGAGTCCAGGGTCGAAGACAAGACATTTTTTTATGTAAGTTTTTTAATTTATTAAAAATTTTTTTAATTTATTTCGACTTGCTTATCGTTGATTTTTATTAATAACAAGCCTACACCTTTAAGGAAATGGAACGATTCGAGTCGAAGCAATTTTACTCGATCAATATTTATTTTCCATAAAATATCCCAATAAATCTCCAAAGTATAACCATGAGCAGCAGGCATCTTCCACTAAACAATATGAATATTTTCCATGAAATTTCATTATGTCTCAGGTAATAAATCATGATTAGGGCCAGTTGCCACCGCCCCCAATAAAATCCATTAAATGTTGGTTCGGCCACATTGCTCCAGCTAGTTCAGACGAATAAATACAAAAGCAAACTTTGTGCTCAAATGGATATTTCACACAAATTTAGTGGTTAGTTTCAGCGTTTTAATTATTACATTTAAAAATTTAATTTGCAAGTACGACTTCAAAATTTCCAAGTACGTACCTAATAAGAAAGGTAGTATGACTAGTATGTATTTCCAAATAAATATGTACTTAAAAAAGAAATATACTAGTTTGAGTGTCTGTAAAGCGTCTTGTATTGCATACATTTCATGAAACATTGTATTTTGATTTTGTATTGTAAAAAATTGTAATTATGAATATTGTACTTGTTTGCTAGCAATAGCTATTAATAAAGATATTATTATTATTATTATATCACTGGAAAAAATATTCAACTAATAAAAAAAAACGGTTTTAACACAGAACTTATTAGACTTCGGCCTCCTGATTCAGCGACATTCACGCAAACAAATTACCTTCTGAGAAGTTAAAACTATTAGATTTACTTGCGTTGTTATTTTATAGCTTAACAGCTTTTTTCGTCTGTGTCTAAATGGTTAAAACTTTCAGAAGGCGAATCAAAACCCAACAGAACTGGTAGGCGTATAATTACAAGTCCTTTTTTACCATAACCGTCACAATTAATTTTCTTTCTAGAAGATTATAAAAGCTAAGTAAAACAACGTCGTCCGATTAGAGTGCGATAAAATTTGTGCAGCCAATAAGTAACAGTTAACAGTTTTCTTTGCAGAAAATGGGAACTAAAAAAACATCAAGATCATTCCATATTGATACTAATAACCAGTATTGAAGAACTAATTTATGTGCACAATCGTCCATACCCATACGTTACAAACAGTTTTGCAATTTTATAAATATTTAAAAAGAACAGACACAATCTAACGGTAAAGTATTATTTTCCTTCCTGGGCTCCAGTCAAAGTATGAAACAAAAATTTGTATATCGTTTATTTCATACCTCATGATTGGTAAAAATCAACGTTCTTTTAGGTCTTTGCTGTCTTAAAACATTAAATTTGTTCGAGTTATTTTCTACATTTGCGTTTTTTTCCTCAAGAACTATTGAATGTTTTAACGCTTTATAAATTATAATTTTTATACAACATATTTTAATTGTAAATTGGTGTTTGTAGTTGTAATGAATTTTAAATCTGATGATGGCGCTGATGTCTCGCCGAAAAGTTATGAAATAAAGGATATACAAATTTTTGTTTCACACTTTGACTGGAGCCCAGGAAGAAAAAGAATATAATAGCAATTACACGCAGTCAGAAAAATAAATCAAAATAAATAAAGCTAATTGTAAAGGATAGAAAAAAAGTGAAAATTGAAGCAAATTTTCATCATTTTTTGCCTCTGACTCGAGGAAAACCATGATCAGATATGCAAAACAAGCAAAAATTTTTCCGTTCTTCCGATGACTTCAAAATCGGACAGGGATAGATTTTGAAAACTGCATATTTTAAGGTATGAAAAGCAACACGAGTTTTCTGTTGTTTTATATTTTTTCCCATCTGATGTGGAAAACGTTCGAATTTTTTTAAAACACTATATTTTAATAAACAAAACTCAGAATGGAGGTCAGGAACACTAAATTCACATTTTCTCCGTCAAAAGTTGCTACAAAATATTTCGATTAAGAATTGACAATTTATTAGCAATTTTCATTGAACAAAATTAGAAAAATTGTAAATAGTTCGCAAGTTTCTACGAAATAGTCACGTAAGAGACTTTCTATCGAGTACCAAGATTTTTTAAATTTGTTCGAAACATAGTTTTTTTATTAAAATTCTTAAAATTTATCGCATAAACGGCTACTAAAGAGATACATTTTTAGAAGTCATTGAGACGCTATCCGAAAATGGGAAAGCAATTTTTCGAGTTTGATTTTGCCCATTTAAGAAAAAGTTGCTTTCCAGCCAAAAAGTTGTGACTATTTTTAACCAATATATTTACGACAAGAGTTTTAAAAAATATATTTAAATGTCGCAGTATCAGTCTTGTTACTTTCAGTAGCAAATACAGGATGATTCAAAATTGGCGTTATTCCTTTTAAGGGGTACCAGGAGCTCACTTGGAAAGTTCTAGAAGACATTAACAGTTGAAAATTGAATTTCAACTTTGTTATTAAGCATTATTTTCATAGTGTTCCATGTTTAATTGAAAGCATATTGGAATACTTAAGCATTCAAAAAGAAAAATTACAATATTTGCTTCAAATTACGAAAAATTTGTATATTAAAAAAGTTATCTTCTACAATTTTTTTATGAAAAGTCAAAGCGGCAATGACATTTTTTGTCATTAACAGAAAGTTACAGGTGGATAGCCCTTATCAATAATAACAATAATTTGTCAAACTGTGACTTAGTTTGAATTTCCTTTCACGAATTTGCGGATACGCGATTAGTTCAGGGGAAATGCTACAGTAACCGCAAAAGCTGAAAGAACTTACGCCAACAAAGGGCGAAGAGAGTGGTTCCAGGAAGATATTGGACGACAATAGATGTTCGGGTTCCAGACACAGAGGAACAATTATTGGACATAATTGCCGAAGAGCCTTTCAGGGGCACACAGAACGTTGCACAACAACTGACACTTTCTCAGGCACCAAATAAATACCGGATACATTCCTACCACGCATGTAAGATCACATTAAACCAATGGATTACTGAACACCTGTATAAATTGAGCAGCTTGAGCTCGAGAAGAGTGCATAATAGCGTGATTACACAGGCATTTGTTTGGAGTTATAGACTTAAATGCATGTTTTTATAATTTGCAAACAAATTAATAATTCGAGGTTATGAGTACCGTTGATCCTTGTCTATCTTATTGTCACTGTCTATACCGGAGTTTTAAATAATTACGAAGCAACAGATATTTATGTAATATTAATTAGGCAGATTACCTTGAAAAACATTGTTGCCGTTTTTCTAATATAATTTTTTGCAAATTTTTCAGTTTTTGATAACAATTAATTTTTTTTACTAATTTTTCTGCACTCCTAAAACATTGCCAGACAACACCTCCAGAGGTATAACGCCAATTTCGAATCACCCTGTATATAAATTATATACTTAATATAATTGAAATATGAAGGGAAAATTTAAAATTAACTGAATCAAATATATTTTGCCTTTCGTTTTTTCGGTTAAATTTTTAAATAAAAACACTATTTGCATTTTATAATTTGTAAGTTTGGAATTCAGAATAAAAAATGGAATAAAATTTTAAGGAAATGTTAGGAACAGGACAAAAACCTGAAAATATTGTATTTCATTCAAAAGCTATTCTTTAGAATAATTCATGGTTTTATGGAAAGCTGAAAATCGAAAAAAATATACCGGTGCAACAAACTTAAATGCCTGATGTTTTGATACAAGTACAACCACTTTTTCTTAGAGAATGGCAAGAAAGAAACTCTCATAAACTATCAACATATTACCGGATAATCGAAAATTTATACAGAATTTGATAAATTTTAAATTAAAGGTTCAAGAGATTTTAAGGAATGAACTAGAGCCATATAGTTTTGACTGACTGGAACTAACTGAATTTTTTTATGCTATTTTCTAATTGTTTTTGGCAGTCATCATCCATCCATTCTTGGACTACTTGAAATAAGACTAATAATAAAATAAACAATATCTATAAAATGCGCTCTTCTAAGCCACTCTCTTCATTCAGCCTTTTGAACCAGAAAATTATGCGATTGTACAGTAAGTGCAAAAATCATAATCTAAAAATTTCAAATAGTACCAAAATCGCATAAATGTCGTCAAAAAGTAGCTTTTCCACGGTTTGTGGGTTTATCAATCAACCGGAAGAAAGGGCATCCGGGTGGTAAATAAAACTTAAATAATCCGGGCAGGTTTATTAAGCATAAAGCCACCCTTTTGCTTCAATCGTTTGGTTACAAAAATACATCGGGTCCGCCTACAGTAATCAGTCAATTATCGATTTTATGGTAGTTGTCGAAGGACGACAATATTTATCTAGAATCAAATTTCCTAACAGATATATATATAATATCGATAAATACGGGTCTAGAGAGGGCTAAGGCGCGCTGGTCGAAAATGCCCTAAAGCGAATATGTATATCTAGCCGCAATGTATTTCTTTTTATAGGTTACTTGAATTTTGTCAACTTAATTTTTCTCTGGATTGTTTCTAAAGGACTTGAATGGAGTTTTTAAATATCTTCTTCTATCTAGCAACGTGGATGTAGAAACTTTCACCAGCCGGCAGAAAATTAAACAGTAATATTAATCTATAAAATTTACGTCTTTTAGATAACATCTGATGCAACAAAATGCGGCAGTCAGCGGCTTGGCTAGTCAGTCTACTTTAAAACTTAAAACTTAAACAAATTGAGATTTCCTGCTTTGCGTTTATTCACATGCGCTCAACGTGAGCGTAACGGTCCTTTTTTACAACATAATCACATCTCTTTGTTTTACTGAGGAAGTGTTTCTGCGGAAAATGAGCTGCTAAATGTCAACAATTAAACGGAATCAATGAACTTTATCGATTTGCAAATAAAAACCATAATCGTGTACACTGACCAGTCAAGGTTTGACTCTAACCAATTGCCCCTGTTTCTGATGTTTAAAAGGCCCATTACTAATGGTCTGATGAGTAATTTAAAGCCAGCACAATAGTGATTAAGGAGTAACGCTATATTTAGAATATTAAGAGAAAAATGAGATTTCAGTGAACACCCACGAGATGATTCAACTACTGTACATTTTCATCGGTAAAGTTACCGCAAGAAACTGCGACAAAAATGTGTAGATTACATTTAACGCAAACTCTCATGTGTTAATCTTCAGTATGAATGAACATGTTGCAGTGCAATTGTCGTTGTGTGTAGAAATGTGCAATGTGTAGGGTAAGCCCAATTAAGTCTTTGTTAGCATTAAAGTCAAGCGGCGCAATATCGGGAGAACTAGCTGGCCATCTTCTCTTGTGTCTTGTAAAAAGCATTTTTCTCATTATCTCTATTATTTTGTCGAACTGAAAACAAAACAAAACGTTGCAATGGTTTTTAAACAGTTTATTTTGAGAGTTTATTTTGAGATACAGCTCATGAGAAATATTCACCACTTCATGTTCTATCACCACCTTTAAAATTTAGAATCGCTCAGTTTTACTTAAACGTGCCATTTCTGGACGTGAATTAATCACACTGAATGTTTTTTTATTAATCACCACTTAATCCAACGAACGGTGCGACATTGTTATGCAGCTGGACACTTAGTTCAGCTTAGAAAGGCAAAAAGTTAAGGAAATTGATTCGTCAAAACCGACTTGGCTCAATTCTTTAGAGATTTGAATTATAGATTAAGACAGTATGTTCCATTAAAGAAATAGCAATTTTCTATTTAAAACTTCTTACTTAAAAAAATGGACCCTTTTCATACAAATCAGGTAGCCTGTATAGAACGTTGTTTATTTAATTAGATATTTTATCAATAAAAACCTTATCAAACTTAAGCTACAACTAGTATTTTTGTTTCAGATGGATCAGCAATTTCCTCGAAAACAGACCCCAGAAAAGAGATGAGAGCACAAGAAGAGTACCAAGAAGTTACCTAGCTTTACATTATAATTTTTTGGCATCAACTAGAAGCAGGACATTTTTTTTAGTTCAAAATGAAGATCAAGTGGATTAACTCGAATTTGCTAACGCTAAAATGCGTGCTATTTTTGTTCTTTGGAGGTAAATTGAAAAGAAGCAAGTTTAAATAAGTACTCATCAAAATAAATGGAAATGTTGAAATCTTTTGCATTTGCAATATTTTGCAAACTTTACTTAAAAAGCTGGTAAAGGCAAGACAGAAATAATCCCTGAAATTATTTCATTCATCCTTCGCCGTCTTCTTTATCGACAATTTTATTTGGCTCATATCTTGTTGGAAATTCGAATAGTTTTGACCCAGAAAGCGAAATTTGAATATCAGACACTTAAGAATATACCAAAATTTCATGTTTTTTGTCCCGTTTTTGCTCATTTCTCGGAAGCAGAATGAGCAAGAACGCTCAGTTTTACCTCATTCCAGAGAGAACTAAATGGCCTTTTTAGAAAGTGAACTATTGATAAGGAAATGTTGGCAGTTTTCTCAAAAAGTCTTCATTTCAAGAAGTTTTAGATTTGCGCGTTTTTTTTTGAGCCGCAAAATGGACTCAAACATGACGCTGCTTTTTTCGAAGTTTCTCAAGAACTATTTGAGGCATCAGAAAATTCGATTCAGTAATGACAATATTAGGGGAAATTCGAGTAGTTTTGACTTAGAAAGCTAAATTTTAATATCAGACACTGAGGTACAAGATTATACCAAAATTTCATGTGTTCCGTCCCGTTTTTGCTCATTTCTTGGAAGCAAAATGAGCCAGAACGCTCATTTTTACATCATTCTAGAGAGAACTAAACGACCTTTTCAGAAAGTGAACCATCGATAAGAAAAAGTTGGCAGTTTTCTCAAAAAAGTCTCGATTTCAAGAAGTTTTATATTTGTGTTTTTTTTTAGATGCAAAATCGACTCAAACATGAAGCTGCTTTTTTCGAAGTTTCTCAAGAACCATTTGCGGCATAGAATTAGTTCTTGGCATCGTTGCATAGAGAATTGAAAATTCGATTAAGTAATAACAATATGAGGGGAAATTCAAGTACTTTTGAGCCAGAAAGCGACATTTTAATATCAGTCATTTAGGTGCAAGATTATGCCAAAATTTCATGTTTTTCGTCCCGTTTTTGCTTTATTTCTCGGATGCAAAATGAGCAAGAAAGCTGATTTTTGTATCATTCCCGAAAGAACTAAATGGGCTTTTTAGAAAGCGAAATTTGAATATCATACATTGAGTTTGTATACATTTGTTAATATGTCCTAAAACGTTTACATTCATATTCCCTCGCCTCCTTTATTGACAATTTTATTTTGTTCACATCTTTTGTTGCTGCATATGTCTGTTATTATTTCTCGCAGTGCATTTTTACACTCCCTGTATTGTGCTTCTTTTCCTTCTCTATCTACGTCAAAGCACTTAAGCATTGCCAATTTTCAGCCGTGGGATCTCTACTGCCCTTTATCCCTCTGCACATGAACGCGCTCGGCCTCTCCAGAGATGAGGCTGTTATAGTGTCAGGTATTGCCCCCCTCATAGCCCTAATTGGGCCCCTAGTAGCAGCCCCATTAGCTGATCGATTAGCAGGTAAAACTTGAAGTTTACTCTAGGGGCAATGCACTTCAAAATTAACTTTCAGGTGGCTTTGGAGGAGCGCCTCGCAGTAAAACTGGCCGATATCTGCGAGTTATGATTGGAACATGTTGTGTTTTAGCCACGATCTTTTACTGGCTGCTAACGCTAATTCCGCCGATAGTAAGTCAGTCATACTGTAAAAAGCCAGCTTTAATCGGAAGATTAATTTTTCTAGATGAGGAGTCCTCCTAACGTGTCGTTCATGTGCGATGAGGCTGGAGGATTTATTTTACAAGACAGGTGCGGAGCGGAAAGGACGTGTTACAATTGGGGCTCAGGGGTAAGTCTACTGGAAGCTCTATTATTAAATTTGTTTTTAATGGATTTCATTTGCAGAAAGGCTCTGTTCTAGTCAAAAACTGTATTTTCTCTTGTAACGCCACCTCAGCTTACAAAGGTGAGTCGAGCACATCGCCACCTGTTGAGGAAGTAAGCGCAGAATATGGTGAGGATTACTATGACGCTGGCACATACATCATCAATGAACCAGAAGGCGTAAGTTTACTAAAGTTTGATATGAGACAAAAAGATCTCGGACATCCAACACTAACATTATGGAAACCAGTTGCCCTATACGAATGAGTTTTTACATACTATGAACGCTGGGAACAATATATGATTTTTGGAGTCAAATAGCTCCTTTAGAAATACTCAACTTTTCACAGCTTATTTACAATTTTCTCTAGGTGGCACCTCCACAAACCCCAGCAGAATACATCCAAGAACCCTACCCTCATATGTGCTTCAAGAATGCAAGCGGAAGCACAATTTGTGAAGTATACACTGAGTACTATTCGATAAAACTGAACTTGGGACTGCTTCCTAGTGCCCCAAATCAGCAAAATGAGACTGACGACACGTGCAAATATCCATTTGGTAAGTAGGAAGAGAAGTAATCACTTGGGTGGATTTTAACGCGAATTTGTACCTTCAGCTGAGCCGTTTGCCTGTCGAATGCCCTCCAAAAAAGTTGAGGAACTAAAGAAAGAGTTTGGCAGCGATGACTGTAACCCAGTGGTGGTGTGCGAAATTCTGGATCCTTACAATAACACTGATTCTCTCTTGAAGCGCTCCCAATGTGGATATGACAACATTAGCTTTTGGTAAGTAGGCAACAAGGGACTTGACTAGCGCCAACTTACCATGCATTGTTGCTTGCAGGTTGTACCTGTTTATAAAATCGTTTGCTGATATCTTCATAGCAGCAGCTGTAGCTCTAATAGGGACAGCTGTAGTGATCGCTACAAGAGAAACATCTACAGGTCGTGGGGATATAGGCAAACAATTTGCTTGCGGAGTGGCAGGATTCGGACTGTTTGCCCCCATTATTGGTGGTTGCGCCGATGGTCGCTTTTTCGAGGGAATTATTTGTTTCACCGTCTTGATGGTGCTGGCTGTTATTATTTTGCTGGCTGATGAGTAAGTCTTTATCGACATCAACAATGCGTAGCAAATTTGCAGGGAATTCATTATTTGGTAATATTACAGAAAAATGCCTCTAAGTCCTCCTGAGTGGTGGTGGCACACCCGCTGCGGCTTACTGGCGCTTCCGATGTCTTCAGTCAGAAAGTATGGACTGGAAACGGCAGCACTGGGCATCATTCTTTTGCTGTTGGGGGTGTTTTGGAATTCTATTGATTCCTTCTTGCCCTGGTAAAGTGGTTTTAAATCTCGCACAGCTCCATGTGGGACTATTTTGATTTTTTCAGGCATGTGGCCAAATTACCGGAAGGCAGTTCATTGATCATAGGACTGGCAGTTACTGTCGGCGCCATTCCAGCGGTTGTTTTCCTAATATTCGCCGAAGTTATTGTGGATTATTGCGGTCATTCCAATATCCTCATATTTTGCTTCGTCAACTACATATGTCACCATTTGAGTAAGTATTTTACGTTATTATAACAGTAAGTAAACATTGTGTTTGGTAAGTCGATGCATGTTTTGCAGGATTAGGGTCTGGTAATTTTAGAAATCGATTCCCTGCCGAAAAATTAAAAATTATATTTTTGCGTTAAAGGCAAACACTCGTAAATTACTAATGGTGTTAACAGATAAGAACGAGTAAAAATACAGAAATAAACAGCACTAAACAATAAAACATTAAACGAACAAGCATTCATTAGCAGTTTTTTGTGTCCTCTGTCAAAATGTATTAAGTTTTATAATCTTATTCCAAAGGCGCGTAGCTTCCGATCTACAGGGTGTTAAAGTTAAAAAAAAACACAACCGTTGGCATATTGGAATAGAATTTTCCAACTTTTTTAATCCAAAAAGTTTTCTGCCAGTTTCGAAATTTTAAAGAGCATTCAGTAAAAAGTTGAGACATCAGGACGCACCAACGTTGGCAGTATCCAACTTTCCAATTGACTAAATGGGTAAATTTGAAATTTGTTAGCATATTTATAAAATTAATATCTATTTAGTAAGTAAAATTAAATAATTCAAAAAAACATGTGCATAGTTTCTCATCAGTATTTTTTTTTTGGTTACGCGATGCTTTGAGATAGTGTTTTTCCTAATTGGTATCTTTTCTCAGCTCTAATATGTATAGAAAACGCCACCCTTCTATTCTTGTGCGAGTTTTTGGAGATTTTCACACTCCATGTGATGTACGTAACTGCCGTTCTTTACCTGAGGCATTTGGTGCCTCGCAAGTTAACAGCCTGTGGCCAAGCTCTGCCTGTAGTGGCGCATTTCTGCTTAGGTAAGATCAATTTGCTCATTTTATTTCGCTCTTTTGGCTAAAACTTTTTTTTTTCGATTTTAGGTCGTTGCATAGGTGCATTCCTCGGAGGGATAGCTTACGATGAGTACCCAGCCAACTTTAACCGAGTACACCAATGGTTTACTGTAGCTGCTGCGGTTGTAGCCTTCATTTACTACATTGCTTATCATTTTTATTTGAAACCGAAATGCGGAGCACCCGTCCATTTACCACCCGATCCGGCCCCTGCTGTTGTTCAAAGTACGTTTTTTTTTTATTATTAATTCTAAATTTATTGCGCTTTACTTAATCTTGATTGTTATTTTCAGGCATGAACGGAAACGGTTCCTACACACCACTCAGGGTATACCACAACAGCAAATCAAAGAAAGGACATTTTAGATATTAAGACGTGTTATATTTATTATAGCTTTTAAGCACACAAATAATCTCTATCCCGTCTGGCAAATGTTGAAGCTTTACTTTTGGTTGGTTAATTTATTTGTGTTATTGGCAACTGGTAACGACTCGAATATAAATCAGCAAACTGTACATAATGTTGCGTTTTGCTATATTATACAACTTGCTTGGGCTTATTTACGTCGAGAGACTAAATCAAATTACGAAAGACAAGTGTTCAAAATGGGAAAAAATGTAATGACTTGTTTAGACATTTTGATTTTAATTGTTATTTTAGATGTAAATAGTTTTATTTTTATGTGTCGTTTAATTTTTACACTCTGTGCAGCTTTAAGACGATTAATTTTTTATTACATGTATGTGAAAAGATATATATTTTTTGTAGAGTAACTTAAAGTTTATTAAGCTTTTTAAAATCAAAATAAAATTAAGTAACCGATTAAGGACATTGCTCTGTTACATAACGCTTTCTAACACCAATTTTTGCAATAACATCAATTGAATTTTTAAGAGGTCTTTTAGCTATATTGTGATTGAATTCCAATGAATCTACTCTATTTCTATGCTATCTGTTCTATTTCCGAATTCGAATGTGTTCAATAAAGTCAAATTTACACCTGAAAAAGCTTTTGTTTCGGGACAATTTCTAGATACATACAGGGAAATTGCATACTTTCCAGGTTGTAGGCTCAATGTTACAAATCAAAATCAAATAAATCTAAACTTTGAATGTGTATGACAAATCCAATAGCAAACTATAACGATAAATAGTCCATGTTTAATTAACTGCTTAGCCGCCATAAAAATAATAATCAATTGGACAATAAAAGCTAATATCCGATGTGCATGTATGTATTTACAAAACTTTAAACCTAAGCATCACATTAAAAAAATCCACATAGTCTCAGTCCTTATACAGTGTTAATTCCTGATAGAACTCTATTCTATTACAAATGATCAAAGATACTTAGCAAACACTTATCCGGACGTGTCATTTACAAGAGGCAGGACAGGTTTAGTCGTAACAACCTGAGGCATATATGCAGGCAATGTGTTTGGAACATGGAAGAAATACAGCATAAATCCAGCAGTTAGAAGAACATGGCATGAAGCGATTCCCAGTATCAAGAGGAATTTGTTTTTTGAAAGCCTCAATGCAGGCATTAGAGTTAATAGGAGCACCGAACCCGAAATAAAGGCGGAAATAAGGACCAGCAGCCACTGGAGAAAGTAGAGTTGAATGGACCACAAAACAGCAGCAGGAATGTATATAAACAGTGAATAACCATATATACAAACCAGCTCTAGAGCACCAGGCGTTACGCTATCCTGCTCCAGTTCCTCAATATCACTAGTAATGGACGTATACTTCAATAAACCCCATAAAGTGAGAGGAACCAAAGTCACATATAAGCAAATCGTGGTAGCAGCATAAGAGACCAAATGAAAATCGTACTTCCAATGGTACTTTGTACTGGCATGCTGCAAGTAATTCGCCACATTGCCGCTAATGGCAATCGTAAAAATTAGAGTCACACATATCCAGAATGGTCCGTATAAGTCGGGCTTGGTTCTCAAGTGATGTTTCAAAGAGTTGTCCCACTTTGGTGTCACAGACGCCAAGATGCGTTCCAAAACATCTTTGGTGTCCACATCAAAGAACTTCTGGTAATACTCAATAGTCCAGAAGGATTTTGCTGGCGGGACTTCTACAAAGAAACCACCAGGGTTAAAACTATTTGTATTTGCAAAGTATTAGTCTCTTTCGTCATACCATCATTAGCATCTCTCGCGCCACCCATTTCTGGAACGTTTACAGGCCTACTGGAGCTCCGAATTTGTTGCATATCGCCTTCTAACTGAACAGAGGTGCTTTTTAAGTTTCCTGACACGTCAATTTGAGATACTGGTACTGATACAGTACTGCTAACTAATGGAACATGCACTGGCACTGTATAGTCTTGAAATGACAACAAATCGTCCGTCGCTACCTCCTGTAGGTTTGACATGAGCGCTGATTTTCCAAATATGAAAATATGCCAACAAATCTACCAATGTATGTGGCTTTCAAGAAAATTTATTTTAAAAACACGAAAAATAAACACATCACTGTCACAATGACATGTGTCAGCTTATTGTCATCTCGCTTTTTGCGCTTTGCACTGTTGCCGAACTGTCATCGAAAAGTTCCGTATAAATACGGTGAAAATGAAATTTACATTTGCTAAGCCTTGAAACTTAAAGTTTTCCAGATACTATCAATGATTTTCATGATTTAATAATTAGTAGAGATAAATAGTGAGATATCTAAAATAATCGACTCAAAAGTTCAGTTTTTCTTAAACCATGTTAAACAAAATGCTGCCAAACGGACTAACGTTTCCAGATACTAGACTCTCATTCGTGATTTATTTTATAATATCGGGTCAATAGTATGTAATTGTAATAATGACAATAAAATAATTTAGTCGGGTATGGCGACGTATTCCAAAAATTGTAACAAATTGAAGCGTTCGGCAATCCCGCATCCCATTCAAAGTGAAATTAAGACAAAAAGAAACAGAATACTTTTGGACGTATACTGGATCTCTTCGGCACAGAGTTTCTTTTTAACTGTAACCAATCAAGTTAACTACACAAATGTAAATCGGCAAAAGCAAGCCATTCACGGAAAGTAGTATTTCCAGAATTATATATTTGAGTTGCACATGTGCACATATTGAGCAGCCGGCGCTGACCATTTACGATTTTCAATATTTTATGCTGTCTTTTATTTTGGCCGCATTGAATATGAAGAAGCAATTTTATTTAAAAAAACAAATTTTTGTGCGCGCTGAAATTTGGCCTGATAAAGACTAAACATGATTGCAAACTTATCTGTCGTTCATCTCTTGAGCGCCCTTTAAAATATTGTACCCAACGCGACCATATTCGTTTTGATATATGGTCAAAGGTGTGAGCAGTTTTGTGGGTCTCATATATCCAAACACTAAAAAACATTAAAATATTCCCTGCTATTTACGCGTTTACCTAATGGTAAGTACCATTTCTAGCAGAATTCAGAGGAGGGATGATCTTTTGACTTCTGCTGCCGTAGAGTTTTTTGCAATATTCCAACAGTTCGTTTTCCAGCTCATCATCAAGAAAACTATCTTTGCTGCGCACTTCGATGGCTCTTTGCGCATTTCCGCCTTTAACTTGACTCTCTGAACTCCCTGTGTATCAAAATTTAACCAGATGCTTTATACGCCTCTGTTTCAATGCAAATCTCTAACTTCTTGTTGTCTGTTTCACCAGCTTATCACAGTAGGAAATTTGGTAGGTAGACCTTAGGCGTCTCAGATAGAGCTTGTTAATGGCTGTCTCAATTTTAGTTAGATTTTTTAGCTGAAGAATGTCGTAAAATGAATCTCGCCCCAGCATTATTTGCAAGCTTTACCTCTTCCTCCGCTTCTCCATTCAAGTCCAACAGCCATAAATCCCCTTCAGGTTCCAATTTTGTTAATTTGGAAGCATCGTATCTACATTGTCCAAGTCAAGACTACAGATACTAATAAAGCTGAAGATTGATTATATACCTACAGTGCGACTCTCGGCTGGCAGTTCCATCTGTAATGGTTCTTGTATGTCGAAACAAAGGCCTGTGCCATTTTTCCAAAGCAAAAAACTGGTTTAAGTACTGGAATTTAAAATTCTGGATCTGTTTTGCACTTGGGTTAGTCACGTCATTGTCAATGTCAACTTTTGCAAATTGCCATATCCAGGAAAAATTGACGATGACTTCGGAAGAGCGGCAAACATTGAGCCACTATTTGACGATATACAACAAGGACTATGTGAAAAGGAAAATCAACAGGTTTCAACACTGCTTTGCGTGAACTTGCATAAGGCAAAATTCGAACTATTTCATAGGATTAAGAAGGGTGGCACAAGTCAAGAGTTCAAAGACCCGGTCTGTGAAGGCTTTAGAAATTTTCTAGAGTTAGACAAAGACGATTCAATTCAGCCTCCAAATGAAGCAGGGGAAGATTATCTCGAGAAGGTGATTGCAATGTACTTCAATCAGCTGAAAAATTAACTTCTGTTCACTACCCCATAGATGAAGCAAGAAAAACCAAAGATTGCTCAGATGTTTTTTCAAAACCCTTTGGATCGACTGACAATTAAAGGAGATCAGATTCTGAATGGCAAAAGCGTGTATCAGGTGGATTATTGCGACATAGGTAAATGGTCGGAAAACTAATCCATCCGAGTGAACTCATAGCGGATTCAAAAAAATAGTTTTGCATCTAATACTTCATCTAATGCTTCAAATACCTTGACCGAACTTTATTTTAACGCTTAGTAACTTTATTTTAATGCAAAACCTATATTAGTTGAGATGGAAGTTGACGAAATACTATTTTAGAAAAAACTAAAAATATTTAACAAATCAAAATCAATGTCTGGAAAATAGCTTGACAACTTTCCACAATCAAGCATAATGAATTCAAAAACGGAAAGGCATTTTCACAAGATAAACTGCTCAACAAATCACCGTTAAATAAGAATCACGGATTTCCGAGCCAAATCTTACTTCAACTTTATTTTTTTCAGCCCTCTGTATATCTAATTTTCGTCTCACATCAACATAAGCCCAAGATCGTGAAAAACGGACCAAGAAAACTTATCGCTGCAAGACCAAAAAGTAGATTTTTTGAGACCGCCTTGTAAATAGAAGAGATGGCTTAAAAATTAAAAAACGCCTTCGAGCTATTTGGTTTATCTTTAAACTTTTGGTGTTGAGAGGCAAGAATCATTTTTTGTCAAACTAGGAGCTTTCCGCACTGTCCGAAATTTTACATTTTTGTATTTTCCACCCTATAGAAAATGTATCTGATCTGCTTAATTTTTACCAAAAGATTGAACAGAAAACCAGTGGGGTTCAATAACGCTTCCAACAGACACGAAATCGCTATAAACAATCAGAATTTATGCAGTTCCAAAGTTAGGGAAAATTCGACCGTATCGCATTCATTTTGTTGAGCAGTTTTTGGCCCAAACTAGGTGAAAAATGCCTGAATAATTCATGCATTCATGACCATGACTTCTTCACTAGACCAAAAGCAAAAAATGAAGAACAACGGGCTGCAGCCAGTACCCTTGTGCAAGAACAACAAATTTTAATAAATAATTTTCTCTCGGAATAGGCTCTTGATTAATGTAAAAAACCAACTCAAATTCATATACTTTTGGTGTCATTTTCATCAATATTCAAAACAAAATATATTTCCCTAAAACAAAATTTTCCATCTGTGGAAATACACTAATTGCAAATTATATAAAATCCGCAGTGAAATAAAAGCAGACACAACACACCGAACGAAATGAAGACCCGCAAGCACCAACGGACTATTTAAAACTAATGAAAAAAAGAACAAATCAGGCAAATAAACAGGCAACAAACTTAGATGAATTAAAACAGTTCGCAAAGATGCAAGTGCGAACGAAAACTAAAAAAAATCGATCAACTTCTCAGCTCTGATTCACCCTATTTGCAATAACTTGTTGAAATCAGCAGGAAAACTTATAGATATCATCATTCTTCTGTTTCAGAAGCAGACATAAGAAGGAAACTAATGGAAAATCAGAAGAAAACTTTCCAGTTGCCAGTTGATTGGGATATACCTTTAACCTCCCAGAGATGTGATTTCAGACCTCCTTTGGTGCTTAGCCAGCAGGCAATGGACAAACCCTTGGTTATCAAACATCCAGATAATCTGGGTGAAAATGGTAAACCCAACGGAAATGATCCGGGCTTTGAAACTTATACATTATTAGTAAAAGTCGCCGATTTAGGTCTGTGGGTTTTTCGGTCAATAGATGGTGGCAAAATAAAACACTATTTTGCATGGGCCGACGTCTGGACTATATTTAAGTCATCGTCAGGGCTCTATGAAGTTAGTGCCATATTTGCATTTTTTTGGCTTTGCTTCCGGGCGCAAGGGGGATAAAAAATCTTCTCGAAAGACACCTCCAGCCCGTGCTGAAGGTAGTGTTGGATTTTACCAACTAAAAAACCCCCTGTTTGCTGGATTCCAGGCTTAGCCTCTAAATACTTTTGCCGCTGTTTTTGAGTCTGCTCAGGTACCCGATGTACAGTTTTGCTGCTTTTTTAACCTGAACTTCAAATGAACTTAGTCCGTAATTGGTTAATGAGCACTAAATTGTTCTGCTATTGGTGCACTATCTGGACGGCTTCAAACTAGGCCCGGGGAACTCAATAAATTTTTAGGAGTGGCGCAGTGCTACGCAAATGGCTTAGTGCGCCAACCCAACACAACCGGCGCAGTGACTCAGTTCCGTTGCTGGCAAAATATTGATGACTTTTTTACATGTTTTTAGATTTATTTTAAGGGCCATTTATCAATAATATTTCTCACGTTTCTTCAGAATTTGAGAATTTTCCAGCTTTAGCAAAGTTACTCTTTTTTCTAAATGCTCAATTTTCAAAAGATTTACTTAAAAATACTGACAATTTTAAAGTATTTTTTGCGAAAAATTATGAACTACATTTTATTAGAACACTCGGCTCCTTCGTCGCTTTGTAAAAAGTTTAGAAATCTCTTTCCAGCTTAGAATTTGGGATAAAAATAAAATAAATTTCTATTAAAAAACGATTACTGATTAAGCGAAAGTTTCATAATAAATTACTTGGAAAACTCGCCACCTCTATTCCTCTGAAGACTGTAGAGCTTGTCAAAAAATTTGGTTTTTAATTTTGAGTGATTTTTTTTGCTTTACTTTCCACTCAAAAACGCTCTCATTTGTAAAGTTTCACTTAAAAATACTGACGATCTAGTGGTCTTTTACGCGAAAAATTACAAGATAGTAAAAATCTATAGCTTTGTAGGAATTTTACAAAAACTCTTTTCAGCGTCGAATTTCGAATTCGGAACAAAAAAGAAAATTAATTTTTACCGTTTTTTACCGAAAGATTGTCAAATCATTAAGATTTTCTCAAAAAATCACAAACTTAAAAGTTTTTAATCAAAAAGGCAAAAAGTCATTATTTTCTGATGATTTTCTTGTTCACCTCATTCTTCGGTTTGCAGGGAACTTTGGAAAACTTTTTTCAGCCTCGAATTTGTCCCCAAAAACCAAATAATCTTATTCAGTTTTTACGGAAAGTAATTAGGATTATCTTGAAAAAACGGCCAGAGAGCAAAACTCTCTCTAAACAGAACAACGCCTGTTTTACAACGTTTTACTGAAAAATACTAGAAAACTGAGAGTATATTATGCAAAAAAAGTTAAAAGTCGGATTTAACAAGAAAAGTCGTCGACTTTACAGTTTAGTCTTATTTATCGTCTTTTTTCGCGTATAATCAATATTTGGAAAACTCTCGTAATCCTCATCGCTTTTTATTAAGTTTCTTCAAAACCTCCGGATTTTTTCGTTTTGGACCAAATAGTTTCAAGCAATCGTATGCGCAAAAGCAATATGTTGATGCCTTTTTCTGTTAGGTGCTAAAATTCCGCCACCGGCCATAAGTTAAAACTCATTAACTCAGAGAGCGGCAACAACTCAAAAGCGTAATTCAACACAGTGTTACCCAGGCGTACTTCAAACCATAGATAAAGACGAGTACTTCAAACTGCACTGAAGTGTCTAGTTTAATGTTTGTCACGTGATCACTTGTCTGTGCATGGCAGGCTGATTATGCACTGTGTGTCGCTAACCTTCGCCACAAAATATCCCCCCTAAATATAAATATAAATATAAAAGGGGGTATGTTCTGTGACCTTCGCTGCGACGCTCGGTGGACTTCATAGAGCCCTGAGGATGACTTAAATATAGTCGAAACGTCGACCCATAAAAAACAGTGTTTTATTTTGCCACCACCTATTTACCGAAAAGACAGACCCAAAAAGGCGACTTTTACTTATTTCATCACGGTCACTAATTACTACACCATTTATACATTATCGTTGTTTCCCAGAAAAAATCAACGATATCCTGCAAGTGAAAACTGGAGACAGTGAGTACAATCAAGTCATAGGCAAACTGGGAGATTTCATTGTGAATGAGGAAATGCATGGAAAGATCGACCATCCAGAATGTGGGTGCTTGCAGCATAAGTAACTGTTTGAAGCCAACTAGGATAAATAAACTGGATCGCATGGATTAATCGATTTTTAATAGTCACGAGATTTGCGGCAAAGTTTTATCAATAATGGCTTAGCTGCGAAAGGGCGCATATTGGAGCGATTGCAGCAGCAACGTGAACAATTCCTTCAACCCTTAACAGGTAGGTTTCGACATGGAAGAACTGAAGGACTGCAGCATCCACCATACAACGATCAAGATATGTGAAGACTTGAAAAACGCCACCGAATATAAAACGTTTTTTGAAGATGTGCAAGTGAGTAAAAGGACATTGACAATGGCAGCATTACAACCGTCATGAATTCGTATCAAAAACATCTCTTCAATTGGAAGTGAACATTATCCGGACAGTTTTTCCTGCTTGCAGAAGCTGGTGTCAACACCCAACGTACGAGTGGAGGATTTCAAGAATTCCCTACTGAAAGCCATGCAGGATCATGGCCTGGAGGCGGAACTGAAGAATAACATTTACAGATGGGTGAAAACGAAGAAAAATAACTCCAGTCCTTACGACTCATTTTTTCGGTAAAATCACAGTTTTAACTTTCGTTTATTTCCAACTGGATCGTTCGCAGGAAAGCTCAAATTCACTGGGACAAGAGGATACATAAGTCTCTAAACTCGATGAGCAGCGAACTGGGGATAAGTTTAGCAAGATTACGGGGAACCAATGAAAAAGAAGAAATCGCGAACAAATGGAACGAATTAAGCAACTTTGAAGTCGGTAAATAGTTTGGGTCCTGCTGGCGAATTGGATTTCAGATGTTCACCATCAACTCTGTTTTTAAATGTTTACGAAGAACAAATTCCAAATATCTTGCAATATATCATGTTTTCAGAAAAACACAAACTAAGACGCGCTTTGTTTCAGATAGATATTCATAAATACCGGCCAGTGTACGCACCGAAAGACTTTCTAGAAGTCTTGATCAACCTCAAAGGGCCTTGCAAAGAAGAAGTAAAGAGGTATAGCACGAATGAACTAGTTAATCTGGAGACATCCTAAATACTTCCTACTCTACAGTGACTTGAACAAGTGGGAATTCGCTCAGATGCCCCTCAAAGTGAAAAACTTAGTCGAACTGGTAATAACATCAACACACCGCATTAAAAACGTAAAAACTAATTTTTTTCCCAGAGAAACATGTACGCAGAATTGTCGAGAGGTGATCTGATATTGAACAGCAACAATTTCGTAAACCCCAGCCAGAACTATGCCACACTGGAGGCTGAACGGATTGCACTGGGCGAGAAAATTCTTGCGAAAAATTACGCTCCATTGGCTCAGGAATTTTTGAAAAAAGGTTGCCCCAAATGCATGCGCTCCAAAATGTGGACTCTTATTTTGGGCGCCGACGTGAAACCCGTGGTAAATTTTTCCACTCGGACTCAAATAAGTTGAGGGTCATTCTGGTTGATTTTAGCAAATCGCACACTTCGACTCCTTAAAACAGAACGTCCTCCAGTACGACCTCATGATAGACAAGCTGATAATAAAAGACATCAATTTAACTGCTTCGAATGACGATCAGTACTTTGTGTTTGAAGACGTCTTGTACCAAGTAAGCAACATTCCTTAATTCCCGACTCAACGATGTTTTTAGGTAAGGTTTCTAGGTGATGATGTGCTTTTCACGAGACTCGGATATTTTGAAGCAACTACCAAACCAGCCAGCTTTTTTGCAAGTGGGTCTGAAAGGCCGACCGAATACCGCCGAAAACACTTTGGTGTTTCCTCCTAGTGGGGTCATACCATTCCATGGGTTTACTATGTACGGTAAGAGTAAAAATCAATATTAAAAGCAGGGAAACTTTTAAATTCTTAATTCTTATTTAAATTCCGACTTCAGTTTGATAACGTTTGAGAACGTGAATTATTAAGGTTTTATATTGTTCTTTAGTTCAAAGTTTTTCATTCCAATCGCAATGTAAATTTTCAGCTGCCCCCTTTTGCTACCTCTACAACAACGCAGTGGAGCTCTATTTCGCCTTCCGAGGCTTTTACCTCAGGTACTGGCATCGATTGCACAGGGTATGCGCCAGTCCTCAGGGCATCGTTGCTCTTTGCCTCCAGTTCGAGAAGTTGCTGCAATGCTTCGAGCCAAGCTTGTGGCATCATTTCAAGAAATGCAGAATACATCCGTAACTATGCATGCATCGATATGGATTAATGTTTTAGAGACATTATTCGTTTTAGATTGCGGGTGGTAATCAAGTGGATGATGAGAGCTTTCAGCGGCCATCTCCCTCCTGAGCAGCTTTTAACGTTGTGGGATATCATTTTGGCCTATGATTCCCTAGAAGTGGTTCCGGTTTTGGCTTTAGCCATTGTGGTGTTTCGTAAACAGAATCTGATGAAAGTGAACACTTTAGCCAATATTGAAGCGGTCCTGGCTGATCTCAGTTCCATAGCGGTAGTTCCGCTTTTACAAATGGCCTTCATCAAAGATAATTAAAGACTTTTTTTATTTATTCGTTTTATTTCCCGGAAGAGCAAAAGTAGATTTATGGTCAAATTTTTTACATTTTCTAATTTTTTCTTAGCATCTGGTATGGACTATTTGCTAACAATTCAAATTATTGATGAGGCTGTTCTTGGTGCTTGTGTAGAAATTTGCACAAAATCAGCTAAACGACAAATTCTTTTAAAATACTTAGCTCCTATAGACCCAAATGTTCGCTTTCCTGTTGCATTTTTTATTTATGAAAATTTAAGGAAGTTAAAAAAAGCATTTTTAAAAGTGCGTGGAAGTTACTTTGTATGCAATCCGGTGCACGTTGGGTGCTCCTTTCCAACCGGAACAATGTTAAATGTTCTGGCTGGGCACCGAACTTTTCAACTTAATTAGCTCAGCACGATTCGGAATTTTCTTGGGAATCTCCACTTGAACTTGGTGCTTGTAGAAGAGCTCATTTTGTCATTTTTCTTGACTGGTCAGTTTATTTCTATCTCTAAGCAGAGTGGTTCTTTCAAAAGCGGGAGTTTTTCGTAACATTTTCATTTATCCTGCGGAATTGATAAACGTGCATTTTAATAGTTCTGTAGTTGGTTAGTCTGTAAACTGATCTGGACCATGACCATTTGAACAACTGCAATTTTTCAGGTTTTTTTTTGGGTTTTTCGCCTCAAACAATTTTTGTTTTTAAAAAAGACAGAATTTCCTCACGTCTTTTGTCTTTTGTCTTTTGTCATGAAAAATATGCCTTTTTTAATGACAAAAATTGTAGGTTTATAGGTCTAAAAAAATAGTAGGTATTTTTTGTTTGCCGTTTTATACAGAACAATAAAGTTTTCGGCATCAACAGTTAGATCAAAAAAAGACAATCTGACCTAATTATTACTAACGAAAAATGCCTGGCTCCTCTGCTATTGATAGTCCAAATTCAAAAATATATTTTTTTAAATTTGGATGAACATGGAAGATGTAACTAACGATGTAAAACTCATGTTTTGATGAAGCAACCGATTTCATCTGCTTTCGACAGGGGAGGAATTCTTGAGTGTCTTGGTACAAAAACTACCACAACTTTTCATTTGGTAGCTCCAAGCTCCAATCAACAGATTTTTTTTGAGTCGATGCACTGACCCTTTCTGAACATTTTTGTTCTCCTTTTTCATATAGATTTTAGTGAAAATTGATGTGGATTTGTTCATACTTCAGTAGGCCTGGGTAATTCAGTGAATTTTTAGGAATTGGAGCAGTGCTTCGCAAATGGCTTGGTGCGCCAACCCAACGCACCGGCGCAGTAATTCAGTTCTGTTGATGACTTTTTTAATTTTTTTTTAGAATTTTTTTTAAATGCCATTTATTAATAATACCTTTAAAATGTCAAATTTCAGAATTTTCCAGTTTTAGCCAAGTTACTCTTTCTTCTAAATGCTCAATTTTCAAAAGTCTTACTTAAACATATTTTCGCGAAAAATTATTAAATAAATTTCGAAAACTTCGTCGCTTTGTAAAAAGTTTCGAAATACCTTTCCAGCTTCGAATTTGGAGCAAAAATCAAACAATTTTCTATCAAAAAACAAACAGAATAAGCGAAAGTTTATAACAGATTATTTGGAAATCTCGTCACCTCTGACGACTGTAGAATTTGTTTAAAAATGTGTTTTTTTAGTTTCGACTGAATTTTTTTTGTTTTACTTTCTACTCAAAAACGCTCTATTTTGTAGAGTTTCCCTTAAAAATCTGGAGGACTTTTACGCAAAAAATTACAAGATAAATTTATAGCTTTGTAAAAAATTTACAAAAACTGTTTTTAGTGTCGAATTCGGGACAAAAACGAAAATTTCTACCGTTTTTTCCCGAAACCCATTAAGGTTTTCTCCAAAACCGATAACAAAACTAAAAGTTTTTAATCGAAATCGCAAAAAAGCATTATTTTCAGTCAAAAATGACAAAATTAATTATTCTAGAAAATTCACCCCATTCATCGGTTTGCAGGGAACTTTAGAAAACCCTTTTCAACTTCGAATTTTGGCGGCACAAAAAGCAAATAATAGTATTCAGTTTAAATTTCCAGGTGTTTCCAGTGTTCACAAAGTTTCTATTAAGCAATTATTTCTACGCAAAAATCGCATTGTTTTTTAGTTTTACCAATCTAAGTATTTTCTGTGAAAAATTATATGATAAATTTTATTTTAACACTCGCCTCCTTAACTGCTTTGCAAAAATGTTTGACAAACTTTTTGCACCTTCGAATTATGGACCAAACCATAATAATTATTTCTGGGTCTTCTTCCAAAAATATTTCCCCGATCTGAAACAGCGAAAGTTTATCATTTATCATTTATTTGGAAACTCTTGGAAACTGGAGTTTCTTCACTTTTAGGGTGTATATGTCTAAACAACACTGTCTCTAAACAGGAAAACAGCGTTTTTCCTAACGTTTTACTGTAAAATACTGGCAAACTGAATCATTTATGCAAAAAATGAAGAGATACAAGAAAACTCGTCGACTTTCTTTGTACTCAGTTCTGTTGCTGGGAAAGTCTAAATTACTTTTCTTTAGTTGATTGAAGAAAGTAGTAAAACGTTACTCAGAAAAAATGTTAATAACCATTTTTTAAATGTGAAAATTCCAGTCTCCTTATTTTCTAACAGATCTCGATAACTATTATTCTTCTATTAATTTGAATTGAATTAATAATTAATTAATGAATTAAGACGTCCTGTAGAAGATCGCTATATTTTAACAGGACCAATTTTAACAATTAGATATATATTTTATATATTTCCCCGTATTATCTCATAAAGCTTTAATAAATGAATTATAACTCATTAACCAATTAGTTATAACGCGTTAACTCAGAGAGCGACAACAATTCAATAGCGCAACTCAATAGCGCAACTCAACACAGTGTTACTCAGGCCTGTACTTCAGTGCCATATTTTGCTAAAAACTTACTTATTCTGTTCATGAGATGTCAAAAACAGAAATATTTTTTGCGCAAAAACTATGAACACTACAAGATTTTAGGAAGAGCCCAAAAATGTGCAAAACGGATTAGTGCATAAACTAAAAAAAAATTATTTATAATATATTATTCCTGCTACCAAGTAAAAAGTGTTGGCAGTGTTTGTACCAAGACACTGAAGAAATCCCCACTTGCCTATTTTTATTAAAAAATTAATTTTTTTTTAAATAAATTATTTAAAGAAAAGTTTCAATACGAAATTATTAATAGGCAGTAGCAGTAGATTGTGCAAAAATTACTCAAAAATCAGTAAAAAAGCGAGAGCATTCACTCTTTCCGAAACTATAAAGAAAAGTGATTTTTTTACAAGCGCAACAAAAATTTTTGTACCTAGTGGTTTTTGAAAAATTTAGTACTGAAGACAAATTTTCCAAATGTTGCAAGTCATCCATTGGAGGTGTATGAGTTACCCAATAATCGAAAAATCGCGCATTTTTATTGAAATTTCTAATGTTTGTATGCAGCAAGCGTCTTTTGGATGTTATAGATTTTCGAGAAATAAATAAATGAAAATCGTTTTGCCATTAAGAGCTCTCTGTTACCTTGGGCCTATAGCCTTATGGAGCCATATGCCTTTGGAGAAAATCATCTAAAACAGGAATTCGCTTGACATTTTTAGAACTTATGGAACAAAATATCCGTATTTCAGTGGCGTAACATGCACATGTCGATCTGGGCAAATTATCGACATATAATTTTTTAAAGAACATTCCAGAGACGTAGCCGCAGTTGTTTGTGAAAAATACTCCGAAAATCAGACAAGAATCCCAGCGCTTTCACATATTTCAAACTTATTGAAAAAAAATGAGAGAAAAATGCTTTTTTCCAAAAAATTTCCAGTGGCGTAAGAAGCATTTTTGTATTTAAAGAAATGTATTATTGAAGCCCAATTTTCGAAAGGTGAAAAACCACGCAACTGGGCTAATAAGTCAGTCAAAAATTGGCAAAATGACTAAATAGAAATTCCAAAAATGCACAAAATTCGATCAGTGGGGTAATAAATATAATTTTTTAAATGTTTTAATTAAATTTAATGTAATGAAATGTAAAATGAAACAAATTAACGAATTGTAAAAATTACGTTACATAAATGTTGCGAACTACGAAAATGATTACTACTACGCTACGAATTACAAATAAATGTCAATGCGCGACCTGCTGGCGGATGATTGGAACTAAAATATACAACTACGAAGCGCACCTTGAGTTTGCATCGTAACCAGCCGAACGCATTTTTGTATGGCCGACTCGATGTTTCTGGTAGAAGCACTAGGCTAACAAACGGCGCTGATTGGCTGTTGCACGTATGTCGGCACTTGAAACCGAACTAACAGCAAGAGAAGGACAACAGTATGGGTGCGGTCATTGATTCAGAGTTCAATAAATTTTGAAACCTGTCGCTAAATGCGTCCTTGAAAAATCTTATTTAACATGGATTGTTCAGTAAAAAATGTAACGAATTATTGACAATACTAGTTATAACTTTTGCGGTTAAATTATTGTAGTTTGTTCTTCGTATATACAGGGTTTCGTAAAATTCAGGTTGAATCTTGACAACCTCGATCGAGTTTTCGTCTCTTATTATTTTTTCACATGTTATCTTGTTTTTGAGATATTTAATAAATTTCTAAAAATAATTGCTGAATTAGCTAGAAAATCGTTCTGGAAATTATCGATATCACTTTTCTGATAAAAGTTCTTATCACCAATTACTTGTGACTTATTGAAAGGCAATATTGCGAGTAACAAAACAACCATTTGCTAACTAAACAAATTTCATTGTTTGCAAACACCTTCGGGATAAACGCAAGTTTCTAAAAACTGGCCGTTGTTTTTCTCTGAAAATCGGTCCTCAGTCAACCTGAAAATCTACACCGATCGCACAGAAAAAGATGTACATTTTGTCGATTTTTAGTTATTTCTTCAATATTTGATTGTGAACCCAACAAAGCAGTTCTGTCCATCAGGGGTGGCTTACACTGTATAAAAACTTGGACACGCCATAGAATAAAAATCATTAAAATAATTGCCAAAGATTTTTCAGAAAATAATAATACAAATACAGTTTTATAAAAAAAAACAGCTCATCATCGACAGAACCTCGCAGATATTCACATGTTTCCAAACAAACGGTATTTTTCCACGTTTCCTCCGTCTCTTTAGTTCAAAAATTCAGAAGCACAAAATGATTAGTCTTTTTTAAATATTTCTGCAGTCTTTGTAAAATCTTGTAGCATTCACAGTTTTGGCGCCAAAAACCAATTTCTGCTTGCCTGGTATTTAACAATTTCAGAGATTAACTGCAAATGTTGTAGTAAGCGATAATATTATTTTATAATAAATTAATTGTCA
Organism: Dendroctonus ponderosae; assembly: GCF_020466585.1. Taxonomy (NCBI): domain Eukaryota; kingdom Metazoa; phylum Arthropoda; class Insecta; order Coleoptera; family Curculionidae; genus Dendroctonus; species Dendroctonus ponderosae. Next base: position 43,201,368 of record NW_026017110.1, on the reverse strand, counting down.
AGCATTTTATTATAATTATTAACTGACCGACATGGTCAAAGTCTAAAGCTCAAAGATCGTCCTAATCTGAAGAAAAAATCGAGTTTTTAGCAAAATATGGCCCTACGTGGGAGCAAAACCGTAGCAAGTGGCATTAAAATCCATCTGAGCTGAGCACTTTACCGATATATGCCAAAAACTTAATTAAAGTTTTGTGAAGAAATGTAGAAATTACTTAATTGCGAAAATTAGTAATTGGAAACAAAACAGAAATAATATGTTTGTGCAAAAACCATGAATGCTACAAGATTTTGCAAAAGAAATAAATACGACGCAAAAAATCCTTAAAAAAATTATTGCATCTACTCAAAAGAAATCAGATGTTTCCGTATATGAGACTAGTATAATAAATAGGGTGTCTCATAAATAAGTGCCCATAAATAAGTGCCGTAAATATAATATAGGTGCGTAAAGGTTGAGAACAAGAAGGCTTTCAAAACGACTTATCGGAATGATCATTCCATTTCTTTTTTGTTTCGGAGATATATTCTTTTTTGTTTCGGAGATATATTCTTTTTCGTTTTCTTATTTTTACTTCAGTCGGTTTAAAGGATAAGAATTTCTGATAAAATCCAACAAATAAAATCCAGCTCTAGAAGAGAGCTATAAGAAGAGTTGTAAAGACTGACTGGAGATTTCCAACTGTTCCTGATTTATAGGGTGTTAATTTTAAAACTTCCGGAAAAGCCAGTTTTAAATAAAAAGGTATTGATTTTGATTTAAATGTGGATTTATTGCAATATTCTGATGTATCCAGCAAAAAAGCGGAATGCGCATGTGCGACTCATCAAATCTTTTCAAGTGAAAATGTCCTTCCAAACCGTCAATTTTTATTGTTGGCAGCCATGTTGAATTTAAAAACACTATTCCCCAACCATTTCTGCTTTATCATTTAAGAGGATGCTTTAACCCATCGGATAAGGCTGATATAATTTGACGGTTTAATCCAACTTAAAACCAACAAAAAACCTTTAATTAACTAACCTCAAAGGTGTCAACCAAAGGAGTGATATTATCGCCACCTTGTGGAACTCAACGTAAGCAAGCAGCTTTCAGGCCACGATAAAGTCGAAACGTTGTAACTCATAACCTTGATTTGTTGACGTAGTAAAAGACATGCGTAGCATGTTTTGTCTCATTTAAAACGGGATAGCGAGATTATTTGCTTGAGGAAGGATGCGTTGTTGGAATATCGCGTCGGGGGCCGCCATTATTGAGTTTTCAGCTGAATCAGAGGCAAGTTGTCTCTGGCTGAATTAAGTGCGAAAGTTACTACAAGTTTCCAATTAAAATGAAAAATTCTAGTGGAATTCAATAATACGAACCTGCTCATACATAATAACAGTGCGTGAAAGAAGCTTAGTGAATTTGTGAACGGAACTGGAAAGTTTTACGCGCGAATTGAGGATAAAAAAAGTTCAGACTGCTGTGAAACTTACTAGTAAACCAGCTTGATTCTGAGCTGTGACATTTTTCAAACGTAAACAAAGGCTTCTGACATCGGCTTTGAAGTTTTTCTTCGTTCTGACCTCTAATATGAAAAATATCAATACCCAGACAGGTAAAGTAGTGGATTTTTCATAATAAGGCGGTATTTTTCAACGGATTTCATTCAACTTTTTAGAAGTGATTGCCACTTATGAGTCCTCCAGGACAAGGCGCTCTTTGGTCGAAGGGAATATGCTCAATAACGATTCCAATAATGGTAAGTGCTGCTTCTGAAAAAACGTTTCTCTTATTTATTCCCGCCCTTGATGGGTTTCAGATGAAGAATATGAATCAAATGGATTTTATGTTAGGGAAAAAACAACCAGCAAAGAATCAGGTAACAGGACTTTTCAAATAATTTCAACAGAACTTACTCTAATTGTTTTTCTGATTTCAGACTCGACTTGTTCAAGTAACGGTCTTGAGGAAAATCCAGGTGGTAAGCGGAAACTTCTGTTACATTTCAATAAAACGCTCCTATAAAAATACGTCGGCAAAGGCTTCGTTTACGAAAAACAGGAAGTCAACCGTTCATTTTTCTTTACTACTTTTAGCACTTACAAGATAGTTATCTCAATTTCGAAATTATCTGCAGCTTTCGGTTTGCGAAATGAGTGCAACCGTCTAATATCTCTTATGGAACGCCAGTAGTATTTGTGTTAAAAGTTCGAACAAAACTGTTTACAATAATTTGGCAAAAATAGTTTAATAAGTTCGTTCCTCCAGAATACCAAATAGGGGCCTGAAGCTTGAAAAGATGATCAATCAAATATTTTCTCGTAAACTGGGGCAAACATGATTCGATTTTTACTCTTTAAAGCCGGATTTATAAGCTTGAGGTTGGATTTGACGCTGGCGCTCGCGCTAAAAATTAAATAATTTTTTTTTTGTTTGCCGGGCGGCGGCCGAAGTATAAAGATCTTCTCGAAGACACCCAGTGTGCCGTGACAATGAGTAGTGTTGGATTTCTACTGAAAAACCCCCGTTCTTGACTGTAAGTTTTCGGGAGTTATCCTTTAAAGCT
>NW_026017110.1:43196427-43197818 GCF_020466585.1 Dendroctonus ponderosae | reverse complement strand
GCGATGGCCGCCGTTCGGCTCAAAAACAAGGTTCGGCTGCCCTCAGAGATAAACAAATTTCATCTTTTTGACGCTGGCGGTCGTAGCATTGTGCCGTTGTCCAATACAAATCTGTCGTGGGTAGCAAGTGCCACAAATTCGCGCCTAAACAAAAAGGAGAGTTTTTCTGTTATTCGCAAAAAAAACAAAGGCGTCCTTTGTTCCATCTTGATTTTCTTGTTAGTTAGTCTAGACTAGTTTATTATTTATTATATAGTTATAAATGATTTCCCTGTTTGATACCCTTCTAACGGTCCTTACGCAAGTTTTTGTTGCCGTACCGCCTATGCCCTTTTTTGTTTTTTGCTAAATAAGGTATCTGCAGAACACAGTTCAAACCATACATAATGCACAACGCCAAATCCAACTTCAAGAATATAAATTGCGCTTTGAAACCTGCTACAAAGCGCAACGCCAACGCTAGCGCCTAATCCAACTCCTTACTTAACCCAACCTTAAGTTTATAAATCCGGCTTAAAGTTTAAATCGAAAAAATTAAAACCCTTATGGTCTCCTGCTACGAGTTAACAGAAACTCTTTAGGCAAAATCATCGATTAAGTTCTCAGCTCCAGACTAGGTTAGATCGGCGCTTAAAGCAGATGCAAAAAATAAAAAATTGGCTTATTGAAACTTGTTCACTTTCAGTGAGCGACGACGCCTCTGTTGAAAAATCGTCGTCTAATGTCGATTCAATTAGCGAAAATTATGTAGCTGAAGTGGCCGTTAATATGGATGATGCCGAACCAACCGAAAACACAAACAAAGACGCACCGGAAGAAAATCCAAAACTAGCGGTGTTGTCCATTCAGGAATCTGTAGTGGAAAAGGATTATGATGAGCAAACCGCTAGCTCCAGTAACGAAAATATCGAAAGTATCATCAATGATGACAGTTTAAATTTTCCGGAAACTATCGAAAACAGTAAATCATCCGACTGCAAAGACGACCAGGTAATCTCGAAAGAGGAAGCACTTCAAGATCGAACTAAGAATGAAAATAAAAGTGAGACAAATGCCGCTGAATCAGTCGAAGTAAAAGAAGTGCAAAGACACAACTTAGATGAAACACCGAAAACGGATTCGGAAACAGAAACGGGTTCTAGTATCGGTTCTAATACGGTTAGTATCGATGAACTTGATCGACGCTCAGCTGCGGACAAAGCAACAGCACAATCCCCCAAAGCACAAAATGAAACCGCAGAAAAGGAAAAAGCTGAAACTACAACAGAAGATGTGGCTGAGTCAGCCAAGACCGTTAATAAGGATAATCAAGATTCGACCAAAAATGTTGAAGAATCTCAAAGCAATACAACATTATCACAAGATAAAAATGTTGATGACGAAGATCGAGG
>NW_026017110.1:43192098-43195428 GCF_020466585.1 Dendroctonus ponderosae | reverse complement strand
GCGTTCTACGAGCTTTTCTTTTGTGTACACTAAATTTCAAAATTTTGTTAAAGGATCTTGCTCCCAAACCATACTAGCAACAAAACGTGTACATAATTCCGTTGTAACAAATATACTCTGAGGAAGGATATTTAATTTTATATATGCAAACTGTTTTATTTCAAATTTCCAAATACATAAATATGCAACGTAAATATGTATTTTATTCTCTATTGTGTTTTCGATAGCCTGTGGCGCGCTTGTGTACACTTAACCGACTTCTCGTCCGATATTTGAATTAATTGTTCATGATAACAAGCTGCGCTTTTGGATGTTTGGTCGATAAGACGGATTCTCATAATATTGAACTTGAAAAACTCTCAATTAGATAAATAAGTATATTTTTATCATAGAAAGGAGATAACTAAAATATTTATAATGGGTTTAAAACATAATTATATATAACTTTTTCAAAAACAAATACACTGATTTTTACAACATAGAAAATGATCAACCGTTTTACATTCATGATAAACATTAGTTGTTTGTTATCAAACTTCTTAAATGTACCTGATAATATCCTTACATTACTATTTTTACAATGATTTCCTTCGCATTTGGGAAATATCTGAAAAGCTCTGACTAACTTTGAAGAGAAAATGTTAGAAATTATTGTGGAGTTTATACGATCCAGATTGCAAGTAATTTTCTCATTTTCAAAATATCACAAAATTGCATCACCTTTGCAGATATTTCAATCATCTCAAAAATGTTCGAGAATCGATAAAAATTAACAGTTTAACCCGAGTCCAAATGGCACCACCAGATCTTCTTTATGGTCCACTTTAATGTCATTTATGGCATTAAGAGCTGCAGTAACTGACGAACTTATCTAAAATATAGTGGATATTTGTTGTTTACCATTAAAGAAGCAGGCTTCAGCGATACGCTTACCAATTCAGAGTCATCTAACGATAGCAAATCAGCTCCGAGCACCTTATCTGGTTGCGGGACATCTTGTAAAATGCATGTTTTTAATTTCGGTGCTAAACTAGCTTTATTAGCAGTTAAAACCTGTTGGACCTTTACGTTGTATGATTTTACTCTATCAAGGTAATCATGTTGTTGGAGATTGTGTGAGTCTAGAGCAGCAACATCAATAACATTCCTTAAATGAAATTATTCACATGAATGTAACGGGCTCTATATTAAATACAGTAAAACCCCTTTAATCCGAACGTCTTCAAGCTGACGCTTTAGTCCGAAGAACAATTCGTTTTTCCGAACAATACACGGGTTGAGACAGATCCCTCACTGTTTTTTCTTTTCAAATTTTCAGAAAAAGGGCCAACTTTTTGCAACCAAACTTATGAAAACACAAATTTTAAAGCGAGTGTTGGGTGGCTTGATAAATTTAAAAACCGATATGGGCTTCAACAACTATCAATCACAGAACTGGAAAATGTAGTTGTTGCACTAAATATATAATGCAAACAAAAGTGGCTTATTTTGGAAATTACTCCCTCAAAAGACACTCGCTGACCAATCTGAGGCATCAACCCCAAGTAGAAAATTACATTTATACGTTGTTCAAGCGCCTGTAGGACTCATAAAGTGAAATCGTAAGTGTTAGGAAATTTCCAATTTAGTTAATCCGAATTTGCCTCTGCAATAATTAGTTAGGATTACAGAGGTCATACTGATATTGTAACTGCTTTATTTTTACCTACTCGCTGTCGTTTATGTACTTACGTAGCAGTTTCTTGAAGTATTCTAGTTAATGCAGATTGTTCATCAGTCTTTTTAGGTAAATCATTGGGATTTCTATTTAAGATGTCATCACTAAAACAAACCGGGACGATCTGGTTGTTAAAGTATGCACATACGCTGTATTTTACCATTAAAATCCACTATTTACAACTTGGCTGATTTTTCAGTTTATCAGGCCCCCGCGTTCGAAGTTATACAATATACCTTCCAGATGGTCGGTCCATTTGCTAACAACGATTCTTAGTGGTGTTTTTAGAGTAATGCGTTTTCCGCCACTTTTCGCTGATTGAAACTCACTGCTGTTCCATAAGAAAACAAAGGATTCCTTGACTTCCACCACAAAGAAAAGTTGTTAATAAAAGGATTGTTTATAATTGTAAACACTCTTGGACGATAAACTAATTAATTTTACTAAGACTTGAACTATGACCGATAAGGTAGGCAAAGTAGAGGCATTCGAAAACCGAAAACTGACCTGTTAACTCTTGCAATGTGCACATTATTTGATACTGGATCTATCAGCAGATGTGTCCTTTCGTTTGGTTCTCGATTCTAAGGAAAATCAAGCCAATTTCAACGAGTAATTAAAGAAAAATACGAAGGAAAACAAAGGAAGACACTGCTGCTGATACTTGCCTGTAAAGAATTATCATCTTTGCAAAATAGGCTCCAGCAACATCCCATTATTTAACAACTCCTAGACTTTGTCTGATTAATTTAAGAGACCAGTGCGTTTTAATTCAATTCGAAATTATTTATTCGGGCATTTTAGAACAACTAGAGAACTAGAGCAGATGCAAAATAATATCAGATGTTATCTGTTAGAACTGATAGCAGTTTTGTGACATTGACACTGACGCTAGTGGCCGCAGTACCGCATTTTGTTTTTAAACCCATTTGCTTACAAAGGTTTTTGGAACGGATAAAAAATTATTTAAAAATGCAATTAATTGTAATTACATCAGCCAATCGTGTTTCAACGGAAAGTATGTTTAGTGAATTAAATTAATTAAAGGGTAGCTTGAAATAGAAAAAAAATAAATAAAAAAATACACTTGATAATAATATAAAAAATACACTTGACGCAAGAATAATCCCCATGTTGCCATTGAAAAGTAGGGTTAAACTTTTTGACAGCAATTTGTTTATTCATACGTGCGAGTGGCGTATGTTTAAGGTGTTTTATTTCCATAGAATTACCGAGTAGACAAACTATCAATTAAATTCGAGCTGATTTTCGCGATGGTCAGTCTTTTCTATGTTTGATCAATCGAATGGGTTTTACGCTAATTTTATCTGATTTAACATTTCAGGCAAATACCGAAAGAAAGGGCACTTTCAAGGTAGAGTACCTTCTAAAGATCGAATCGGAAGTGCAGGATCGTTGGAAAAATGAAAAAATTAACGAGTTTAATGCTCCACAGAAACCCAAAAAGTCAGATGAGAAGTTCCTGTGCACTTTTCCTTATCCTTATATGAATGGAAAACTCCATTTGGGCCACACATTTTCACTGTCGAAATGCGAATTTGCAGTGAGGTAACCAACCACTGAAACAGGCTTTTAGCTTAAGACAAGCATTT
>NW_026017110.1:43191885-43191986 GCF_020466585.1 Dendroctonus ponderosae | reverse complement strand
TTTTTTCTCTCACCCCGTATACTTATTTTAAAAACGGCAGATTATGCAACAATCATAGGGAATCTTTTGCATAAACATTGTTCTGTATCTCTTTTAACTAA
>NW_026017110.1:43189826-43190886 GCF_020466585.1 Dendroctonus ponderosae | reverse complement strand
TTAGCTGTGGAAGATTTAAATGCTTTTGGTATCCATGTGAGTGCACCGAAAAATTAAAACAACTAAACCTAGGAAGCAACTTTCAGGTGGACTGGAGACGAACTTTTATTACAACCGCCGTAAACCCATTCTACGATTCATTTGTAAGATGGCAATTCTTGAAGCTGAAAGAAATGAACAAAATCAAGTTTGGCAAAAGATACACAATCTTTTGCGAAAAGGACGGTCAGCCGTGCATGGACCATGACAGATCATCTGGAGAAGGAGTTGGTCCCCAAGAATATACACTTATTAAGATGGCAGTGCTTGAACCATATCCAGAAAAATTAAAGTAACATGGATAACTGAACTGTTGCAAAACATACTGATTAAATCAATCTGCAGGGCATATTCCAAGAACCCAATATTTTTGGTAGCAGCTACTTTGAGGCCTGAAACGATGTATGGTCAGACCAACTGCTGGATTCACCCAGATATGAAATATATCGCCTTTGAGACGGAGAAAGAGGAAATTTTCGTCAGCACTGCCCGGGCGGCGAGAAATATGGGCTTCCAAGGATTTACCAAACTGGAAGGGAAATACACCGTGCTGGTTGAACTGCTTGGCCAAGTGAGTGTCTATATTGGGTATTATAGAAAATGATTCTTCTAGATTTGATGCGAAAAAAATTATACAAACATAGGCTTATTCGAGTGTGTCTGCGTTAACACACGCTTTGTTATCTTCTGTGTTTTCTGTTATGTTAAAGTTTCGTATTTCAACTGGCGGTTTCTCAATAAGTGTACATGTGGACGTAAATTCCAAAATATTCAATGCAACAATTCGTCAAAAACGCAATGACCAGAAATAACAAATGTATGATAATACCAAAGCGCGTCTTTTACTGAAAGCCCCCTTGCGCGAATGCGTAATATTTGAGAATATACAGGGTTGCTCATTAGTGCGTCAAAGTGCGATATCTCAGTAAATATGAAGTTTACAAGAAAATTCGTCCAACGAAAGTTTTTCACGTTTAAAAGGTCCACATTCTAAAATTACTTTCCAATATACAGGGTGCAT
>NW_026017110.1:43189602-43189726 GCF_020466585.1 Dendroctonus ponderosae | reverse complement strand
CCCCGTTAGGTCCTGGATACACCATTATTACCGCAAACGGTCCGCGGCCAATTTTGCCGAAAGTGCACAGCATACGTCCAACTGTGCCGAACGCTGCTCGACCGCAGGTAATAGTTTCATTACA
>NW_026017110.1:43188728-43188858 GCF_020466585.1 Dendroctonus ponderosae | reverse complement strand
AAGCATTGGCAACCGTTCATAACAAGCTTCAGGAAGTGCTAAGCACTTCCATTAATTCCCTGATTCAAATCAGGAAGAACCTTAGAACTGAATTTATTGCAGGTAAAATCTGTACAAATCGTATTATTGT
>NW_026017110.1:43187529-43188651 GCF_020466585.1 Dendroctonus ponderosae | reverse complement strand
AGTAAGCCACCGAACGCGCCTATTGTACTGAATGATGATGACGATGTTATTTTCATCAATCCAACTTCAACTGCCAGTCAATCACAAGCTTTAAGTGTAAGTGCAACATAGCCAAAGTAAAGTTACAATGAATGATTTTTAATTGCTTGGCCATTAAATATAAGAAAAGACATATGTGGCTCTCTTGTATGTAAACTTAACTTAAACGCCCAGAACAAAGAACACATTTCGATATAAAGTAAAGCAGTCAATTTGATATAAGTACATTACTTAAAATCAAATAAAAAAAATTAAGGTCAAATTATACTCAATTGGTCAAAGTACAGTAAATGAAAAATTGAAAATTCAACAAGTTCTCCCTCTAAGTGCTGAAATAACTTTGCTAGATGGTGAAAGAACGCTAAAAAAGTTGAACAATCCAAAAAGAACTATTTATTGGTATGTATTTTAATACAGGCAAGTACAGAGGCAAGATGGAACCAATACCTAAGACGAATGAATAGATTACAGTTTAAGATAAAATAGCATTGATGTTTGTATTTCTGCTCTTAAAACAGCCTGTATAAGTATATTTAAAAAACTGATTTTGGGCAATGTTCTTATGATTTTTGAGTTCTGTTAGTGAGCTAAGTTCGAAAGCGCTTGTAAAAATATACAAGGCCTTTGTGCACCAAAGCTTTTGGGTCAAGGCTTCACAGTTTGAAATGCACACTGAGCTAATTTGTTTATTGTAGAAAGTGAGTACACATTTTGTGCTACTTTCTTGTATATTCCGGATTTCTCCTACTGTTGTAATTTTTTAGGCAAAGGTGCAGGGCACATTAATTTTGTCGAAAAAATTAATTCAGAAATCGAATCCGTTTGTAAATCCCAACCTTTCCACATCGGGGCTGAATGCAATAAAGATTAGTGGCGTTACAACTACTGCGACACCTCCAGCGCCCGTCAAGGGAAGATTTTTGAAGGTATATCTAGGGAAAAGAAGCTAGGCGTATATGAGAGCATTGCTTTTTGTTTTTAGGTTCGATCATTTACTTCACTGCAGTCAGTGCCATCGGAATGTATTACGATTCCTGACGATCCACCTCCATATAAAATTACAGAAGTGGACCCGCTGAGCTT
>NW_026017110.1:43186269-43187429 GCF_020466585.1 Dendroctonus ponderosae | reverse complement strand
GCACATTAATTTTGTCGAAAAAATTAATTCAGAAATCGAATCCGTTTGTAAATCCCAAACCTTCCACATCGGGGCTGAATGCAATAAAGATAAGTGGCGTTACAACTACTGCGACACCTCCAGCGCCCGTCAAGGGAGGATTTTTGAAGGTATATCTAGGGAAAAGAAGCTAGGCGTATATGAGAGCATTGCTTTTCGTTTTCAGGTTCGATCATTTACTTCACTGCAGTCAGTGCCATCGGAATGTATTACGATTCCTGACGATCCACCTCCATATAAAATTACAGAAGTGGACCCGCTGAGCTTTACGACTGAAGAAGATCCGTTGGCTCTACCTTCCGAAATTGTCGCAAAACGTAATAACTTTTGCCGTATTTGCGTTAAACGTAAATTCGAATATTATTCTTGTTTCAGCTAATCATGCAAAACCAGTCAGCAGTAAACTTTCCAAGCAAAAACCGAAAACGACCGAAGCAGCTCTATCACCGATGAAAATAGACAGGTGTATGGTGATTAATGTGAAAAGGAAACAGACTCCTCATGTACAAAAAATGATGAGTGCGTTCGTGCGATTAGAACGCTCAGCGGATGTAGACAAAATGATGGCTAAGGCCACTAAAAATGGACACAATTTTGGGGCGGGAAATAAAAGTGGTGGTTCCTAACATTAAGATTGTATGAATTTCATGATTAAAATTACCGGTTCAGATAAATCCAGTTCTGAAACAGCGATGCGAAATTTCATTTCGTCTAAGGAAATGTGATTTGTTGTTTAATTATTAGAGTAATAATTTAAATTATCTTTAAGTTTCACCGAATGACATTTTTATAACTTGTTTTGGTTTCTAAATGTGGCGAATGTTACGTTTCTATTTGTTTTAATTACTTTTGCCATTACCACAGCAAAATAAAAAAAAGTTGTTTGTTAACGATTCCAATAATGGTAAGTGCTGCTTCTGAAAAAACGTTTCTATTATTTATTCCCGACCTCGATGGGTTTCAGATGAAGAATATGAATCAAATGGATTTTATGTTAGGAAAAAAACAACCAGCAAAGAATCAGGCAACAGGACTTTTCAAATAATTTCAACAGAACTTACTCTAATTGTTTTTCTGATTTCAGACTCGACTTGTTCAAGTAACGGTCTTGAGGAAAATCC
>NW_026017110.1:43184453-43186169 GCF_020466585.1 Dendroctonus ponderosae | reverse complement strand
CGAAATTGTCGCAAAACGTAATAACTTTTGCCGTATTTGCGTTAAACGTAAATTCGAATATTATTCTTGTTTCAGCTAATCAGGCAAAACCAGTCAGCAGTAAACTTTCCAAGCAAAAACCGAAAACGACCGAAGCATCTCTATCACCGATGAAAATAGACAGGTGTATGGTGATTAATGTGAAAAGGAAACAGACTCCTCATGTACAAAAAATGATGAGCGCGTTCGTGCGATTAGAACGCTCAGCGGATGTAGACAAAATGATGACTAAGGCCACTAAAAATGGAAACAATTTTGGGGCGGGAAATAAAAGTGGTGGTTCCTAACATGAAGATTGTATGAATTTTATGATTAAAATTACCGGTTCAGATAAATCCAGTTCTGAAACAGCGATACAAAATTTCATTTCGTCTAAGAAAATGTGATTTGTTGTTTAATTATTAGAGTAATAATTTAAATTATTTTTAAGTTTCACCGAACGACATTTTTGTAACTTGTTTTGGTTTCTAAATGTGGCGAATGTTACGTTTCAATTTGTTTTAATTGCTTTTGCCATTACCACAGCAAAATAAAATTCAATATTGAAGTACTTATTATTAAAACATTTTTGTTTGTTTGGCATTTGCAGTTTGTACATACGTTTTCCACAGTTTGAAATACACCATTATGAAGCATGTGAGATCAGGTTGATATGCAACGGTTGAAGATAAACCAAATATGCGATGTCAATTTGAATGCTTCATTCACTTTATCATCCGTTCGCGAATGATTTTATCCACGGGTTGCCTCCGTTGTAAGATAAAGTTTGTTATAAAGGTTTACACTACCCCATATTGCCGTAAGCGGTGATATATTAAGTCATAGTTCACGTTAGCTGATAGTAAATATGTATATAGTAATGTATATAGTAATATAAATATGTATATGGTATCGTTCATTGACCGGCGTTCTACGAGCTTTTCTTTTGTGTACACTAAATTTCAAAATTTTGTTAAAGGATCTTGCTCCCAAACCATACTAGCAACAAAACGTGTACATAATTCCGTTGTAACAAATATACTCTGAGGAAGGATATTTAATTTTATATATGCAAACTGTTTTATTTCAAATTTCCAAATACATAAATATGCAACGTAAATATGTATTTTATTCTCTATTGTGTTTTCGATAGCCTGTGGCGCGCTTGTGTACACTTAACCGACTTCTCGTCCGATATTTGAATTAATTGTTCATGATAACAAGCTGCGCTTTTGGATGTTTGGTCGATAAGACGGATTCTCATAATATTGAACTTGAAAAACTCTCAATTAGATAAATAAGTATATTTTTATCATAGAAAGGAGATAACTAAAATATTTATAATGGGTTTAAAACATAATTATATATAACTTTTTCAAAAACAAATACACTGATTTTTACAACATAGAAAATGATCAACCGTTTTACATTCATGATAAACATTAGTTGTTTGTTATCAAACTTCTTAAATGTACCTGATAATATCCTTACATTACTATTTTTACAATGATTTCCTTCGCATTTGGGAAATATCTGAAAAGCTCTGACTAACTTTGAAGAGAAAATGTTAGAAATTATTGTGGAGTTTATACGATCCAGATTGCAAGTAATTTTCTCATTTTCAAAATATCACAAAATTGCATCACCTTTGCAGATATTTCAATCATCTCAAAAATGTTCGAGAATCGATAAAAATTA
>NW_026017110.1:43184229-43184353 GCF_020466585.1 Dendroctonus ponderosae | reverse complement strand
CCCCGTTAGGTCCTGGATACACCATTATTACCGCAAACGGTCCGCGGCCAATTTTGCCGAAAGTGCACAGCATACGTCCAACTGTGCCGAACGCTGCTCGACCGCAGGTAATAGTTTCATTACA
>NW_026017110.1:43183355-43183485 GCF_020466585.1 Dendroctonus ponderosae | reverse complement strand
AAGCATTGGCAACCGTTCATAACAAGCTTCAGGAAGTGCTAAGCACTTCCATTAATTCCCTGATTCAAATCAGGAAGAACCTTAGAACTGAATTTATTGCAGGTAAAATCTGTACAAATCGTATTATTGT
>NW_026017110.1:43182446-43183278 GCF_020466585.1 Dendroctonus ponderosae | reverse complement strand
AGTAAGCCACCGAACGCGCCTATTGTACTGAATGATGATGACGATGTTATTTTCATCAATCCAACTTCAACTGCCAGTCAATCACAAGCTTTAAGTGTAAGTGCAACATAGCAAAAGTAAAGTTGCAATGAATGATTTTTATTTGCTTGGCCATTAAATATGAGAAAAGTCATATGTGGCTCTCTTGTATGTGAACTTAACTTAAAGACCCAGAACAAAGAACAATTTCGATATAAAGTAAAGCAGTCAATTTGATATGAGTACATTACTTAAAATCAAATAAAAAAAATTAAGGTCAAATTATACTCAATTGGTCAAAGTACAGTAAATGAAAAATTGAAAAAACAACAAGTTCTCCCTCTAAGTACTGAAATAACTTTGCCAGTTGGTGAAAGGACGCTACAAAAGTTGAACAATCCAAAAAGAACTATTTATTGGTATGTATTTTAATATAGACAAGTAAAGAGGCAAGATGGAGCCAATACCTAAGACGAATGAATAGACGGCATCCGAAACTTATTTAGTAGTAAGCCGTAAAACCCTTTTAAAAACCAACTTTATTCAATTATTATTTCGTTCTTAACACAGTCTTTTCTCAATAGATAAATAAGGCGAAAAATTTATTTCAATGATTAGAGGAAGAACCCAAAATTTGCAGCATGCTTTTATCTTCTTTGCTCGGCAAATTAAAAGTGCCTCCTTTTTTTATTTATTCTGCATTAAATTTTAAGCATAATAGTTCCTATGAATTTAGGACCGGAAATACTTCGTTTAGGATATAGAGCACTTTAATCGATAATTTAGACGAATATTTTCTTCGTAATTCAATAAC
>NW_026017110.1:43182129-43182229 GCF_020466585.1 Dendroctonus ponderosae | reverse complement strand
CTGTATAAGTATATTTAAAAAACTGATTTTGGGCAATGTTCTTATCATTTTTGAGTTCTGTTAGTGAGCTAAGTTCGAAAGCGCTTGTAAAAATGTACAA
>NW_026017110.1:43180982-43182029 GCF_020466585.1 Dendroctonus ponderosae | reverse complement strand
GTTGAAATTATTTGAAAAGTCCTGTTACCTGATTCTTTGCTGGTTGTTTTTTCCCTAACATAAAATCCATTTGATTCATATTCTTCATCTGAAACTCATCGAGGTCGGGAATAAATAATAGAAACGTTTTTTCAGAAGCAGCACTTACCATTATTGGAATCGTTATTGAGTATATTCCCTTCGACCAAAGAGCGCCTTGTCCTGGAGGACTCATAAGTGGCAATCACTTCTAAAAAGTTAAATGAAATCCGTTGAAAAATACCGCCTTATTATGAAAAATCCACTACTTTACCTGTCTGGGTATTGATATTTTCCATATTAGAGGTTAGAACGAGGAAAAACTTCAAAGCCGATGTCAGAAGCCTTTGTTTACGTTTGAAAAAGTCACTCAGCTCAGAATCAAGCTGGTTTGCTAGTAAGTTTCACAGCAGTCTGAACCACAGAACATACCCCAGGGGGGATATTTTGTGATTGGCCTTTAGCAAGTTTTCTACGAAAAGAGGTTATTAGGCTTGTAGTTACTTTATGACGCTACTATGTCACAAAAAGAGCAACCACGTAAAATCACGTTTTTCATGACGTATTAAGTTCTGAAGTTCACAGAACTCATTGGGGGATGGGGAATGTTCTGTGCTGAAGACACTGATATTGATGGATGAATAAATTCGCAATATTTGTTCGCTTTCATAATTTCAGTTTTGAATTAAATTGAGTTTCTAATAAATGCATGTTTTTAAAAATATAGGCATTTTGCATTGCAGACTGATTTCGAAGGTGCTGCAATGCCAAAAGCTGTAGTAAGTGTCATTAACTCCCAACATGGGGGCCTCACTCAAATAGTCAAGGTCAGACCAAGATTTTGTTTGTCGTCAGCGCCACCTAGGCCCTGCTTACAAGGCAACTTACTCATAAATGAACGGAACATCCCCGAAGGGGCGCCATGGTGACGTTTACAGCGTGGGTGCTGATTTCAAAGATGCTGATTTGCATTTTTTACCAGGCTCTTTCAAAGATGCTGATTTCTTTTTCGGCACCAGGGAAAGACGT
>NW_026017110.1:43179711-43180882 GCF_020466585.1 Dendroctonus ponderosae | reverse complement strand
ACAAGTCGAGTCTGAAATCAGAAAAACAATTAGAGTAAGTTCTGTTGAAATTATTTGAAAAGTCCTGTTACCTGATTCTTTGCTGGTTGTTTTTTAACTAACATAAAATCCATTTGATTCATATTCTTTATCTGAAACCCATCAAGGGCGGGAATAAATAAGAAACGTTTTTTCAGAAGCAGCACTTACCATTATTGGAATCGTTATTGAGCATATTCCCTTCGACCAATGAGCGCCTTGTCCTGGAGGACTCATAAGTGGCAATCACTTCTAAAAAGTTGAATAAAATCCGTTGAAGAATACCGCCTTATTATGAAAAATCCACTACTTTACCTGTCTGGGTATTGATATTTTTCATATTAGAGGTTAGAACGAGGGAAAACTTTAATGCCGATGTCAGAAGCCTTTGTTTACGTTTGAAAACAATTGAACATTTGAAAAATGTCACTCAGCTCAGAATCAAGCTGGTTTGCTAGTAAGTTTCACAGCAGTCTGAACTTCTTTTATCCTCAATTCGCGCGTAAAACTGTCCAGTTCCGTTCACAAATTCACTAAGCTTCTTTCACGCACTGTGATTATGTATGAGCGGGTTCGTATTATTGAATTCCACGAGAATTTTTCATTTTAATTGTAAACTTGTAGTAACTATCGCACCTAATTCAGCTGAAAACTCAATAATGGCGGCCCCCGACGCGATATTCCAACAACGCAACCTTCCTCAAGCAAATAATCTCGCTATCCCGTTTTAAATGAGACAAAACATGCTACGCATGTCTTTTACTACGTCAACAAATCAAGGTTATGAGTTACAACGTTTCGACTTTATCGTGACCTGAAAGCTGCTTGCTTACGTTGAGTTCCACAAGGTGGCGATAATCAGCCCTGTGCTGTATTCACTCACGTTAACTTTAACGTGCATGTTATCCGTCAAAAACGTTATGTGGCTCCAACTGGTGTGTTGTATCAGTCAAACCTTTATATTATAACAGGCGCACGCTATCGACGAACGTTATATGAAGAAATAGCGCTTCAGAATAACAGCATCAAATCACATGCCGCTTTCGAACTTAACGTGCTGCCCTCGAAGTTAACTTCGGGGAATAAATAAATCAATTGTGTTTAATCAGAGTGTAGTTTTGTCTTTTAGCTATAATTTGTTTTTAATTTAAAA
>NW_026017110.1:43177403-43179611 GCF_020466585.1 Dendroctonus ponderosae | reverse complement strand
CCCGCCACTGGATGAAATGCTAAGCGTAGAGCAAGTTTTTGCAATTCAAAGTGCGGCCCAGTGGGATGCCATGAGTTATAACTCATTAGCGCAGAGAGCGGCAACAACACAAAAGTGCCCTACCTACTTCACAGAACTATTGGGGGACACATTTCAAATTGATTTTTTCCAAGAGGAATTTCCCGGAAACGAAAAATACTCTACCAAGTTCAGAGTTGTGCGTTCAGTAAAGAAGAGTGCGTGCGGTCTAAATGTCGTCAAAATGCCTTCAGAAGTTCATTCAAATCACATAAAATCCTGAATTATGCGCGCTTTATGAAGGTTGATTTGAAAATAAACGGTTTTAAGCAACTGCACTCTTCAATACAAAAATACATTTTCCAAAATAAAGCCAGCCGAAACTTTGATAATTGAAAAGATTGACATTCTGTAGAAGACGCTTTTTTAAATGAAATTGTGGTGTAAATGGACTTGGACCATGTGTAACTTGGTCTTAAATGTCTGATATTCAAATTTTGTGTGACTTTTTGCCACACATTTACCACAATTTACTTACGCACGTTGTTATAACTGAATCGAATTTCGCATTCTCTATCCAATGTATTAAAACGAACTCTGTGACTCAAATCGTTCTTCAATTTCGCAAGTAAAAAAAAATATTCCCAAAGTTGGAAAATTTCTTGTGAAGGAATCAATGGTTTAATCGGGACTAAATCCACACTACCAGTAAGCTGATGCGTCTGGTATTGAATACTGGAACCCAAATTTCGATATTTGAAGCGATTTTTTAGCAAAAATCTTCAGACGAGCTTGATATAAAAATACAAAGCCGCCCAAACTATCCCCAAAGTCTAAAAATTAACTACGAGCGAACCAATAGCTCAATCGATGCCAAATTCACCCATACGAGTCAATTGAAGAACATGGGACCAAAAGTTCTACATCTAAATGGCAACTATAGTTGGGCAACGGAATGCTATGCTTCCGCGTAGTGCCACCTGGAAAGAAAGGAAATATGTTCAAATCCAAACTTATTTGAAATCAGTTATGGAAAGAGGGAGAAATATAAAGTATCTGTAGAAATTCAGTTGCTTGTCGGGAAACTAAACTGCGTTCACGCTAATACACATGATTATTTAATCATTTGCTTGTTCCCCATGATTCATTGCTCTGCTCTTGCTTGGCAGCTCGATTTCAGTTTGTTTACCGTTGACATTTTTGTAGAAAGTGCCTGTTCGCAGTGCAATATTTCCAAAGAGCAAATTTCACGTTCCAACTTAATAACATTTTCAAACGTTTTCTTCTTTTTTGAAGTTATAAAATAAAGTTTCGAGAAGCTGGCAAACTTTAAAGCTTTATTCAAAGTGTGGCGCAGTGAGACTCGATGAGTTACAACTCATTAGCGCACAGAACGGCAACAATTCAACACGAGAATTAAGCAATACACTTCGAACATGTTTATTTATGCCAATTCCAACCAAGTCACTTGGTGACAGTGGTGACCGTTTAAGATAACTAAATCTACTTCTAGATAATTTGGTGACTGTCTTTGACTATACGAATTAAAAGTTAGGTTGCGTTGTTACCGACTTACCAGTCTTTTGCACAGAACATCCCCCCCAGTATCTGTCGTTGATCCCAACCTCATTTTTTATTGCAAACTCACAAAATTTGACATCTCTTGCCAGTGTCATTGCAAGAAAACAAAGTGAATTCATAGATAAAGACGAGTATAGAATACCAACTCCCTTGCACAATGTGGAAACCATGTCTAGCCTACCGCCATCTATGATAGACCCAGGCGCAACTGCGCCACGTCCTTCTTGCGGGGTTTGCGTCTCTGCTATTCAGCTCTATACTGTTCAGGGTTTGCATCCTTGCTATTGTCGGCAACCCATTAATTTCATTGGAATTAAGATATGTTTAATTTTCAGTTTGATATATTTGTACAGAGGCAATCATAAGTGTAAAGTTATAAAATACTTGTCACACCCAATCCGCCTGATCCAAACCATTCTCAACTTTGGATTCTGAGCAAATAGACACACAAAGTATTTTGCTTTTATTTCGTTCTAACTTGAATCCGAGAAATGTACGAAAGCAGCACCATGTGGGTTTCGTCCAACAATCCACATGTATATTGTACCGTGGATGGCCGGGTATCAAACTCTTTCTTCAGCTTCCAACTTTTATTCAATCAGTATCACT
>NW_026017110.1:43177187-43177303 GCF_020466585.1 Dendroctonus ponderosae | reverse complement strand
AAGTGTTTCCTGGATTAGGCACACATCCATGTTGTGTTTCTCCAGGAAGTCTTGGAGTTCTAATTTTATGTTTCTGACTCCATTGGCGTTCCAGGACACGACTCACAGAGATTTAG
>NW_026017110.1:43175881-43176246 GCF_020466585.1 Dendroctonus ponderosae | reverse complement strand
TTTATGGAATTCGTTTGAATCAGGACTTGGGACGCGATGTTGTTTTGGAAATAGAGCTATACTTTGCTAAGGTATATATAGTTAAATCGGTCATTATTTACACCACGATCTGATACCAGCCCTGCCGCTTTACCCATTATGCTCACCTTATAGAAAATCTCATAACAAACAAAGTTTTTTGTATAGATTTTGCGTGAAAATGCTGCTTTCCGCTACTTTTCACCCTCTGAACTTCACCAACTTCAAAACAAATCAAAGGCCGCCATGACGGTTCCGATCTTGCGCTAGCGTGCCAATTCGCGAGTTAAACTACCGATGGTGGCGCTGCGAAACGTCAATTTACTCGTTGTCGAGTGACAGTTGAG
>NW_026017110.1:43175658-43175781 GCF_020466585.1 Dendroctonus ponderosae | reverse complement strand
TAATTACCCTTTTTGGGTGTTTTGATTGAGATTTTCGACTTTGGTGGCAGTTTGGCAACATGGCTGAGCAGTATCAAATTGTCGCCTAGAATGAGCTCATTTATCGCCCAAAAACGCAATTTC
>NW_026017110.1:43175248-43175553 GCF_020466585.1 Dendroctonus ponderosae | reverse complement strand
AATTATAAATTATAAAACTAAAAAAAACATTTCAAAAAATAAAGTATAAATTGAGAAATATCGCCCAAAAATCGCAAGGCAACTTACTTAAAACTCTATCAGTAGCAAATCTATCCGAAAAGTATCGTGGGTAACAAATCGTGGGGTAAAGTAGGTATTACCGTTAAATCCTCCTATTTTGGTTCGCACTTTGTAAATAGAACTGATCCCAACTAAAATGTATGTAACCTAGGCAGATTTTTATTGATTTTTAAAACACAATAGTTCAAAAATGGAAACTTAAATGAAGATATTGTTTCCAGTGT
>NW_026017110.1:43174030-43175007 GCF_020466585.1 Dendroctonus ponderosae | reverse complement strand
AAAAAAATGTTTTGCAAACTCTTACATCATTCCCTGTATTAGCTTTTTAATAGTAGTTAATTCTATTGCTTCGCCTGGAGTGTCCATCTTCAGTTTTCCTTTTTTTATCGATTTTTTTTGAACGTGGTAAAGATAAATTGACGCTGTTGTTCATTCATTTCAAAGTGTCTGTCCAGTCTGTGAGTTTGTCTAAGTGTATTTGGAGTTTGAGAGGAATGTATTTTGGGTTTTTCGCTGTAAAGTAGAGACAGGTGTCGTCTGCAAACAGGGCAATTTTGTGTCTGGGTATTTTGGGATGTCGGCTGTGTAGGTGTTGTAAAGAAATGGGAAAAGGGGGGATCCTTGCGGAACTCCCGCCTCCACAGTTCTTAACGCGGAAAGGTGGTTGTTTAAACGGACCCGGATTTTTCTGTCTTTCAGGAAGCTTGCCACAAACTGCACAAAACTAGTTGGCATATTGTAGAGGCTGGCCAATTTCCAGATTATTCCTTCGTGCCAGACAGTGTCAAACGCTTTTGCTATGTCCAGGAGAATAATCCACTGGGCTCTTCTTGGATCCCTGTTGTTTTGGGGCCGCTCTCACTGCTGCACTAAAGCTGGCCGGAGCCCCCTTTGGTGCATCAGTCGCCTTTGCAGCAGCTCATGCAGGTCGGAGATGCTCAGCGAGCAGTTGCGTCAGCTTTCGAACTTCGTTCAAAAGCTCCGCAATCTGCCCCCTTTGCCTCTCCACTTCCTGCTGGAGCTTCTTCTCCAGCGCTGTTTTCGGCGCCATTTTGGTATTGCGAATACCGCCGAATTTATTGTGGTATTAAAAAATACCTAAAGATTCTGTGGAAAAAATATTGGTTAGAATCGCACACAGTTGGACACAATTCACTTATGCCCGGTTTCTCAACATTTGCCCTTATTGGTTCCATAACTATGTAGTGGATAAAGTTATAAGACCGATAAGATTTTATGGGTTTCCGAACGGTGAC
>NW_026017110.1:43173446-43173930 GCF_020466585.1 Dendroctonus ponderosae | reverse complement strand
GACGAGACTATTGCTCAGGAGCTGGCAGAGGCCGAGAGCAAGATTGTCGAATTAGGAATCTTTCAGGTAATGAACGCGCACTTTCTATCACTTTTTCCCTTGCAAGAAACAGCTTCTTTGGCTGGGGGCCTTGGAGCAACCCAGCAAAAACGTTTTAACCTCCCTTAAAATCTACCCTTGTCCGTCAAGGTTCTGGAGAAAGTTTGCCGTAAAAAACTTATTTAAGTAGAACAAAGCAAAAACAAACAGCAAATCTTTGGGCCAAGATACTATCAACTACCTTTTCCCTGTAAATTTTCTATCTATATCATTACCTCGTACCCTCAAGCATCTTAAATGAAAACATTTAGTTTAAATTTAGATAAGCGAAAACGACCTTTAACAACGAACAATAGGCGCATTTCAGCCGATCATGGTCACGGGGCTCAAACTATCGACAATCCTCGCCTGTGCAATCAAACAATATCGTATATTTGATTGATTA
>NW_026017110.1:43172907-43173330 GCF_020466585.1 Dendroctonus ponderosae | reverse complement strand
GCATCCGCAAGACTTTGCCTGCTTGTTTCTCTAAGACAGCTTTGTTTACAGCTAACGTTGATGAAAAAACTGCGAGAAGAGTTCAAAAACCATCAGCAATCTGTGAAAACTGAGGTAGTGACGGGGTCTTTGGATGAGCGGCGATCCGATCTGGTCACCTCCATCAGCAGGGGTCGCAAGCAGAAGTTGATGACGCGGGAGCGCAACTCGCCCTCAGATGAGTCGGAGGCGAGGCTGTCGCCCGCCCGCGTCCGAGCAAGGAACCCCACCCGGCCCGAGCATCTGAGCCACATCACCTTCCTGGAATACTTCCGACTGGCCACCAACGACGTCTATGCAGAGATGCTGAAGAAGAAGTCTGGGCGAAAGCGAAGAAGCACGGCCAACCGCCAGTTTGTATACAGCAAACGGGCGGATCAGTCC
>NW_026017110.1:43172121-43172807 GCF_020466585.1 Dendroctonus ponderosae | reverse complement strand
ATTAGGGTGACCCTGAGTTTGCTACTATCGAATTGTTAGTGTCTCAGCACCAGAGAACTTTTTCAAACAGTACAATAATTTTCCTGGTGGAACCTGGAACTAGACACTAATAAATTCCAGATTAAGCCTGGCAATATAAATAATCAACGATAGAGCTAAGAGCTACTCTAGTGTACATATTGAGTGAAATTTGCTTTTTAGAAGAAGAGGAAACGAAAAACGTTTKTGAGGCATGCCCCATCGCCACCTAACACCAGGAAACGCAGGAACCAGGAACCAGGCCCGTCAAACCAGGAATCAGGCCCATCAACATCAAAGTCTCCCCTGCGAGTCACCAATGGCAAAAAATCCCCCTTAAATGGTAAATAGTCTGAACGGTTAAAAACCTGTGTTGCTAATCGATGTTTTTAGGCCACAAAACTGAATCGTCGCTTCCAGCCATCGCCAACCTGCCCAGCGGATTAATAATCGAAAGCATCAGTCCAGGACGAACGTCGCCCGAGCCCAAGCAATGCATTGTCTGCAAGAAACCAGGTAAGCCCTAAGTGACTGGAACTTTTCTCTCACCTGGTTCTTTTCTTAATAATCTCAGCTCTTGTTTAGTGATGAACAACAAGTTGATTGGGGCTCTTTCTGTGCCATTTCAGGTGACAGCGCGTTTTGTTCTAGGTGCTCTGTCGATATGC
>NW_026017110.1:43171173-43171516 GCF_020466585.1 Dendroctonus ponderosae | reverse complement strand
TACCAATTGCTGTCTTTGAATCAGCAGTGTTTCGCTCAAATTGCTAGTGTTAAAAAATTAAGTATAGGGAATATTTTTGTAACGGCGTGTGACAAGTCGCCTTGTCCATTAAAATATTTTTACATTTAATTTATCGAGCAGCCTCATGCGACGCTGCTATATTACTTTCCCAAACTTTTTGTCCCCCCCCCCAATATTTGATGACATTTCCGCATCTGACCAAACACTGACTAAAATATTTACATTCCAGCTAGGTAGGGAACATGCGATTGTTTCCAAAGTTTCTCCTATCGTTCAGCCTGTTAGCTTTGGTGTTTCTGCTTATTCACTATCTGACCAAAAG
>NW_026017110.1:43169483-43171073 GCF_020466585.1 Dendroctonus ponderosae | reverse complement strand
AGGAATGTTGTCTTGATTAGAGGCGCACTTTTGTATGGCGATTGTTTGATTAGGGCTCACTATCATCCACTTTTGTTGATCTAATTTCTCGATCTTGATGTCTTGAAGTTCGATTTCATGTTGTTGGCATTGTGAAGTATTTTGTCTGTACTTCAGCATCTGTACTTCACATGGGGGTAGTACATCATTAGGTAGTGGGTTGGTTTCTTTACAGATGTATTCTCCGTTCGTGATTTCAATGCAGTTTTCGTTAAAGATGGCATAATTCAGCTCATTAAGGATAAGGTATTTGGCTTGAGGGAAAATTATTTTGAAGTGTTTGCCATGAGGTGTTGGTAATGGATACAAGTGATACAATATGTATTTATTAGTATCTACAATGGGCAATTCGATTATGAATACTATTTGATTTTGTTTTGAATAGCTTTTAATTTCCAATAGTTTTTCGAAAAGCAAGGTATTCTTTAATTCGGTGGAAAATGGAAGTTTTCCGTGATTTAATTTATTTGATACAAGTTTTATTTCTTCATGTAGTGCCATTGGATAAATTATTGAGTTATGAAATGTATTCAACTTGGCAAATGTAGTTGCTATTTGCAATCTTTCTAATACGTCATATATTTCTTGAAATTAAGTGATTATCTGAGTGATTAGCATATGTATTAGAAAATAGTGGTCCATGGTTGATGTTTTGGAATCTAGTGAAGTGAGAGCTTTCTCAATTTGCAGAATTCGTGACTTTAAGATAAGCTGGTTGTGTGGCGATATTCTTTGATAGAGCTAAAAACAAATCATTTGACTTTTGAACGATAGTTACTTGTTCTTGCAATGTAGTTTTCATATTCATTTGATTACTTGAAATTTGGGAGATTAATCTGTCATATTTTTCAGCGCCTTTATGGTCAAGGTTTCCAGTTAATGATTTTATGATTGATCCTAGACCATCGATTAGTCCTCTTTTTGCTCTTGTTTGTATAGTTGGGTTTATTTAATTCATCTGACTTTTAATTTTGTTTTCTAGAACGAAGGCTAGATTATAGGAGTTGTGAAATTCTCTATAATAAGAAGCTGTTTTATTCAGTGAACTAGTTATTTCTTTCAGACTGTTTTGTAGTGATGCAAATTCTTTTATTATTATTGTTATGTCATAAATTTGTACAAATGTCCAATAGTCAATTATGTTTTGGGAGTTTCCTAATTTCAGTGGAAGGAGGCCAGGATTGTTATTGAGGTTGTGGAACGTCACGTCTGCAGTTGCATATGTGAGGATCCTGCAACAACAGGTGTTTTTAATTCCTTTATATGTATTATTTCTTGTTTTTTGTTTGTTTTGTTTATTATTCTAACTTCGTTATTTTCTAGAATTTCGGTGATTTCAAATGGGCCTATAAACTTATTTTCTTTTTTATTTCGTTTAGGATTTGCTTTATAGACAGTTTGTCCTACTATGAATTGGAATTGATCGGGTTCTAGTGTATTTCGTTTATTTATGATATTTTCTTTCTTTATTTCTAGTTTATTTTGTAGATCTTTATACAGGTGTTGTAATTTGTCTCTATGTGTTAATACATAGTCTGAATAAAAGCTTGA
>NW_026017110.1:43167909-43169383 GCF_020466585.1 Dendroctonus ponderosae | reverse complement strand
ATCAAAATACCACCTAGAACAAACCAAATCATTAAATTACCCGTTAAAATAAAACACGGACATGGAATTTTAAATTATACAAAATTCGGAAATAAAACCGAAATGCCTAAAGCTCTAGTCAACATTTCAAATAACTTTGCAATCACAACCATTGCAAATTCAGGAGAAAACCCGGTAAAACTAGTATTTTACGAACCTTTTGATATTGAATCCATCAATATTAATGAAATTACCTTCTATGATAACCATAATATCCAGGCTAATCATGAATTTAATTCAGTTGAACTAAGTAAAAGACAAGATATTCTTTTAAAAGCCAATTTGCAAAATCTTCGTCTTGAACACTGCAACTCAGAAGAAAAATCCTCTATTAGAAATCTTTGTATGAAATATCGAGACATCTTTTATTGTGAGAACACCCCTTTAACATTTACCAACAAAATCCGACACAAAATAAATTTAACTGAAGAAAGCCCAATTTTTACCAAAAGTTACCATTATCCAGAAATACATAAAACAGAAATTAAACAGCAAATCTCTAAAATGCTTGAACAAGGGATTATTCAAGATTCAATCTCACCCTGGTCCAGCCCAATTTGGATTGTACCTAAGAAGTTAGACGCATTAGGCAAAAATAAATGGAGAATGGTAATTGATTATCGAAAGTTCAACGAAAGAACAATTGATGATAAACACCCGTTGCCAAATATCTCAGATATTCTGGACAAACTTGGAAGAAGCCACTACTTTACAACGCTAGACTTAGCTAGTGGATTCTATCAAATAGAGATGCATCCAGAAGACATACAAAAGACTGCATTTTCTACAGAAAACAGACATTACCAGTTCAAAAGAATGTCATTCGGTTTGAAAAACGCACCATCCACGTTCCAGTGCGTCATGGATAATATTCTACGAGGACTCCAAAACGAAATTTGTCTTGTATACCTTGATGACATCGTCATTTTCGGAACATCATTACAAGAACATAATGATCGCCTAAAGTAAGTATTTGATAGACTCCGAGAATCAAATTTCAAGATACAAATGGATAAATCCGAATTTTTGAAATAAGAAGTACAATACTTAGGACACGTAGTTACAACTGAAGGAGTAAAACCAAACCCAGATAAGATCGTAGCAATCAAAAACTTCCCTATTCCAAAGACACAAAAAGAAATCAAATCTTTCTTAGGACTTCTAGGATATTACAGACAATTTATAAAAAATTTTGCCAATAACGAAACCTTTAACAGCATGCTTAAAGAAAAATGCCACCGTCAATCACACTACCGATTTCAAAAACTCTTTTAATCATTGTAAAAGTAGTCTCCTCATAAACTCTCCAATTTTACAATATCCAAATTTCACCAAACCTTTTACCCTTACTACAGACGCAAGTAATTATGCAATCGGAGCAGTATTATCTCAAGGAAATGTACCTAACGACAAACCAATAGCTTATGCCTCCAGA
>NW_026017110.1:43166667-43167809 GCF_020466585.1 Dendroctonus ponderosae | reverse complement strand
GTATCTTAAAATACGTTTAAGGCATTGCCATAATTCCTTATTGTTTTTATTTTGATATCTGCTCAGAAAGTTGATGGCTGTACATAAATCGGGTCGTGCACATAACATTACATACATTAAACCAACCTATCAAATTTCGTCAAGGAGCATCAATACTTTCATCAGAATTTAAATTATTATAATTTAATTTAGTTGGCAATGGCGTATTGACCGGCTTGCAATCTGTCATATTAAATTTACTTAAAACAGTTTTTAAATATAAACTTTGATCCAAAGTAATTTTACCTTTGTTTCTGTCGACTTTAATGCCTAAAAATAGTTTTACTTCTTACATGTCTTCCATACTAAATTGGCTCATCAAATAATTTTTAAAATTTATCATAGTATATTTATCCGCCGTGGCGATCAGCAAGTCGTCGACGTATAATATGACATAAATAATTTTATAAATATTTCCTCTGTCTAAGAAATATAAGCAACGGTCAACCTCTGATTTTTTAAAGTCGTGTCGTTTTAATACCTCATCGAAACGTGCAAAACAGCATCTCGCTGACTGTTTTAAACCATATAATTATTTATTTAACTTGCAGACTTTGTTTTGTTTAGCTTTAAAACCTTCCGGTATACGCATAAAAATTTCCCATTAAGATAAGCTGTTTTAACATCCATTTGATGCAACAATAAGTTGTATTGATTAGCGAAAATTAATAGAATTATAAAAGTTAAAATTCGAGCTACCGGTGCAAACGTTTCGTCGTAATCTAGTAAATATTGTTGACTAAAACCACGAACCACTAGTCGTGCCTTATACCTCTTTGGATTACCATAAGCATCATTTTTATCAGACTATGAAGGCTTTCACGGCCGGTCAGATTACGGCTTCAAAGCCCGGAAAACATTTATAAATGTAAGCATCATTTTTAATTGTAAATATCCACTTACAGTCAACAATGTGTTTGTTAGAGAGTTTATCGACTAAGGATCATGTTTTATTGGTTAATAAAGAAACTATTTTTTCATTTATTGCTTGCTCCCACTGAGTTTTACCGTCCCTATATTTTATTTCACTATAGGATTGAGGAACTGCACAAATAAGTGATTGGGCACACAAAATTTCATTATTTAAATATGATTCTTCGTCA
>NW_026017110.1:43162379-43166567 GCF_020466585.1 Dendroctonus ponderosae | reverse complement strand
GTACTGCGGGTCATCCACAGCCAGTACCCGCCTACTAGCGTTCTCTCTCACAATGGGTCCAGAGCCCAGGTACTGCGGGACATCCACAGCCAGTACCCGCCCTAACATCATTACTCAAATGACTCAAAAACTTACTGAAGTACTGTTGTACGTCTACAGCCAGCACTAGGTACTTCTCTATGAACTTTTATGCTTTTAAATGAATCTTTAACAGTATTGAACTTTAACTAGACTTTTAAAGAAAACCAGTTTAATATTAAAGAAGACAAATAAATATAAGGACTCAACAGATGAAAGGTAAAGTGAAGTTTAAAGAAAGTGAATGTTCAAGTGAAATCGAAAAGGTTACTCTATGAAGAAACACTCACTCTTTAACATTATCTTGAATGTTAAACCAATAAGAAATATTGAAAAGGCTACTCTGCGAGAAAACTCACTCTTTAACATTATCTTCAATGTGAAAGCAATAAGAAATATTGAAAAGGCTACTCTGTGAGAAACTCACCTGATGTTGATTTTTACACTAACACGAAATCACACTGATAATTGCTGCTCTAATGCGAATTTGAACTCACAGAACTGCCCGTGATTTCACCCTTATTTATTGACAGATCTCCACCCCCAGGTTGGGTGGAGTTTAAGTCAAATTTTCCCCAGATTATTCGCGTAGGGAGGAGCTTGTAATAAGCTCAAGCCCTGAGTTCTACGAATTTGAGAAAGTTCTCGTTGGGCGTTAGAACGACGTACTTGAATAGGATGATCGGAATTTGGGTCAGCATTTGTACATAAAAATCTTCCTTTTAAAACTGAAGGGCGATGCCCTTGGAACGGTCCTCAATAGTTCCGCATGATATCCTACCGCTACTGTACTTGTCAACCTTTATCTGCACGGCTTCTATGCCCACTTAGGTGGTCGTTTAGAATTTATTGGTTTCGTTATTTACTTACGTCTTACACGTTTCGTCGTAATCCAGTAAATATTGTTGACTAAAACCACGAGCCACTAGTCGTGTCTTATACCTCTGTGGATTACCATAAGCATCATTTTTAATTGTAAATATCCACTTACAGTCAACTATGTTTTTGTTAGAGGGTTTATCGACTAAGGACCATGTTTTATTGGTTAATAAAGAAAGTATTTCTTCATTTATTGCTTGCTCCCACTGAGTTTTATCGTCCCTATATTTTATATCACTATAGGATTGAGGAACTGCACAAATAAGTGATTGGGCACACAAAATTTGATTATTTAAATATGATTCTTCGTCATATGTAATAGAAGGTTTATTTTGAAGTCTCTGGCTCCGTCTTACATCTGTATTGTGCTTTTCATTGGGCAGAAGTGATGGTAAACGAGTACTGTTGTGTTCGTTATCTGTTTCAATGACAGATTTGTCTATTTCGATGATAGATTTATCTATTTTAGTAATAGATTTACCTGTTTGATTTTGTACAGGTTTTATAGGGGTTTCAACCGCTTTTAAAGTTGTTTTAGGCATTTTATTTGGAATTAAGTTTTCAGGCTTAAAAGCCTCATTAAGTTCTGGACTTAATGTTTTAACTCCTTCATCAAGTTTTGCTCTTGATGTTTTAAAATTCGTTTCGTCAAAAATGACGTCACGGGCTATAATAAATTTATTAGTTTCAATATCTAATATTTTATAGCCGTTTGGTTGATAACCAACCATTATGCCTTTATTTGATTTTTGATAAAATTTTTCTTTTCTCACTTTGCTATGGATATACACTGTTGAACCAAAAATTTTTAAGTGTTTTATTTTGGGTTTTTTATTATGTCACAGTTCAAACGGTGCTTGATTTTGTTTCAGTGACTTAGTAGGGGTCAAGTTTATTAAATACGTTGCTGTGAGAACTGCTTCGCCCCAAAATGTTGTATCCAGAATAGCAAAGTGAATCATTGTTCTGGCCTTTTCGGTAATTGTCCGATTCATACGTTCCGCAACAGAATTTTGTTGTCGTGTATTCACAGTTAAATGATAAGAAATACCCTTTTGAACACAAAAGTTTTTAAACTCGTTTGAAAGATATTTTCGCCCATTATCACAATACAGATTAGCTAATTTTAAATTAATAAAAAACTTTTTGATACAAAATCTTGAAACATTTTAAAAACTTCAGATTTGTAAGTCAATAAATAGGTGACTGCGTAATGGGTAATTGCGTCAATAAATGTGGCAAAATAATTTTTTTTATCGATAGTGGTTGGAGTTATAGGGCCCCACACATCTGAATGGACAATAAATAATGGCCTTTTAATATGAGTTTTATCTTTGGCTTTAGCAAACGGCAAACGTGCTTGTTTTCCATAAATACAAGCTTCACAAATATTTTGAGTTGGTTAGATATTTTTTAATTGTTCATTGTCACTCGAAAAATCAATGTTCTTTAACTGTAAGAATTTTTCTTTACTTACATGGCCTAAGCGGGCATGCCAAAGTTTGTAATGGCCATTTAATGTCGTTTCAGAAGTAATGTTTGCTTGATATTTGAATGGTTTATCAATTCTTGCGGTAACAGTAATTAAATTATTTTGGAGCTTACCTTCTATTACTGTCTTGTTACCCTTCTTGATACTCAAATAACCATTTTCATTAAATATTACGGTCATACCAGCTTCTTGAATACGACGCACTGAAAGAAGGTTGTAGGGGATGTCTGCTGCATACAGGACGTCCTGCAGAACCCGAGTCATTCCATTTTCAGTCGTTATGTGGATTCTTCCTTTTAATGTGGCTAGGATTGATACACCAACTTTTGCAACGGATATTCGTATTGGATTTTCCAACTGGCTATATGATGTGAATAAATTTGCACTGGTCTGTTTTGTCTGCATTTGGTCTGTGGCACCAGAGTCCAAAATGAATGTTAAGTCCCGTTTTAATCCTTATGTTTGTAGAGCTGCATTTCCTACCATGAATGCAAAACCCTGTTCACTATTTGATTCTGTACGCACTGTTTGTAAACTGCGGTCACGAGGCTCTTCATTTTTATAGTGATTTTTCTTGTAGAAATGACAATACTTTATTGTATGATTTGTTCTCCCACAATGTCCACACTTCATATTGGAGTTAAAACGGCTTGTTGATTTTCTGTTCCTTTGATTTCCATGTCTGTTAGTTGTTTGATCGAAAAATTTAGCCTTTTGTTTGTGTTGTTTGTATTTACTTGAAGTAGGGAATTTTGTAGTTTGATGCCTTTCTACATGCAATACGTTACCACTGGTGTTATTACTCTCGCTTTGAATTTTTGTTTCATAATCGAGTAATATAGATTTTGTAAACGCCAAACTTAAATTTTCATCTGTTAGAGTGTGAATGGCTGTCACTATACCATCATAGGATGCTGGTAGGGTGAGAAGGAGATCGGCTACTTTTGACATTTCCGTCAAGTTGCCTCCATCAGCTAACAGCTCAATCAATAATTCGTCAAAAATTAGGAAATGTTTTGCTAACGCTGTATCGCCTTTAAATTTTAGGCTTAGCAATTTCTTCTGAACTGATAACTGTGCCGCTAAGCTTTTCCTTTCGTAGATAGAGTCTCGTTTTTCAATAATTTGGCGAGCCGTTGTTTCTTCGCTGACAACGCCTATCATTGTGTCGCTAAGACATTCAATTATGATGCTTTTAGCAATGCGTTCATGTTTTTCCCTTTTTCTGTCTGGTTCCTTGGGAGCTTCCTCGTCGAGTACTTTTATGACTTCTTCTTCAGCGAGTATCGCTCTTAATCGGAATTTCCAAATACTGTAGCGTTCGCCATCAAATTCTCTAATGTTTCTTCGGCTTTTATTGGAGTTCATGGTCACTTCACTTTTTAACAATCGCACCCACAAAACTGAAACCGAAATCGTACACTTATTCAGTAAGTGTCTGGGCCCATAACCTATTAGATTATTAATAGGGAAAAGGGCATTGACATAAAATAACTATGTATTTATCTCAACACAAGCAGAACGTATTTTATTATGTTACCGATACAACGAGTTCTTTAAGGCTCTCTTATTAGACTGAAATTCATCGATATAATTCGGTTGAGCTTCATTTATGCTTAGATCAGCGACTCACGATCAGCGAATTACGAGTCGAATTCTCTGAATATAAACATAGATTATGGCTTTTCTCCTTTTTGCTGACAAAGAGGAATGATAACATTTATGTGGTATTTCCAATA
>NW_026017110.1:43159340-43162279 GCF_020466585.1 Dendroctonus ponderosae | reverse complement strand
AGTTCTGGACTTAATGTTTTAACTCCTTCATCAAGTTTTGCTCTTGATGTTTTAAAATTCGTTTCGTCAACAATGACGTCACGGGCTATAGTTAATTTATTAGTTTTAGTATCTAATATTTTATAGCCGTTTGGTTGATAACCAACCATTATGCCTATATTTGATTTTTGATCAAATTTTTCTTTTCTCACTTTGCTATGACTACACCACTACACTGTCGAACCAAAAATTTTTAAGTGTTTTATTTTGGGTTTTTTATTATGCCACAGTTCAAACGGTGTTTGATTTTGTTTTAGTGACTTAGTTGGTGTCAAGTTTATTAAATACGTTGCTGTGAGAACTGCTTTGCCCCAAAATGTTGTATCCAGATTAGCAAAGTGAATCATTGTTCTGGCCTTTTCGGTAATTGTCCGATTCATACGTTCCGCAACAGAATTTTGTTGTGGTGTATGTGGCACAGTTAAATGATAAGAAATACCCCTTTCAACACAAAAGTTTTTAAACTCGTTTGAAAGATATTCTCGCCCATTATCACAATACAGATTAACTAATTTTAAATTAAAATGTGCCTCACTTTTCGATACAAAATCTTGAAACGTTTTAAAAACTTCAGATTTGTAAGTCAATAAATAGGTGACTGTGTAGTGGGTAAATTCGTCAATAAATGTGACAAAATATTTTTTTTTCATCGATAGTAGGTGGAGTTATAGGACCACACACATCTGAATGGACAATAAATAATGGCCTGTCGTTTCAGAAGTAATGTTTGCTTGATATTTGAATGGTTTATAAATTCTTGGGGTAACAGTAATTAAATTATTTTGGAGCTTACCTTCTATTATTGTCTTGTTACCCTTTTTGATACTCACAGAACCATTTTCTGCTGTAGGGGATGACTGCTGCATACAGGACGTCCTCCAGAAACCCAGTCATTCCATTTTCAGTCGTTATGTGGATTCTTCCTTTTAATGTGGCTAGGATTGATACACCAAATTTTGCGACGGAAATTCGTATTGGATTTTCCAACTGGCTGTATGATGTGAATAAATTAGCTTGGTTCACCATATGGTCTGTGGCACCAGAGTCCAAAATGAATGTTAAGTCCCGTTTTAATACTTTTGTTTGAAGAGCTGCATTTCCTACCATGAATGCAAAACCCTGTTAACTTTTTGATTCTGTACGCACTGTTTGTAAAATGCGTTCACGAGGCTCTTCATTTTTATAGTGATTTTTCTTGTAGAAATGACAATACTTTATTGTATGATTTGTTCTCCCACAATGTCCACACTTCATATTGGAGTTAAAACGGCTTGTTGATTTTCTGTTTCTTTGATTTCCATGTCTGATAGTTGTTTGATTGAAAAAGTTAGCATTTTGTTTGTGTTGTTTGTATTTACTTGCAGTAGGAAATTTTGTAGTTTGATGCCTTTCATCATAGGATGCTGGTAGGGTGAGAAGGAGATGGGCTACTTTTGACATTTCCGTCAAATTGCCTCCAGCAGCTAACAGCTCAATCAATAACTCGTCAAAAATTCGGAAATGTTTTGCTAACGTTGTATCGCCTTTAAATTTAAGGCTTAGCAATTTCTTCTGATCTGATAACTGTGTCGCTAAGCTTTTCCTTTCGTAGGTAGAGTCTAGTTTTTCAATAATTTGGCGAGCCGTTGTTTCTTCGCTGACAACGCCTATCATTGTGTCGCTAAGACATTCAATTATGATGCTTTTAGCAATACGTTCATGTTTTTCCCTTTTTCTGTCTGGTTCCATGGGAGCTTCCTCGTCGAGTACTTTTATGACTTCTTCTTCAGCGAGTATCGCTCTTAATCGGAATTTCCAAATACTGTAGCGTTCGCCATCAAATTGTCTAATGTTTCTTCGGCTTTTATTGGAGTCCATGGTCACTTCACTTTTTAACAATTGCACACACGAAACCGAAACCGTACACTTATTCAGTAAGTGTCTGGACCCATAACCTATTACATTATTAATAACAACACAAGCAGAATGTATTTTATTATGTTGTTGATACAACGACTTCTTTAAGGCTCTTATTATACCATAGACTGAAATTCATCGATACAATTCGGTTGAGCTTAACCATTTATGCTTAGATCAGCGACTCAATCAATCAACGAGTCGAATTCTCTGAATACGAACATAGATTATGGCTTTTCTCCTTTTTGCTGACAAAGAGGAATGATAACAGTTATGTGATATTTCCAATAATAAGGACATCTGAAATAATGCTTATTTTAGTGACTAAAAAATGACCACCCTTGGCGGTCCATTGGACGTCCGTATATATCTTACTAATAGACGTCCAAGTATTGACGTCTTTCAGATGTCTTTTCTAAGTCAATTGACGTACTGACCAAAAATGACTTAATATGGGCGTCTCGCAGACGTCTAATTGGTCAGTTGTGCTACCTGGGAAATAAAATACTAAATTAACACACCCATTGACTGGCAAATCATTTTTATTCATCGTCATCTAAGAGGGTGTTCAGCGTATCCAACACTGACCTCTTAAATTGACGCACTTTAGCTGGAGCTAATTTATTCATATTCTCCAATAAACTTAGGAGGAAAAGTTCGTTAGACTTTGGACTCTCTGCATCCTTCTTCGTAAGTCTGACCTTTTTGGCTTGCATATAGGAAATAAAAGTCTCATCCATTTCGAGACCTTTAACTTTTTTCCTTTTTTGGGACGTGTCCGAAGGCTGTGGCGTTTCTTGATATGAAGAATGCTCTGGAGGCGGATCCGGATGAAATGGCAGAAATGAACGCCTTGCACGATCTCCATTAAATCAATCAATCCTTATTGATCACTGATTATATCCAATCATCCTTGGACAACGCACAGACATTGGTCGCATTCAGCAGACGACATCGATTATAAAGCGCTGACCAATTTTCTGCTGAATGCTCCCAGAATCTTC
>NW_026017110.1:43156695-43159240 GCF_020466585.1 Dendroctonus ponderosae | reverse complement strand
TGTTTCTTCGACTTTTATTGGAGTCCATGGTCACTTCACTTTTTAACAATTGCACACACGAAACCGAAACCGTATACTTATTCAGTAAGTGTCTGGGCCCATAACCTATTAGATTATTAATAGGGAAAAGGGCATTGAAATAAAATAACTATGTATTTATCTCAACACAAGCAGAATGTATTTTATTAATGTTGTTGATACAACTAGTTCTTTAAGGCTCTCTTATTAGACTAAAATTCATCGATATAATTCGGTTGAGCTTAACCATTTATGCTTGGATCAGCGATTCAAAATTACGAGTCGAATTCTCTGAATATGAACATAGATTATGGCTTTTCTCCTTTTTGCTGACAAAGAGGAATGATAACATTTACGTGGTATTTCCAATAGTTACAAATAAACATATATTTCTGTTTTCAACTCCAAAGAAGTTAGTGTCTATGTCATCATCTAATTGTGCACTTTTCTCGAGCAGCTTCTCGTATTGGGTTAATTAACTACTGCTAAATTTGTGCCGATGTTCAGAACCAGAGGTTTCATGTGAACTTTAGTTCTGTGTATATTTCATACGTGGTAGGAATGTATGCATGTATATAATGTAAAATAAAATATTATAATGTAAAATACTTGTTATTCTTGACAAAAGATATCTACCTGTCACTGCCTGATAATGACTGAAAACATTACTGCCGATTTGAATTTCATAACAAAATTGTAGAAGAGAACCTTTTAAAATCAAAAATGTTCATCTTGCAGCAAAAATCTTAATTTTTCTTTATAATATTTGTTAACAAAGTTGAAATTCGGTTTTCAACCGTCAATATCTTCTAGAAATTTGCGAAAAAAAATTGTCAATATTTCTTACGTACTCTCCAAATGAGCCCCTATTACCCCTTAAAACGAATGACGCCAACATTGAATCACGCCGTAAATTCCTCTAATAAATAATGCACATATGACAAAAATGGCACAAATGTTTAGCAATTGGCTGGTTCGGTTTGCAAAGCAAAAATTCCCTTGACATTTAATTGCTTGCACATTGGCAAACGATGCATTAAATAGCCAGCATTCTATTTCAGAGGCCCTTGCGCCGTTTTTATCGCTACTAAGCGATCTACGGTTATTTTGCTTGCATTACAAATTTATGTCAGCAAACTATTCTCGACCGCCTGAAAACGGTTATCAGCATATAATATTAATTGCCAAAGTTTAACCCGAACGGACACACTAAGCAAAACTAAGCTAGCTTAGCTATTTCATATCGAACATGGTGAAAACGCATACCTATAAACCATTTAGAATTTATTGCGTTTATATGCTGTTTAAAAATTATTTTTAAACTAGCTAAAACTTTCCAGTATTTTTTGATTTTACAGAATGTTACAGAAGGGGGCACTTTCTCTAGGAGTAATCGAGATCTACTCCGACATCCAGGCTGCTTTAAACGCACTTCTCGGTGTTAACATGGGCAGCAGACTGATCCAGGAAAGCTGGGATGCCCTGAATAAATCGACCGAACAAAAGCAAGTAAACCTATTGTGGATACCGGCACACATTGAGTTCGCGAGAAACGAGCAGGCCGATGCATTGGCCAGGCTCGGATCTTCTGAAAATTCAATAAGTGTCAAACTTCAAATATGTTTAAGTAACAGACAGGTAGCAAGCGCTTTTAATTACTGGGCTCTTAGAGGGACTAGAAAGATATGGAGAAAGACGGAAGGGTGTAGACAAAACAAACAGTTGATTGGAACTCCAAGTGACGCCCAGGCAACATGTAAATAGTTGATGTCAAGCAGTCACTGGACTCTGACACCTCTCGTTAGGGTCATGATAGGCCATTGTGGTCTGAACAGACACTTGAAACTACTAGGAATTGGTGATCGCCCCGTATGTACACAATGTAGAACGGCGTAGAAAACATCAAATCAGGAGACGCCTTCTTGTGGCGTCCACACTCTCCCGCATTGAATTGTCTTCCTTGGTGTGGAGATGGGTCTTGCGTACTTCAGGGAGACGGGGTGCGTGGATGGGTCAGGATGAAGTCAGGTGGGAATCGATGTAGGGGGGAATGGCGAAACGAACTTTTTAAGTCTACTTGTAGGACTCAGCCTACCCCATACTACTACTACTGCAGTAAAGCACATAAACAAGTAGTTTCTTGTATTCTCGTACCACCCACATACAACAATTTTAGTTTTCTTCTCAAATATGCAGGGTGTCCAATATAAGCATAAATTACCTCCGAAACCGTAAGACATACGAAGTTGGAATTCGACGGAAGTCAGAGGGATATATACATGGCGTTAAATTGGTATCAAATCTTCATTGGCGGTAAAATTATCCCCAATGAAGAACGGTTTACCAACGAAAAGAAAAAGTTACGGGTATAACGATTATTAACGTTGATGACAAACAGTTAGTCGATAAAGAAATAATAGGAATTTTTTTTTCTTTTTTTTTCCGGTGAGGTTTGGGAAATGCTCTTTTATGCACTCCCAGAGCTGGTGGTCTGTCGCTCTGGTGTGTGTGGGACTCCAGCTAAGCT
>NW_026017110.1:43155324-43156595 GCF_020466585.1 Dendroctonus ponderosae | reverse complement strand
AATATCCGTCGCAAAAGTTGGTGTATCAATCCTAGCCACATTAAAAGGAAGAATCCACATAACGACTGAAAATGGAATGACTGGGGTTCTGGAGGACGTCCTGTATGCAGCAGACATCCCCTACAACCTTCTGTCAATGCGTCGTATTCAAGAAGCTGGTATGATCGTAATATTTAATGAAAATGGTTCTGTGAGTATCAAAAAGGGTAACAAGACAATAATAGAAGGTAAGCTCCAAAATAATTTAATTACTGTTACCACAAGAATTGATAAACCATTCAAATATCAAGCAAACATTACTTCTGGAACGACATTAAATGGCCACTACAAATTTTGGCATGCCCGCTTAGGCCATGTAAGTAAAGAAAAATTCTTACAGTTAAAGAACATTGATTTTTCGAGTGACAATGAACAATTAAAAAATATCCAACTCAAAATATTTGTGAAGCTTGTATTTATGGAAAACAAGCACGTTTGCCGTTTGCTAAAGCTAAAGATAAAACTCATTTTAAAAGGCCATTATTTATTGTCCATTCAGATGTGTCCTATAACTCCACCTACTATCGATGAAAAAAATTATTTTGTCACATTTATTGACGAATTTATCCACTACACAGTCAGCTATTTATTGACTTATAAATCTGAAGCTTTTAAAACGTTTCAAGATTTCGTATCAAAAAGTGAGGCACATTTTAATTTAAAATTAGCTAATCTGTATTGTGATAATGGGCGAGAATATCTTTCAAACGAGTTTAAAAACTTTTGTGTTCAAAGGGGCATTTCTTATAATTTAACTGTGCCACATAAACCACAACAAAATTCTGTTGCGGAACGTATGAATCGGACAATTACCGAAAAGGCCAGAACAATGATTCACTTTGCTAATCTGGATGCAACATTTTGGGGCGAAGCAGTTCTTACAGCAACGTATTTAATAAACTTGACACCTACTAAGTCACTGAAACAAAATCAAACACCGTTTGAACTGTGGCATAATAAAAAACCCAAAATAAAACACTTAAAAATTTTCGGTTCAACAGTGTATATCCATAGCAAAGTGAGAAAAGAAAAATTTGATCAAAAATCAAATAAAGGCATAATGGTTGGTTATCAACCAAACGGCTATAAAATATTAGATATTGAAACTAATAAATTTATTATAGCCCGTGACGTCATTGTTGACGAAACGAATTTTAAAACATCAAGAGCAAAACTTGATGAAGGAGTTAAAACATTAAGTCCAGAACTTAATGAGGCTTTTAAGCCTGAAA
>NW_026017110.1:43153773-43155224 GCF_020466585.1 Dendroctonus ponderosae | reverse complement strand
TTATAGGCCAATTTCCCTCCTAAACTCCCTCGGAAAATTAACCGAGAAGGTTATCCTATCGAGACTACAGGCAGCAACCGAGCTTCGAAGTTTAATCCCGGACGAGCAGTTTGGCTTTCGACCAAGAAAGCCTTTTAAAAAAGATTTATTTTCAGAACGACGAGTTACAGCAATAGTGTACTTGTGACAACTGATAACTTATAACTGAACTTATGCTAAGATTACAATTGGTACTTATAAACTAAAACTGCTGAATTGGTGCAACTAAGCATTTACTTCGCTGACCAATTAGTTACAGGGTTTATAACTCCTCCCTTCTTAAAAACGAACTTACAGTGAGTTTAAAGTTTTATATAATTATTTCGGGAGTTTCACCTTTTTGGCAATTAGCATGAATTCTATTTAATCTAAATTTATTATACTTTTTATATAAGAAGGTTAATACAATTATTATGAATATAAAGTATAACAACATTGTCCAAAAACTGGATTTTTGGAAATATATGGGTTGAATATCATTTAATTTTTGATTGTTCACATCAAGAGCATTTTGGATCTGTTTAACATCTTCAAATCGTATTTCGCTTAATTGAATGTTGTCGAATTTAAGCGGTTTTGATTGGCTTTCAGAAGTTTGAACATTAATCTGTGGCAATTCTATGACTTTGATTTGGTTTTTCGAATTTTGATAAGTTTTTAAATGATAGTTATTTATTTCAATTTCACATGAAGGATTTAAGTCGATTACAAATGTACCCTTTATAGGAATGTTGTCTTGATTAGAGGCGCACTTTTGGATGGCGATTGTTTGATTGGGGCTCACTATCATCCACTTTTGTTGATCTAATTTCTCGATCTTGATGTCTTGAAGTTCGATTTCATGTTGTTGCCATTGTGAAGTATTTTGGCTGGACTTCAGCATCTGTACGTCACATGGGGGTAGTACATCATTAGGTAGTGGGTTGGTTTCTTTACAGATGTATTCTCCGTTGGTGATTTCAATGCAGTTTTCGTTAAAGATGGCATAATTCAGCTCATTAAGGATAAGGTATTTGGCTTGAGGGAAAATCATTTTGAAGTGTTTGCCATGAGGTGTGGGCAATGGATACAAGTGATACAATATGTATTTATTAGTATCTACAATGGACAATTCGATTATGAATACTATTTGATTTTATTTTGAATAGCTTTTAATTTCCAGTAGTTTTTCGAAAAGCAAGGTATTCTTTAATTCGGTGGAAAATGGAAGTTTTCGGTGATTTAATTTATTTGATAAAAGTTTTATTTCTTCATGTAGTGCCATTGGATCAATTATTGAATTATGAAATGTATTTAACTTGGCAAATGTAGTTGCTATTTGCAATCTTTCTAATACGTCATATATTTCTTGAAATGAAGTGATTATCTGAGTGATTAGCATATGTATTAGAAAATAGTGGTCCATGGTTGAT
>NW_026017110.1:43152355-43153673 GCF_020466585.1 Dendroctonus ponderosae | reverse complement strand
AATTCAAACGGGGTGAGCCAATAAAAACAAAGCTGAACGGTTTAAATTAAGCAAGAACTTTAGTTTTTCTAACAAGTTGAATTGAAATTATATATGTTTACTTGTGTGTGTATATTAATGAGAACTTGTCGCCAACATAAGCAAAAAATCGCTATAAAACTAACCGTGGTCAAGGTTCCTAAATTGAACAAGTTGCCTGGTAACTTTGGCCCAATGGGAGAGCGCGCGGGAATACGTCTCAAGTTTGCCAATTTAAATTATTGAAGCTTTTAACGTTGAATCAGTTGAAGTTTCTATTTCTGCTTGTAGTTTTAGGTTTGTTCTCATGTTTTAAACGTCCAGAGCATTTGCATTGCGTAAGTTTGCAATTAGTTGGCGTTTCCTTGAGCTGTAACAAAATACAAATTCAAAAGGCCAACTGGCTTTATGAGAAAGAAATTTAACAAAACTTAATACTAAATAAAAGCTCACAAATTATTCGTCACACAGGTATGCCAGCTGATTTGACCGGAATCCGCAAGGATAAATTTTCAGTTTGAATTTAACATTTTATTTCAAATCTTAAAATAAAAAATCGAAGTTAAACAAGAGGCCATCAATTAACGGCCTAAGAAAGTTTTAAGTTTAGGAATAACCCAATTTTTTTGTTAAATACGGATTTACTGAACAATTTTCTATGTAGGTTCAACATGAGCTCCTTATGCACTCGTTAGCTCTCAGAATTATAGATTGTTGCGTTTTCCACAATTCAAAAGAAATTTCTGGGTTCCAGTCAATTTTATTGTTTACCATTTAGCATATTACAAAAACGTTTCGGTGTTTTTCTCCACCATCATCAGTTTGTCTAAAATATACATTCACAGTCGTTATTAGTTTAAAAAAAGAGCTCTGTTAAAATATACATACTGAAATACAAATTACAAACATATTAAAAAGTATATTAAAATGGTTTGAATCTCTTGGGATTACTGATGATGAGTCGGGAAAAGACTAGAATTTATTGTTTAGAGATTTAAATTTTATTTACATGTATGGCTGTTTCTACCTTCACATTTGGCAAGCCATTGAAAAATCTTGTCCAATATCGAGCGAAAGAATGAAAAAACTGTTTATAATATTTGGCATTTTTCTTTGCATTCTTCGCTTGGTCTGCTTGTATGCTGCTATATATGGATCTAAACTGTCCTTATAAGTAAATATGTGTTTGTAGCGTTGTCCACGTTTTAAGGAATTTCTCAGTTGTGTTTAATTTATTTCTGGTAAGTTTTGTATTATTAGAACACCAAATGGTTGTAGCTTTTACATTATGTTAATTCAT
>NW_026017110.1:43150874-43152255 GCF_020466585.1 Dendroctonus ponderosae | reverse complement strand
AAACACCCCATACTAGTAGCGACTTCCACACCACTAACGATGGAATAACAATACTTGATGAAATAATTAATAACAAGCCATATCAATTAATTACCTCAAATAACCCTCATAATAAAATTGACGTTAAACACGAATGTTTTGAAAAACACAATATTTGGAACGCTAAAATCCCAAAATCTAATCTTGAATTAATATTTAAATTTCTAAAGATTTACACCACGGACAGTAAAACATTTCATCTCTATTTTTACGATGATTCAATGTATCTAGCATTTAACAACATTTATATGCACAACTTTTATGGAACAGGACTCAAATTAATCAAATGTTCAAAATTGGTCAACACTATCAAAAAACGATGTTACTCATTATATAAATGAATGTGATACATGCCAAACAACAAAATATTCAAGAAAACTTCCATATACCCTTCTAGTTCTCACCGAAACAACAGGAAAACCCTTCCAACTCTTGCACATGGATACCTTTAAATATGATAATCAAAATTTTCTAACCATAATTGATACATTTTCAAAATTAGGGCAAGCATTTCCAATT
Organism: Dendroctonus ponderosae; assembly: GCF_020466585.1. NCBI lineage: Eukaryota > Metazoa > Arthropoda > Insecta > Coleoptera > Curculionidae > Dendroctonus > Dendroctonus ponderosae. The sequence continues at coordinate 43,151,697 of NW_026017110.1, read as the reverse complement.
CAAGGAAAAACATCAATCGAAATTTGTGAAAATCTATTACAATATTTCTCATTTTACGGTTTACCCGAACGAATAATCTCAGACAATGGCACCGAATTTAAAAATGAAATAGTTCAAGAACTACTTAAAAGTCATAAAATTGATATTCACTTTACAACCCCGTTTCACCATGAATCCAACTCACCAATAGAACGCTTTCACTCAACTCTCATTGAACACCTGAGAATTTTAAGAACACGATTTAAAATTGAAAACATCAAAACACTAATGCAATATGCTTTAATCGCATATAACAACTCCATTCACAGTTCTACACATTTTACCCCATTCGAAATCACATTTGGACATACAAATTCTCGAGACCCATGTGATTTGATAAATTCAAGCTTTTATTCAGACTATGTATTAACACATAGAGACAAATTACAACACCTGTATAAAGATCTACAAAATAAACTAGAAATAAAGAAAGAAAATATCATAAATAAACAAAATACACTAGGACCAGATCAATTCCAATTCATAGGACAAACTGTCTATAAAGCAAATTCTAAACGAAATAAAAAAGAAAACAAGTTTATGGGCCCATTTGAAATCACCGAAATTCTAGAAAATAACAAAGTTAGAATAATAAATAAAATAAACAAAAAACAAGAAATAATACATATAACGGAATTAAAAACACTTGTTGTTGCAGGATCCTCACATATGCAACTGCAGACGTGACGTTCCACAACCTCAATAACAATCCTGGCCTCCTTCCACTGAAATTAGGAAACTCCCAAAACATAATTGACTATTGGACATTTGTACAAATTTATGA
>NW_026017110.1:43148850-43150774 GCF_020466585.1 Dendroctonus ponderosae | reverse complement strand
AAAAAAATTAGAACAAAGTATGGACGGAACGGTTGGATTTATTTCGCTGTTTAGTAAAGTGGCTATGCAGTCACTTGCAATGGTCAAAACTATTGATATCCTGTGAAAATTGTGCAGCTCATTCCATTGTAGTACTGCTTAAGTGCTTGACAATGCGTGGTGAATGCTGATCACTTAAGTATGTTTTTAGATTCATACATAACGGATTTTTGTTCGGTAGCTTTGCCCTCTTCTCTCTCCAGACTTTGGGATCCTGTAAACCGCTAGAGTGTTTCAGGCAGCGTCAGATATACAAAAAGTCCCTATAATATTTTTATTACATACCTACCTTTATCATACGGTTTTTTCTATTCGCAATTTTCTGTTAGCTTTGCCATTAAAATTGCCTATTTCGGAGATAAACTTTTTTTCAGGTAGACAGCATGGACAGAGCTGTAATCGATCCTCGGTCATTAAATCTCTGAATCGCTCGCCCTCTGAAGGAAATTGTTACCACAATTTCTAATATTTTTTAGCCTCCTTCAATGTATCTTCTAGATTAAGGTTTCCCAAACTTTTTCTATACTCGAATACAGGAATTATTTTCAAATACCTATATTAAATCTACATACAGGGTGGGCCACTAAGAGAGGTGGTCGGCCGTATCTCACAAACTATTAGTCGCATCAATTTCAAGTAAAAAAATATGTAAGTAAAGTGGCTCAGGAAAATGGCTGGAAATTACTTGGAGGGCGAAAATGCAATAGCAAAGTTTAAATACGTATTTTTAGCGGTTTCAGGTAGGTTGAGGTAGGTTGGAAGTACCTTCATTCTATTCTTGACAAGCTTTCAGTTATTTCTTGTGGGAGTATTATTGTTCTAGCTAGTCAAATAAAGTGGTGGGGAAAAATCAAATAACGGTTCAAAAAGTTGTTAATAGCTCCGTATTGGCTTAACCAAATTCAACGCTTAAATTGTAATTGAATAGCTCTTGATTTACATTAATACCTACTATAAAACATTGGCCGATATGATAGCCACTTTGGCCGCCAGAGGGCGCGTTATAAAAAGTCGTCAAACTTTTCCGATTTTCTTAAATTTTTTAAATGGAATGATCTATAATTTTTTAGTTGCTTAGAAGGAGTATAAAAAATGAAGCAAAATAGTGAAAACCACACACCGATATATCACCACACAATGATATTATTGGGTTCTTGACAAAACAATCCAAGTTATTCCCAGCCATTTCCCTGAGCCACTTTACTTATATATTTTTTTACTTGAAATCGATACGACTAATAGTTTGTGAGATATGGCCGACCACCTGTCTTATGTCTAGTGGCCCACCCTGTGCATATAATATAATATCACTCGCTTTACAAATTATACCGGAACGCCAGGTCAGGTTCAGAGGAAGACAGTTCTGGAAACCCTGTTCTAGATTGTTTGCTATTATACATTTTAGATAGTGTGCCATTTAATATCTTGCAATAATTTAAAAAAATAACAGACAGTTCAATTCGCCATCGTTTTTTCTCAAGTGTGATAAAAAGGGGCGCCTGAAAATGAGTTTATCCACTGTATATGCTTGTATTCTGCAAAAAATTGATGCAACTACTTGATGGTCTTTAAAATTAAATCGATCTATGGCAAAATTTGGTGGTCAATTTACTGTTGCAATGATCTATTTTAATAACATCATCGCCTCATTAATGACGTTATCAACATTATTTTGTCGAAAAATTGTGGAAAATTGTCGTAAAATTGTTCGTTTTAAATCATATCTAAGCAATCAAACCGTCGGTAAAAAATTGGCAAAGGACCTTATCAGACGATGGGTTCTACTTGTGTAGGTCTAGCCATAGGAAACCAAACGACGTAAATTAAACGTATTTAAGTTGATTTATTTGCGGGTTCTGCAGCTTCCAGCCGTACAACTTAGATT
>NW_026017110.1:43147718-43148750 GCF_020466585.1 Dendroctonus ponderosae | reverse complement strand
TTTGTATTCACTATTACAGCAAAACAATTGGGAAAAATGGGTTTCAAAAGGAAATGAGCACTTACAGTAGTAGTCCTGCGAAGATTGATGTGGTCTTCATACTAAGCCTAGTGTCTAGAGGAATCTCGTTGCTAGAAGTTCCCAGACGTCCTTAACTATTTCCAATAAGTTTGTCGATGCTAGACAGAACTCTGGAATCGTTCCGTACCCTGATTGTTGAACTTCGATTTTTGAGGTTTCTCTTCAGTAAACTATTGAAACCGACCGGATCACGATTTTTGTGGATACCGTCTGAATTTAAATCCTACCGACTGCGCCAGTTAATCAACCATTCTTCAATCAAGGGAAAGCCTTTTAAAAAAGATTTATTTACAGAACGACGAGTTACAGCAATAGTGTACTTGTGACAACTGATAACTTATAACTGAACTTATGCTAAGATTACAATTGGTACTTATAAACTAAAACTGCTGAATTGGTGCAACTGAGCATTTACTTCGCTGACCAATTAGTTACAGGGTTTATAACTCGCTTCGTCTTTTTATGCTCAGGCTGCGAAATCCCGCATTGCACATCACCTGAGTTTATTGACGCCGTATTTCGACAAATGGAAACTTAAAGTGAATCCCAGGAAGACTGAACTTATTATCTTCTCGCGCAATTTCACTAACAATAAAATCCTATCGCCACTCATGGTCCAAAATACTCCAATCAAGCCAGTAAAAGAGGTGAAATACCTGAGATTCAAACTAGACGCCCGACTCCATTTCAACAAGCATGTTGACTATGCTATACAAAAGACTTTCCTGGCCCGAAGAAAGTTGTACTCTCTTCTGGCGCCAAATTCATTTCTGTCACCTCAAAACAAACTTCTTCTCTAAACCTCCACCATAAGGCCCATACTGACTTAGGGCTTGACGGCGTGTTCAAAGGACCCAAAATAGGTTCCTGAGATGCGTCCTATCGGCTGACAGATACGCCAGAATAACCGAAATGCACGAAGCTACAGGGATGGCCTATATAGCCGACTAT
>NW_026017110.1:43144631-43147618 GCF_020466585.1 Dendroctonus ponderosae | reverse complement strand
CACTTTTCTTCATTGATTATGTCAAGTATCATCAAATTTTGACACTTATTTAATGAATTCCATAGCCACCTTACAAAATGTAACAACTTTTTGAACTTTTTAAATAAAATAATTTATAATTTGAAAACGGTTGATTGAAGCTTAAAGTGTTAATGCAAATTTGTAACTTTGTAAATTGTCTATCTAATGACGTATTAATATACAGGTAATTCTATTTAAAAAACAAAAGTTATATTGCGTTAAAAAGTTTCAGATTGAAGTCCACATTCTTGACACCCTGTACAATGTATTGATATTTTGGTTCAACAGAATTCTTAACGGATCTGTGGTGATTGGAAGGACGTATTTTTTTGTATCTAACTGCTTTTTTTACTTCTACAATGAATTTATAGATACCATGTTTTTAAGGCAAATTTTACGAAAATAGCGATAGTCTGCCAAGGTCGCAAGTAAGAAGCAAACAATTTACCGTGCATATGCAGCGTTTCAAGCTGTATTCCATCAGCTAATAAAAAATGGGTAGTTAGTTCTATTTAAAAAAATACACTTTGATTTTGCCTCGCTTTTCTGAGACACTCTGTATCATATAAGATATTTTTAGAATGTGCGTACTTTGTGCGTCAACAACTTTTATATGAAACTATTTTTCGAAAGTTCAACACCAACGGAAATAATGGACTCTCTCAAACTAAAAATTCACCCTAGATATTAAAAAGTCTACCACGGTTTGGAGGGCTTTTGTGCCTACAGCTGCCCTGAGGAGACCAGACTCATTTTGATAATAATTTTATACTTTGTTTATATTGATAAGGTTACCAATTTCAGGTGGCGAGGCAGCATCTACAAAATAGTATGGGCCGACCTTATCCTTTTCCTCGGCCTCTACTATGCTTTGAACCTCAGCTACCTCTATGCTATGAACCAGTATACTAAAGAGTGAGTCTATCTCCCGGTTGGCTACTTCAGCTATAGCCTAAACCACTTAATTTTATCTTCTCCCACAGACACTTCGTTAAAGTGGTTAACTACTGTGCAAGAAACGGCAACTTGATACCGCTCAGCTTCGTGCTGGGCTTCTTTGTGAACATCGTCTACAGCAGGTGGTGGAGCCAGTTTCAAGCCATTCCCTATCCAGATAACGTGGCCTTGCTGATCGGAGCCAACATCAAAGGCCAGGTGAATGCAACAGTAATTGGCAGGAAAATGTTATTTTGGGGAGGCTCGAGCTTGCCGATAGGCCCGGTCTAAGAGGTGGAGTGGCCATAGCGGTCAGAGCAACGATCCCATACAGGAGACTGCCAAGCAGGCAGTCAGTAATAGAGAACGTTGGCGTAGAGCTTCCTGATGGTGCTCTGATCTACTGTGGGTACTCTACTTCTACTCGCTTACGGGCCACTGACGTTGATCCATTTTTTTCAAACACCAATAGGGTGTTGCTTATGGGAGATTTCAATGCCCGCCATCCACGATTTAATAACCCTGGACGGAAAAACGCAGCTGGCAATTTTCTAGCCAGCTACGTTCGCGACAATGGCCAACTAGTTATGCCCACTTCATCTCCAACGCATTATCCGAACAGTGGAATGAACCCATCATTCCTTGACTTCGGAATAGCCAAAGGACTCGCCAATCTCACGGAGATGGTGGTTATAGACACCCTCAGCAGTGACCATTTGCCCATTTACCTCGACATTAGGGATTTAAAGCGCATACAACCTAACGACTTTCGATATTCATACGAAAATTTCGATTTTTGCGAATATCGAAAGAGACTACAAGACCTGTCCCGTATTCCGAACCGGATCGATACTGTCGAGGCTCTAGAGCTTGCAGTAAAAGGTCTTGCAAAGCATATACAACGGACACAGCAAGCTTTGGCCCAAAAAGTCCCGAACAGACCACGGCGTGACAACCTTCCTGAGGAAATTATGGACCTTATTAAGGCAAAAAATAGAATCAGGAAGCGTTGGCAGCGATTCGGGCAATCTGCTGATCGTATAAGGGCAGCAGAGCTTGCATGAGACATCCAGAGCGAAATTTCCGCATACAGGAATTTACATGGGCGGAAACATTGCGAAACTTATCTCCCCGCGACAATTCTTTGTGGAAACTGTCGAGAAGCCTACGAAAAGTCTACGAGCAAGTCCCCGCTCTTGAAAAAGAGGGGCGGAGTTACATTACCACCAGTGACAAATGCGAGCTGCTCGCCGACTTTTTGGCGGAAGTACACAAAGTGCAACCAGCCCTTCAGGATAACGAAATAGAAAGACATACCGCTGTTTTTGTAGAACGGAAGTATCCTATACCACCCTCGATTTTGTATTCCTATATAACAACCCCGTCGGAGATACAATCGTGTCTTCGGCGACTCCCTAGCCGAAAATCCCCCGGGCCAGACGGCATCCCTTATTTACTCCTCAAAAACTTACCGCGCAAAAGTATTGTGCTATTAGTACAAATAGTCAAAGCAGTCCTTAAATTGCAGCACTTCCCACACGACTGGAAAATCGCTATAATAATTCCTATCTTAAAACCGGGCAAAAACCCGACTAATCCCGCCTTTTATAGGCCAATTTCCCTCCTAAACTCCCTCGGAAAATTAACCGAGAAGGTTATCCTATCGAGACTACAGGCAGCAACCGAGCTTCGAAGTTTAATCCCGGACGAGCAGTTTGGCTTTCGACCAAGAAAGCCTTTTAAAAAAGATTTATTTTCAGAACGACGAGTTACAGCAATAGTGTACTTGTGACAACTGATAACTTATAACTGAACTTATGCTAAGATTACAATTGGTACTTATAAACTAAAACTGCTGAATTGGTGCAACTAAGCATTTACTTCGCTGACCAATTAGTTACAGGGTTTATAACTCCTCCCTTCTTAAAAACGAACTTACAGTGAGTTTAAAGTTTTATATAATTATTTCGGGAGTTTCACCTTTTTGGCAATTAGCATGAATTCTATTTAATCTAAATTTATTATACTTT
>NW_026017110.1:43141257-43143632 GCF_020466585.1 Dendroctonus ponderosae | reverse complement strand
GAAGATTCTGGGAGCATTCAGCAGAAAATTGGTCAGCGCTTTATAATCGATGTCGTCTGCTGAATGCGACCAATGTCTGTGCGTTGTCCAAGGATGATTGGATATAATCAGTGATCAATAAGGATTGATTGATTTAATGGAGATCGTGCAAGGCGTTCATTTCTGCCATTTCATCCGGATCCGCCTCCAGAGCATTCTTCATATCAAGAAACGCCACAGCCTTCGGACACGTCCCAAAAAAGGAAAAAAGTTAAAGGTCTCGAAATGGATGAGACTTTTATTTCCTATATGCAAGCCAAAAAGGTCAGACTTACGAAGAAGGATGCAGAGAGTCCAAAGTCTAACGAACTTTTCCTCCTAAGTTTATTGGAGAATATGAATAAATTAGCTCCAGCTAAAGTGCGTCAATTTAAGAGGTCAGTGTTGGATACGCTGAACACCCTCTTAGATGACGATGAATAAAAATGATTTGCCAGTCAATGGGTGTGTTAATTTAGTATTTTATTTCCCAGGTAGCACAACTGACCAATTAGACGTCTGCGAGACGCCCATATTAAGTCATTTTTGGTCAGTACGTCAATTGACTTAGAAAAGACATCTGAAAGACGTCAATACTTGGACGTCTATTAGTAAGATATATATGGACGTCCAATGGACCGCCAAGGGTGGTCATTTTTTAGTCACTAAAATAAGCATTATTTCAGATGTCCTTATTATTGGAAATACCACATAACTGTTATCATTCCTCTTTGTCAGCAAAAAGGAGAAAAGCCATAATCTATGTTTGTATTCAGAGAATTCGACTCGTAATTTTGAGTCGCTGATCTAAGCATAAATGGTTAAGCTCAACCGAATTGTATCGATGAATTTCAGTCTATGGTATAATAAGAGAGCCTTAAAGAAGTCGTTGTATCAACAACATAATAAAATACATTCTGCTTGTGTTGTTATTAATAATCTAATAGGTTATGGGTCCAGACACTTACTGAATAAGTGTACGGTTTCGGTTTCGGTTTCGTGTGTGCAATTGTTAAAAAGTGAAGTGACCATGGACTCCAATAAAAGCCGAAGAAACATTAGACAATTTGATGGCGAACGCTACAGTATTTGGAAATTCCGATTAAGAGCGATACTCGCTGAAGAAGAAGTCATAAAAGTACTCGACGAGGAAGCTCCCATGGAACCAGACAGAAAAAGGGAAAAACATGAACGTATTGCTAAAAGCATCATAATTGAATGTCTTAGCGACACAATGATAGGCGTTGTCAGCGAACTTAACATTCATTTTGGACTCTGGTGCCACAGACCATATGGTGAACCAAGCTAATTTATTCACATCATACAGCCAGTTGGAAAATCCAATACGAATTTCCGTCGCAAAATTTGGTGTATCAATCCTAGCCACATTAAAAGGAAGAATCCACATAACGACTGAAAATGGAATGACTGGGTTTCTGGAGGACGTCCTGTATGCAGCAGTCATCCCCTACAGCAGAAAATGGTTCTGTGAGTATCAAAAAGGGTAACAAGACAATAATAGAAGGTAAGCTCCAAAATAATTTAATTACTGTTACCCCAAGAATTTATAAACCATTCAAATATCAAGCAAACATTACTTCTGAAACGACAGGCCATTATTTATTGTCCATTCAGATGTGTGTGGTCCTATAACTCCACCTACTATCGATGAAAAAAAAATATTTTGTCACATTTATTGACGAATTTACCCACTACACAGTCACCTATTTATTGACTTACAAATCTGAAGTTTTTAAAACGTTTCAAGATTTTGTATCGAAAAGTGAGGCACATTTTAATTTAAAATTAGTTAATCTGTATTGTGATAATGGGCGAGAATATCTTTCAAACGAGTTTAAAAACTTTTGTGTTGAAAGGGGTATTTCTTATCATTTAACTGTGCCACATACACCACAACAAAATTCTGTTGCGGAACGTATGAATCGGACAATTACCGAAAAGGCCAGAACAATGATTCACTTTGCTAATCTGGATACAACATTTTGGGGCAAAGCAGTTCTCACAGCAACGTATTTAATAAACTTGACACCAACTAAGTCACTAAAACAAAATCAAACACCGTTTGAACTGTGGCATAATAAAAAACCCAAAATAAAACACTTAAAAATTTTTGGTTCGACAGTGTAGTGGTGTAGTCATAGCAAAGTGAGAAAAGAAAAATTTGATCAAAAATCAAATATAGGCATAATGGTTGGTTATCAACCAAACGGCTATAAAATATTAGATACTAAAACTAATAAATTAACTATAGCCCGTGACGTCATTGTTGACGAAACGAATTTTAAAACATCAAGAGCAAAACTTGATGAAGGAGTTAAAACATTAAGTCCAGAACT
>NW_026017110.1:43136868-43140258 GCF_020466585.1 Dendroctonus ponderosae | reverse complement strand
TAGTGTGCTACCTGGGTTCCGTCTTTATTACATATATATTCCGGCGTCCTGCCAATCTATAGCGCCTACCCCATTAAAATAATCGCAAAAGCAATCGCGTATTTCTCGTGCTTCCCTGGAAGATTGGTTGGCATTTAATCGCCTTCCTTGCATCGGAAGAAAAGCACCAGGCCTTACATTTTCAGCCAATTGAGTTTGAAGAGTTCCATTTTCTTCAATTCTTATAAAGTTGGGAAGAACACAAGCCTCTTTAATTGTTCTGTCTACTTTTGTCGGTTTAATTGCAATACTGGTTCTGCGTTCTACTGACGTCACGCAAATCGACGCAAGATCCTACCTTGTATTCATGGTATCATGGATGATTGCTGTGAGACCATGATTTGCCGGTTCACTGATTTTGGACGGTGGTAGTGGGTGATAGTTGATGACAGTGGTTGCTGTGGGACCGCTGCCTTAGGCGCGGTCCCACAGCAACCCCCAAATCGCTTAAATTTGTAGCGAGTGTATTATTTTACGAAAATTAACCCTAACAATGTATATTCGATTTTGAGTCATCATCAGGATATTTTAGAGATATTTTTTAGTATTTTCCGGTTGTTTATGCAGACTTATGATTTGCCAGTTAATTGCTCAATAGCTAGGAAAATTGGAAAGTGGGCTTTGCGTACATTTCGTAGGGCGAGGTATCATCCATGAGTGAAAAAAAAACGTCTCAATTTTAATTTATCCTGAATAATTTTACTTAAAATTTCGTATGATTTCTGAGTGACACATTTAATTCCTCAGAAAAGAGTCAAGATACGGATTAACTTTTGCACGAGATTTTTAGAACATGGTCCATTTTGCTCTTGATTTTTTCATATAATGCTCTACTAAAAAACATTACTACCGCGTAGTTTCACAAATGCAACTTTGTCAAAATTTAATTCATGCACATACTATTACTAGATGAACACTCGGTTACAAAACTTTATTCTGTTACGCAAATTTGATAGCATTTATTACGAAAAAACATGATCAGCTGGCAATTCTAATCATGGTTTTTTTAAATTTCTTCATTAGTCAGCCAGTTTATATCGGCAATGACTATGCTTTGCATCCACGATAAGCATGTTGCTGGGGCTCCGCACTAATTAGTGAGATACAGAAATACGATCCAGTTTGGCGTTTTTTTTCAAAATATTGAGTCTCAGATAAACCGCTAGACATTTGAAATGTTTCTCCACTAAATGTGATTTACACAAGTTCCTGAAATTAATCGGCAGATATTAAACGACAAATAAACACATTTGAAAAATAAATGTTTTTATATCGATTGGCAGTAATAAAGTGTAACACGCGCAGAGTGCAGGCTTACATAAACTTTGCGTAATACAGTCCCCAAGGCTTAGGCATATCCGATAAATGAATTAGCGGCTAATGATTTACAACGATTGTTATCGCTAATCAAGGATTTTTTTTTCGGTTCATCCATCAGCTAATAAGCTCCGTGAAATCTAAAAATATCAAGTAGTATCCCGAGCAAGAATAAAACAATGCTAAATATATCGTGTGCTCATTAAGAATTTGAATGCCTGTTACTTGGATAGAAAACCTTTCTTACATGCAACTTCGATAAATAGTGATTGTTTTCAAGATGACAGTGACCTATACTAGTGAAGTTACCACCAGCACCGGACTCGGTTGCTTTCTGAAACTACTGAGAAGGTAAATATGCCAGGTATATCCACATAACAGCGGCTATTTATATTTTTGTTTCAATTTATCCAGTTTGCCCAGGCATAACGGAATATTGCAGGAAGATGTTAAATAAAATACACTTATAAAAGTATCACTTTGTCAAATCTCTACGCAAACTGTGATTAAGATTTACGATTAAATGAACAATTTGCCTACTTTTCGCAAGCAATTTGCTTACATACTATTTAAATATTATTCAGAATATCTTTTAACTTATGACACTCGAAGTTTGTCTTTTCCATAACCGGCCAGCCGCCCTGATCTGAACACCTTGGACTTTTGTGTCTTGGACCCTTAGAGAATGATTGAAGGATTTCTGAAGTTTTTGCTGATTTAAATACTGTACAAAATCCAATTATGGATCCGGGGTGGGTGTCAACTTTAAATATGTACCCATAAAAAGTTAGTTTGTAAAAGTTTTTCTCTTTTGAAAAATATTGTTGTGATAGACCGCAAAATTTTACGACGGAACATTTAGTAATTTTTTGTTTAAAATAATAACAATTTTAATTCTGTGTTTTGCGGTTTTATTTAGCATAAACTTTTGTTTTAAGTAAAACATCCTTAAGTTTTTGGAAATTACTAAAATTTATCTAGTTTCTTTTACTCTCGTTCATTTATATTTACTTCATAACATTTAAACATTTTTAAAAATATTGTTATTGCTGAAAAGTAACCTTATTATGCTTTTTTGAGAGGAATCAGTTGGCTTCTTAAGCGGTTTTTTGACAAATTATGATTTTCGGAGACAGTGATGGTTTGATGACGTTTTAGGTTGATTTTGGGTGGTTAGGCTGAACGTTAGTTCAACGCAGGTTTTGGGCGATTCTGTACAGCACTAACTAGAACAGTATGGAACGAAATGGGCACTGAATATTGGCAAGCGTAAATCTCTCAAACTGCAGTACACTCTTTACCCTATAACTCGGTCAGTTATCAACATTTTTCACAAATTCAAAAACTCGTTAACAGCACATAGACTTAGCGTAAAAAGCTGTTTCAAGGCTAAAGTTAATTTTGGTCGCGATCTCAGCGCTAGGGGGTTTTAAATTTTCAAACATCTCAAGCTCTGGTTGTTCCTTAAAACACGTCCTTTTGCTACAAGTTTGGTGGCGCACCAAGATTTTTTCAACTCCAAAATGTATTTTTTTTATCCCCTGGTGGAAAGTACGTACTTTTGCCCTTATTTTCGATGGCGAAAGCATCACTTTTACCCATTATAAATTTTCTTCATCCCGTTCGCTACGCACGCTGACAGCTTGACTTTATCACTGACTGTTAGCTGACTGTTTTGACGACATTTTCAAAATCAGAAACTATCATCAAAATCTTATACTTTTCTGGGCTAGTTCCCACCGAGGATCAACAAACCACCGCGTGCATAAAGCCCTGGCCTCGGGCGTCAACTTCAAGCAGTGGCGGAACATCGACTTTCGTCTTTTGCACCGTAATATCCTACTGTTTTTAAAGCAACTTAACGACTTTAGAAAAATTTGCAATTACATTTTTTTGAACATTTCCTAATTTTTTGAAAATTATAAAACATATCTTATACGCACTTTTCTTCATTGATTATGTCAAGTATCATCAAATTTTGACACTTATTTAATGAATTCCATAGCCACCTTACAAAATGTAACAACTTTTTGA
>NW_026017110.1:43094785-43135869 GCF_020466585.1 Dendroctonus ponderosae | reverse complement strand
ATCATAGCGGAGTGCAAGGCTCAGTCCTGACGCGAAATATCACCCAAGTTAGAGCAAACGATCGCCCAACCCATGGTCCCCTGTATAAGCGACTTCCCATATATTATGAGGATTTTGCCCCTGACAGTACGTGACGACAAACGCACAGGTCCAACATAACATGACTTGGCAGGTTCGTCCTGTCTCGTTCTGGTTGGTGCTGGCTGGTCCTTGCACAGATCGGGGCGGGGGCGGATGGATTTGGTCATCTGGTTGAGACTGCCGGCGGTTAATGCCACGGCTGACAGTATCAAACTTAAAGGTCGAAGCAAAAGGGGTTTTTGGCTTCCCTTCAGGAAGACCTTTTTTCCTTAATGAATGCCCCTCGAATAAAGCCAAACCGCCACTTCAAAGCGCTCCTATTTAGATCATGGGCAAAAAGAGCAACCGGCCGAACAATTGGCCAGGCACGGGAGGGTCTCCTGAACTTGACGCTTGTTTTAACTTTGTCTGTGCGTATATGAATGCGAATGTTTAATAAATTTGTATCTATCTATCTATCTGTTATTTTGGGGAATTGCTTCATAGGATGAACGGGCGAGAATCGTTAGGCGCACCATCGTCAGATACATCTGTGTCACCTTCACCTTCACCCTCACCCTGATGTCCCCTAAAGCCAAGAAGCGCTTTCCCACTCTGAACCACTTTGTAGACGCCGGCCTGTTTACCAAAGAGGAGAAGAAAATATTCGAGGACTTGGACAACGAATATCCCAACTACACAAAGAACTGGCAAGCACTGGATGTTCCATAAGAATTCAGAATAAATATACATAGTAATTTGCAGGCTGCCTTTGGCCTGGGCAGCCAACATAACCACAAGGGCTCGACATGAAGGCATCATCAGGGATGATTGCTCAGTAAAATGCATTCTGGAGCAAATCAACATCTTCAGGTCCAAGTGCGGGGAAATGCTCGCCTATGATTGGATCAGCATACCGTTGGTCTACACCCAGGTACAATGAGCTTCCACACTCAATATAAATTACCTTACGTTGCTTCCAGGTAGTCACCATAGCGGTATACACGTACTTCCTAATCACAGTGATTGGTAACCAGTTCATTGAAGTGGACAAAAAGTACGTGGATCGACTCATATTCAGTTTCCCTTTTATGCCAGTGCTGGAGTTTTTCTTCTACATGGGCTGGCTCAAAGTGGCCGAAACGTTAATCAACCCATTTGGCGAGGATGATGACGACTTTGATGTGGTCTGGATGATCGATAGACATATCCAGGTAGTGTTTGCTTGAATATCATGTTTTACCTCAAATATATACAGGGTGGTTCAATTACTAGGAGCCACTGTTGTCATCTTCTAGATCGTAAGAGTTACAAGTTAGATTCAATTAGGGAAAAGCTATCAAATATGGTAATTTTTTTTGGTTTCGGAAATATTGGAAGAACAATTATTATCGTTGTTTTTGCAAATGCACCCAAAACTAGTGGTTGTCGAAGAAATTGTCCTTGCAATATTTTACTAGTTTTTGAAGATCTATGCATTGATATTAAATGTAATTTGTACGATACACACAGCACAAGGAGATACAAATGGAGCAGGGGTTAATTATCCAAATACGAGAAGCTGCTCGATAACAGTGGAGAATGAGGAGATTACAGAGGCACTAACTTGTTTCGACTTCATGACTCCAATGTATTTTTTATTTGTAAACATAAATTCGAGGTTATGAGGATATTGTCACCCTGTATAATTCCATGGTAACCGGAGTTTTTAATAATTACGAAGCGACAGGTATTTCCGTAATGTTAATTAGGCAGATTACCATGAAAAACATTGTTGCCGTTTTTCTAATATAGTTTTTTGCAAATTTCTCAGTTTTTAATAACAATTAATATTTCTTACTATTTTTTCTGTACTCCTTAAACACCGCCAAACAATACCTCCAGAGGAATGACGCTAATTTTGAATCACCCTGTATGCATATTTTATTCTGATTTCAATAAACCTCCGTTTTTGCACGCGCATCCTACGAGATCTGCGCTGACGATACAGTTATAATTGCCGACCCACCGCAAGCTTCAAAACAACGCCTTTCCATTAATTGCTACACTCCATCCAATTTAGGTTTGCTACCTACTAGTAGACAAAATCCACCAGGACCATCCAAAGCTGAAGAAGGACTACTACTGGCAACAAACCGCACCTGACACTTTGCCATTTACCGTAGCGTCGCAACAGTATATGAAAGACACACCAGTACAATCGGCTGAAAAATTGCAAGTCAAAAAGACTGATCAGGATCTGATAATTAGAGAAGTAATCTGATTAGATGTGTTTAGAAAAGCTTTTGCTAGCCGTGATTTGTTTCAGGAGGTTTCCCATCACCGACCAAGTACCTAAATCTAGTCGTTGAACCATACTTAGTTTGGACTGAATGCTTTTCTTGTAGGGTCGCTTTGGGGCAGCTTGGGCAATGTTCTTTTCTCCAATCGAAGACGAGGAGACAACAAATACTGCCTGAGAAGGATTGCTGTGGATGACAACGCAGAGATTTTCGACGAGGTAAGACGGATTGGTTTTAGTTCACTACTAACCTACTAACTAACTTTCCCCACCCGTATGGGGTAGATGTTTGGTCAAGCTTTGAAGACAACGGGAAAACAGTCGGTAAGTATTCAAGTCTAATTTCTTTAGCGCCTCAAATACAAGCAGTTCATGGATGCATTCAATGCATCACAAGTGGTGCAGGTTGCGCTTAAATGAATTCGATTTGTTGAGTCAGCTGGTTAGAGCGTTATTACGGCAAGAAGCAAAAGATGAAAAAATGATCTACCTGTAACGTGCCTAAACTTACTAACATAATTCATAATCATTTAATGTTCTAAAAAAACGTGCCATGACGAAAGGGCATTTCAAACTTTGATTTTCTATTCAGATTTTTAAAAAGGACCCACATACATTTCGTTTTAAACTTAATTTAGCTAGTAAACATCAGCAGCTATCTACCTTGGCAGATATCCGTTGACACACATGTCAACGCCAATTTTTTTGTTAATTTCAAAAGTGTACTCTTCAAAATTCAAAAGTTATACTCGAAAACACAGTAGCACATCCACGTACGAAACATGACGTATCAACTTCCGAATGATTATGTGTATCTTTGTCATTTCAAGAGCTACAGAGAAAGTAAATTATGGAAAAGATGGACATGTGAGGATGCGCAATGTTTACCAGTTTAAAGTTACCACAATATCTTGATAATTGCGTTTTTATTTACAATTAATACTCGATATTTTTATTCATGGATTATTTTTAACAGTTACTTTCTTAGAACCTATAACTGCTACCTCTTATCAACAATGAAGACATGCCCCAAATTCAATTATTGTTGGAGATTGAGTCTCTCCATGATTATATATTTTTTAAGTTTTGAAGAACATCATTTAAAAACTAACCGCAAAAGTAATGGTAACTTGGCTATAAAAATCAGTCGTGTACCTATATAATAAACCAGTGTCGTTCCCGAAGGGTTCGGCACTACACATAGATTAAACTGTCGGTCGCGCCTCTGAAAGGGAAACGATAATCTAAAAACTAGACAGAGAGGAATGTTTTTGTTTTAAAACCAGCGTCGTACCCGAAGGATTGAATTTGACTCTACTGGATGTCGAACAACCTTTAATGACTGAAAAAAGTGACTAAAAATTGGCGTCATTTTCTTCCAAGGGTGATAGCAGAGACAAGTAATAATCAAGTTATCCCTTGTCTCTGGGTAATAGGGGCTCCCTTATAGATTACGAGAAATATATAGAAAACAATTTTTTCGAGTAGTAGCCTACCACCTGTCTACATTCCTGATGTAACTAATATTAGCGTATTTCTTGAAGAACTAAGTGATGTAAACTTACTCGAATATATCAGATACAAAACTAATAACAAAAACGAAATCCAGCTATACTGCAATTCTACAAATATATCAAAACACTATACTTATCGAAACCTTATAAAGTATTTAAATGAGAACAATGCGGTTCACCATACCTACCAACTAAAGCAGGAAAGATCCTTTAGGGTAGTTCTACGCAATCTACATCCATCAACTAGAGGAGAGGATATTACGACAGATCTGAATTCCTTAGGACACAATGTAAGGAATGTGTCTAATATTTCAAGCAGAATTACCAAAAATCGGACACCATTGTTTTTTGTTGACCTTGCTCCACAGGAAAACAACAAAGACATTTATAGAATAACGCTTTTACAAAACGCTGTAGTTACAGTTGAGCCTCCTAGAAAGTCGAGAAGCATTGTACAATGTACAAGATGCCAAAGGTATGGACATACTAAAAACTACTGCACGCGACCTTTTCGATGTGTCAAATGTACTGGCGAACATCCTACCACTTCATGCACTAAAACAACAAAAATTCTCCAGCAACTTGTGCTCTATGCGAAGGATCACATCCTGCTAACTACAAAGGTTGTACAGTTTACAATGAAATACAAAAACAACAAAATCGTCGAACAAATGCAAACCCACGACAAAATAACACCAAATTTAATACCACTTCTACTTCCTCCCAGGAACAACCAAGCAGAATTACTCATAGAAATCGGACATACTTTGAAACCTTAAAAAATAACAAACTTTCTGAAATCAATACCGCTCCCGCAGACAATGGAAACCTAAATGCCCTTTTCATCAGATTAGAAGGGATACTAACCAAACAAGCTGATCAGCTAACATCACTAATTAACCTTCTAACCCACCTACTCACGACAAGATCCAAAAATGCCCCATAGCACACTCAAAATAATTCTTTGGGACGCTAACGGACTTGCCCAACATCGTGACGAAGTTGACCTCTTCCTCAAAACAAACAAAATTGACATTCTTCTAGTATTAGAAACCCACTTCACTAACAGAACATACTTTAAAATCCCAGGATATTCTATATACAACACTCAACACCCTGATGGCACCGCTCACGCAGGAAGTGCAATTATCATCAAAAATCAAATTATACACTATGAAATGGAAGCATACCAGTTAGACCACATGCAGGCTACAAATGTAAAAGTGAACACCGACTTTAGACTAATAACCTTCTCAGCAGTATACTGTCCCCCACGACATAAAATTTCAAAAGAACAGCTTGAAAATTACTTCGGAAAACTGGGAAACAAATTTATATCTGGAGGTGACTTTAATGCAAAGCATATAATGTTTGGTTCAAGACTCTCAAACCCCAGGGGCAGAACTTTTTGTGACTACATCCACAATAAAAAATTTGCGATCATATCAACTGGAGAACCAACTTACTGGCCGACCGATTCAACAAAAGTACCAGACCTACTGGACTTCTTTATTTCCAGCGGAATATCTAACAACTATGTGCATGCTGAATCTAAACTAGATTTATTATCTGATCATTCTGCAGTTATATTAGTAATCAGTAGAAAAGTGATTATCAAAACGCAGCAACCAAAATTAACAAATCCACTGACCGACTGGAAACTACTTGCAACCAAGATTGATTCAAAAATAAATCGTAGTACTCGTTATGGAAAGCCACTAGAATAATTAAAAGACCCAAGGTGCACAACCCCCCTATGAAACACAACGGAAATTGGGCCAGAAGTAATCAAGAAAATGCTGATGCATTTGCTAACCATCTATCCGAAGTTTTCAAACCTCACTCGGTTACGGCCAACAATGACTGGACAGAGGAAATTGAAAACTTTCTTACATGTCCACTACCACTAGATCTGCCACTAAAATGGTTCTCTCCCACAGAAATCAAAAAGAAATTAATTTGTTAAGAAATAGAAATGCTCCTGGACACGATCTAATTACATCACATATTTGAAAAAAGCCTACAAAAAAAGCAATAGTATTCATAACCCAACTCTTCAACGCCATAAGACGCACCTCTTACATTTCAAAACAATGAAAAATTTCACAAATCATCATGATCCCGAAGCCTGGAAAGGAAAGTCATTTGCTATCATCTTATAGGCCAATAAGTTTACTTCCATGTCTATCTAAATTATTTGAAAAAGCACTTCTTCATAGACTGAAACCAATCATCGGCAAGAACAAATTAACTCCTGACCACCAATTTGGCTTTCGCAATCAACACGCGGCAGTCGAACAAGTCCACAGAATTACTGCAAAAATCTCCGAATGTCTAGAGAATAAACTATATTACTCTGCAGTGTTTATAGACGCACAACAAGCATTCGATAGAGTATGGCATAAAGAGTTACTCTACAAAATTAAAAAAAACCTACCCCAATTTTATCTATTATTCAGTTCATACCTAAAAGGCAGAACGTTTCAAATCAAGGTAGATGATGCGATAACCAAATCTTATAATATTATTGCCGGTGTTCCCCAAGGCTCAGTGCTGGGACCCGTTTTGTTCTCTTTATACACAGCGGACTTTAGCTGCAACAAAAAGTCCACTCTGGCCACCTTTGCAGACGACACAGCAATCTTAGCAGCCGATGAGAATCATTCACTGGCTTCTAAGAAAGTACAGGAAAACCTTAACATGTTAGAAGATTGGCTGCAGAAGAGTAAAACCACTAAAAACAATCAAATCGGTCCCTATTTTGGAAAATAAATTTTCTGCAGCCCTTACTAAACTTTTCAATATTTCTCCACACCTTTCAAGTTGCTAGGACGTGGTAAAATTGAATAGTCAAATAATCCAAAATTTGGTGCACAGTTTTTTCCGTTTGTCACTTTCAGGTGTTTGTTCACTCTATTCCTGGTCGCATGTGAGTGATTAACAAAACCTTTAAAGTGTTTTCATTTATGGATACAAAATGCATACATAGACTGATTACTTAATAATGTGTGCGGGCACAATCACTTAATAATGTTTAACCATAATATCACTACAATGTCTTAATTCCAGGTCAACACCTACGAGGAGGAAGGACCGAACAAAATCAAAGTTCCCATCTTTGTCAAGACGAATTGCAATGAAAATGTAGAGGAGTTTGAGTGTCTGCGAAAACAGCGACTGGAGCACCAAAGGGCGAAGTTACTCAAGTATATGGAGCTGTTAAAAGCCAACAAGGGGCAAGATGGGGCTCAGATTGTCAAAGCCATTATTAAATAAACGCAGATTAAAAGAGCAAAAAATCAGTATATAAAATCACCATTCAAATACAGGAATAAACTTTGTAAAAATCAGCCGCCGTCTTAAAGTTGAAATTGTTGAATTTGATTAAACGTCCTGAACGTTGATGCATCATTTATCCCCTTGGGAAGTGGAGACGAACTGGGTGTCTTTACCAGTCTTTTTGATTATTTCCAGCACTTCATCTGCTGCAAGGGCAGTTCTCACTTTAACCTGCTGGGCCTTCAAGTCGATATCAAAATGCTCGATCTTATCTAGAAGATAAACACCTCAGTAACTCGAAATGAGCGTGTTTGCTTTGCACTTACTCTTCTGTTTGTTCAGGACCCGTTCCACAGCACCTGAGCAGCCCTCGCAAGTCATTGCCACTTTGTATTCGTGCACTTGGGCCTACAATGCCAAAAAACTCCAATTTTGAGGTTTCAAATTGACGAAAACTAGTACTTACCATTATTCTAAATGATGTCGCCGATGGCCAGGAACAATACTATCACTTCGTTCAAAGCGTTTATTTATTCATGAATCAGAACACCGATTAATTTCGATTGTTTACGTGTCGGCAGTACCAAGTGGGTTCGACACGTAAATACTTGATAACATTAAAGACAATAATACAAAATACAACTGAAGATGGATGGAGGCGGTAAGAGTTGACAGTCAGATGTTAAATATCACTTAACGGCTAGCTTCACGTTGATGCCATTTTTACGGGGGCGGTCGAAAGAGTAGCACAATTAGTGCATAGTTCAAAAACGGGTTTTTCTATTGAAAGTAGGCTATAAACTGAATTTGTTCACCTAGAACTATAGAGAAAGTAAAATAAGTATTTATTTTACTTTCTCTATGCCTAGAACTGTATTATATGGTGAACGTGTCGTTAGAGTCCCTCCGAACTTTCAGTTTTTTGTGTTTTGCTGTAAAAACCAATTTAAATTAAGCAGTTTCAGCGATAGAAAATCCAGGACGGTCCATATAATAAGCCAAAAAACACTCACAAAGTTTGAGGAAAACCACCTTTTTGAGAAAAATCACCAAGAAAATTTTGAGCGGTGTTGCCAAACGGTGCAACATTTTTTAAGTTAATTGAAATGGTGATCGTGTCGTTTGAGTCCCTCCGAATTTTTTGTTTTATCTTGTTTTCCTTTACAGAACAATTTAAATTAAACAGGGAAAGAAAATCCAGGATGGTTCATAAATTACGCCAAAAAACACTCCCAAAGTTTGAGAAAAATCACCAAAGATATTTTGAGCGGTGTTGCCCAACTGCGCAAAACGTTTTAAGTTAATTGAACAGGTAATCGTGTCGTTTGAGTCCCTCCGAATTTTCAGTCGAGTCTCTTTTTTTAGAGACGGAAAAAATCGGGGATTAAGGCGATGTGGGCAAAAGCTTCAGCATTTTGAGCCTGTCTATGGACTGTGAAAGTTTCAACGGGCTGCTTGCTCCAGATTGCAAGTTGAGATTTTTTTAAGCAAAATGCTTTTGGCAAAAACGACCGTTTTTATGCCAACTTTTCCAAGCCGGAAAAAATGGGTGATTAAGGCGATTTGGGCAAAAGTTTCAGCATTTTGAGCCTCAGCTGTCGTTTTATGGACTGTGAAAGTTACAACGGTCTGCTTGCCCCAGATTCCAAGTTGAGATTTTTTGAAACAAATAGTGCGTTTGTCGAAAACGCCCCATTTTATGCCAAATATTCCAAGTCGACAAAAATCAGGAATTAAGGCGATGCGGGCCAAATTTTCTGCATTTTGAGCTTCAACTGTCATCTATGGATTGTAAAAAATTCAAGATCTACTTGCTCTGGATTGGAAGTGGGGACTTTTTGAAGCAAAGATTGTGTTTGGGCGGAAACGTCCATTTTTATGAAAACTTTATCAATTCAGCAAAAATCAGGGATTAAGGCGATTTGGATATAATTTTCCGCATTTTGAGCCGCCACTGTCTTCTATGGACTGTGAAAGTTACAAAGGTTTACTTGCTCTGGATGGGTAGTTGGAATTCTTTGAAGCAAAGAGTGCTTTTGGCAAAAACAGCCTTTTTTATGCCAACTTTTCCAAGTCGTCTAAAAACAGGGATTTAGGAGATTTGGAGAAAATTTTCAGCATTTTGAGCCTCAACTGTCTTCTGTGAGAGGTGACAGTTTCAAGGGTATGCTTGTTTCAGATTGGAAGTCGGGATTTTTTGAAGTAAAGAGTGGTTTTGATCAAAAACGCCCTTTTTTATGTCCACTTTTCAGGCGATTTGGACTAAATTCTCAGAATTTTGAGCCTCAGCTGTCTGCTATGGACTTTAAAAGTTTCAACGGTCTGCTTGTTCCAGATTCTAGCAAGAGTGCTTTAGGTGAAAACGCTCCAGTTGATGGCAAATTTTCCAAATCGGCAAAAATCAAGGATTAAGGCGATTTCGGCAACATTTTCCACGTTTTAAGTTTTAACTGTCGTCTGTCGACTGTGAAAGGTTCAAGGGTGTGCTTCCTCCAGGTTGGACGTTGAGGTTTTTTGAAGCAAAGAGTGATATAATTTTTGAAGCAAAGAAACTTTTCCAAGTCATGCTTAACTTCGGAAATGAATGTGCTATTTATCACTTTATCCACTCATGTAGAAATCCGGGCGGTACTTTCAATTTTTCCTCAGTTATGAGCAAGAGTCTTGTTTAAGTTATTAAACAAAACAAAAATTATTCAAATTCATTGCAAAATCCGCAATGGAAATTCATTTTGACCATTTTTGCATCGCAGGTCACACTCTTCGGTTTGAATATTTTGTCACTGCTGCATAATTAAACCGAAGTTGTTTTACCCGTTTTAGCTTTAAATTTCAATAACCATACTCTTCGACGTCGGTCTTCCATCCAAATAGTCAAATCAACAAACGCAGTGAATCGATATTAAAGCATATATTTTCGATACAAAAATAGACAGCAATCAACTAAAACACACAATAATAATAAATACAAATATACTATGGCCGGCCATACATATCCACAGAACATACTCTAAATAGACTTTATAGTACACTTAACAGTTTATCATCATCTAAATAATTTCTGATTAATAAGCATCATCAGAATAGTATTTTCTATATGTATAACTATACAGGATATACAGCTGATGCGAGAGTTTACTTGGAATCGGACTGAATAAAATGGCTTTGATGCCCAGAATTTGTGTCCTTCAGGGTAAGCTGAGGCTATTTATTCCGGGTATTATATCTGGAAAGGAAAGCGCTGGCCTCGAGCGAATCTTCGAACTAACTCTAAAACTACTCTGACTAGAGATCATCCACCGAAATGTTTTCAACTTCTTCAAGAAATTGTCAAAATAACCAGCTCAAGATAAATGGCCAGCGTGAAAGCAGACTTCGATAAATCTCAGTTCTGTTAGATAACGATAATTATATTGTCAATTATTGTCGGTCGACATTCTGCGGGGGTTTTGATCAAGAAAATCTCTTTCGTCTCAACGTCACCAGTCCAGAAATTGCTATCACAGAAATAAGGAAAACTTTTCAATGCTCATTTACACTTAAGCGCGCAAATCAATGAATGAAGCAAAGCGACTTTAAGTCGTGGCACCCGGATTTAAAATGTTACAAATGCTCACGTACGAACCGGTCAGAAAGCCCAGAAACCCAATGGTGACTATTACAATATTTTTCCAAAGCATCCAATCGTTACGGGCCATTTTGTCAGGCCAAAATGTGACGATTTCCACCAAAGGAGGAAAAATCATCGCAAGAGCACTACTGCTAAAGGCGCCCACCAAGGAAATGACTGCGCCTAAATTTGGAATAGCGACAGCAAAAATAAAAGTGATAAAAACCAAGGCCGTACGTGTGAAGTACTCGGCATATTGGCGCGTTTTTTCATCTTGGAAATGGTGCTCAATGCTGGGCCAGATTATGTTGAAGGGCACGTAAAACTGCAGACTATAGGAAAGCAAGATCGCCACCGCCATCATCAGGCGCACGGATTGAGCCAAGCTACAAAAGAAAAAACGTCACAGGGGCAATAAACTTCAACCTCGGACCTACATTTCATCTGCGGGCAGCAGCAGCGTAACACTTCCCAAAACTGCTTTATCCCCATACTTCAAGTAGCCGAAGAAGCCCACAGCTGTATAGAGCACAGCCACTACGATCATTCCCCTATTCAACACACCATTCCAACCGCCAAAGTCCTGGGGATTCCTCATGTTGCTCTCTAAAGGCAGCACCTAAGTATCGCCGAGGAATAAGAGGGTTTGAGTAGTTTGAAAATGAAGAACTCTTACCACTCCAATGCCTTCAAAGGCATAAACAGCAGTTCCGAAGTACAACGGCAACTGTCCCCAGCTGGAAAAGGCATTGATTGTAGAGACAGGCGAAAGCCCTTGAAGCATGTAGAAGAACGTGATAATCAGCCCTGTAGACATGACGATTGAGGCGAAAAGAGAGGCAGGCGTCAAGTACTTCAAGCTCTTCACCCAGTTGAGCAGCACCAGCGGCACCATAAGAAACACAAAGTACCTGGAAGTGGATGGTTTGGATATTAGAAATGAAAATAATTGAACCAAGTTGGCAAATTTATTGCAGTTTTGTTTTCTGGAAGAGTTCTAGATGATTAACTGATCAAGCGGCATGCAGAAGCGAGCAATGGAAACAATGTTACACAAAGTAAGTGAAAAGTACACCTCCAAATGAAAGAGTTTCTTCTTTGGGGTTGTTCGTTTTCAACGTGGCCACTCTACGTGTGTTAAACGGTCAGGTGATTTCACTATTCTCTATCCTATGCAGTGTTCTTTGCTTCCTCAATGGTATTGTACCGTAGATGGCCGGGTATCAAACTCTTTCATCAGCTTTTATTCAACTCGGTATCACTTTAAATGCGGAACAGGAACAAACTAACTCCAAAATTACCGTCAACTTCACAAACAATAACAATAACCGACGGAAAACTCGCTCTTCCGACTCACGGGGTTCGACCTCTTCTGCACCCGGTCGCTCCTGTCACTTCACTGACCCCCGTTTGGTTCTCGTCGTCGCTTATATAGTTTCCTCCAGGTAACCCAGACAATTCTCGAAATCTCCAGCACAGGTGCGAAATTTCCCGCTTGTCAGTGTCATATTTGACAGTAAATGGGGCTCCCATTTACTGAAATACCATGAATTTCGATCCCCCCATTCCAAACGTGAGTACCCCAGGCCATTTCCGTTACAGTATATTTGTTAAATTCTTAACCTGGTAAAATGACTGGTGATCGTCCTCTACTCTTTCTCTTAGTATACAGGCTGATTTTGACATTTTGTGTTGCTGACGTTTAGCTTATTTCGTAACTCGTTAAGTTTCCCACAAGCTACTTTTGTCCCCATGATAAATTGTTATTAACTAGGTTTTTTTGCTATGAGCCGTGGAACAAACCGTGCTACCGTCGTAAAGTTGTTCGAATCGGGAAAGTCGCCAGCTAACATCACGAAACTCCTCCGTATTCCAAGAAACATGATCTACAAAACCATTAAACGGTATGAGGAGTGGATCGCAACGGAGGTCAGGCCTCGAAACGGAAGACCGACCACCGCAACGACTCCGGAGAACCTAAACCATACCTAAACAAGCTGAGTCGTCGAATCATGGAAAGTACATAAGAAAACTGGCCAAGGAGGGGGCGGTCAGAAAAACCGGCTGGAAAAGCCTGAAGTTTCGTAGCTGCAAGCTCGGAAGAGGTCATCAATTGGATGAGCGAATAAAGCGAGAATAACTCAAAAATGCGCAGCGACTCCTCGAAAAAAAGTCCATCAGGTCGATTTTATTCACCGACGAAAAGATGTTCACGATTGACCAATCGTCAGAATGACCGTGGATTTCCTCTGAACTTACTTGGTATTGTTCAGAATTTTCTGCTCTTTTAGCTTAAGCAAGAATTTTTAGAAAAAAACCCAAGTTAAGCGACGCCACTTTAAGAAATCCGTTATAGTGTGGGCAGGAATTTCGAAAAAACGGGAAGACGCCGTTGGTGTTCGTCGGGCGTGATGTCAAGATCAACGTCGAAATCTACCAAGAAGGCATTTTGAAGGACGTCGACACTTCAACAGGAATGGGCGCCGGCTCATGCCGCAAGGTCGACCATGGGTTTGTACAAAACCAACGTCTCTTCGTCGAGTCGTTCGAGTCGCCGTCTCAGACAAGACTTTGTGGCTGTCCAACTGGCCCGACTTGAATCCGATGGGCAATTTGGTCGATGGAGTAAAAGGCCTGTAATACCACCGTCGCGTCCCTGAAGCGTTCGCCCCAAACGTCGTGGGACGATGGGGTATGATATTTCATATCAGATCAAATATCAGAAAAAACATTTGCGACCGTCGTCAAAATTTCCGCAAGCGTCTGCAGTAGTGCTCGGAATTTTTTCTATCCAATCTGAAATTCGAATACTCGTTTAGTGGTTTATTCGAATAGCAAAATTATTCGAATACTCGAATATCCAACGAATATTCGAATAACCGAGTTTTCGAGTATTCGAGTTTTGACTAGACATAATTATTCGCTGTTTGAATATTCGAATACTCGAATTATTCGAGTTTGATTCCGAGCCCTAGCCTGAAGTCCTGTGTGTGGGCTGAAGGTGGCTATTTCGAATTGTTATTTATGTGTTTTGTAGAAAATTTGGTTGGCTTTCGAATATGTATAATTTTATTGAATTTTGATGTTTATTAAACAAGTTATGACTAAAAGAATTTGTCTCCGAACTTTTGCGTCACCCCGTATATATTTGTGTAGTTGATAAACAGCGGTTTGTGAGATTCATTTTCAGCTGCTGAATAATAATTCTGCGGACATTCTACGGTATTCCTAGCATTCATCTACAACTGATCATTTATTTTTCTCCTTGTTCTCTGCAGCTTTACAACCCTTGGTGGGTCTTGG
Organism: Dendroctonus ponderosae; assembly: GCF_020466585.1. NCBI lineage: Eukaryota > Metazoa > Arthropoda > Insecta > Coleoptera > Curculionidae > Dendroctonus > Dendroctonus ponderosae. Next base: position 43,121,822 of record NW_026017110.1, on the reverse strand, counting down.
TTGACTGCACAATAATTTCCAACCCTTCTATATCTTGCATCAGTTCAGTATCGTATCAGACTTCCGACATTTGATAATGTCTGGTTCGTCATAGAGCTCAGTTAGTTCGTTGTTTGTTCTTAGACGGTTGCTCTGTTCTTGGGTCTCTGCATAGTCCAAAGATTTTACGCAGAACTTTTCGCTCAAAACAATTCTGCTTGCGCTCGTTTTCCGTAGTAATTGTTTAAGTCTCACTCTCGTATCTGACCACTGGTCGTATGACACTTTTATATGTTTTAATTTTTGATCTTCGGGATATAATTTTGCTCATCAAAACTTCTTTTAGAGCGTACATGAATCAAGTGAGGCTGCAGCCTCACTGGATTCTTACCTTGACTTTGTCGGATAACTGTTTTGCTCGTTGATTACCACATACCTAAAACTTGTTACTCTCTCGAAATTGTACTCTCTCATTTTAACGTTTCGCCCTATCCTATCTCTTCTCGTTCTTTTACCAACACATATGTACTTCCGTCTGACTGTCAACTTTATTAATTTTGCCATAATTACGGTGTCTCCAACCACGACTATGTCCTCGGCGAAAGCTAGGACAATCCTTGGGCCATCAATATCACCAAAGAACCCCATGGTTAATTCCGCCGCTGTTATGGCTTTTTCCAAGGCAATGTTAAATAATATAGGGGAGGGAGAATCGCCTTGTTTCAAGTCACTAGACTCGCTCACCAAGACGTCTAGCCAGCATGGTGTTCTATGGCTAAATACCCATTATGAAAAGGCCAGGTATAAAGACTCAAGTACCCCAGGCAAGTCGAAGACTATCTTCAGAATCAGAATTCAGAATCTCGCATCTGGCAAAGAAACCTAACAGATGTAAAAAGAATAAAATCATGTACATCGCAACATACAATGCACTGACATTATTGTCGGAAGAACGGTTAACCGAACTTGAGTGCAAATTGGAAAATATTAAATTGGATATGGTGGGTCTTAGTAATGTTAGAAGACGTCTAGAACATCTCATTTCATCTCATTTCTTTAAACTCCGGACATAGTTTCTATTACGTAGGAGATGACAATAGCTCAGTGGGAGGAACTGGCTTCCTGATAAACAAGTGCACAAAACAAACATTGTGTTTCTGAAGAAAGTATCCAACATGATATACAAGAGTAAGATGCCTTGTCCTCAAACTCAAAAAAACTCGAAACTTAAAAGTTACTAGAAGAAGTTGTTCTCTAATTACAAAACCTGTTCCGAATTCATGTCTTCCTGATTGGCTTCCGCTATAGAAGACTATTTAGTTGCTGACCTTCATGCTTCCATTGCCTAGCCATTGAATTGCTGTTATATCTATTCGGCCTTTTTCTAGTTGTTCCACAGTATACGTGGATATGCCTGGCCTATACCAACTCTGTACATTCCACGTTCCGATATTCATAGTCTTTATACGTTGCGGTTTAGTTTTTCCATTTAAATCAGTCCGGTTCCGATGCGAAATTGCAGTTTTTATATCAGAGGTTTTTTTCGGGACGAGGGTGTCAACCTCGCGCCCAACCTTTATTTGGTCCGCAGAAGCTATTTTATTTCACTCCTACCCTCCATGTGTTACATGGCAAGCATCCCCTATCCGCCACTTGGGGACGTGAATTTGTTAAAACGTTCGACTGCGGTAACCAGTGCCTCCTTCTCGATCTGGCTGTAGTTTCGCCGAGACTTGGTCAGCTTTTTGCTCATATGAAATACTGCTTTCTCGTTTCAATCTCCATATGTTTGGAGCAGGACTCCACCAATACCAGTGTCACAGGCGTCGGCTGCCACTATGAGCTTCTGGCGGGCATCGTAGAAGGCGAGGAGCAACGGTCCAACGAGAATCTTTTTGATGGCCACGAAAGAATCCTTGTGTTGCTACCTCCACTTGAACGGTACGTCTTTGCAGAGTCTTCCAACGGCGATTTGAGTCTGTGGAGCCGATCAACAAACTTTCCATAGTAGTTGATCAGGCCTAGAAGAGCTCGCACGTCCTTTTGGTGGGCAGGTCGGCGTAAGTATTCCAGGGCTTTGATCCTAGCCGGGTCCGCGCTCACTCCTTGATCGCTGACAAGGATTCCGAGGTACTTCACCGAGGGAGTGTAGAACTTGCACTTCTCGTGGAGTCGGAATCCCATTGATAAAGTCGTTTCAGCACTTGATGTAGTCGTTGGTCATGTCCTTCGCGATCTGGAGCCATAATTAGGATGTCGTCGAGGTACACGATCACACTATCGATTCCGGCGAGTCAGGTCTCTAGAGTATGTTGGAAGATGGCCGGATTTGGCTTGAGTCCGAGCACCAGACGATTGTACTGGAACAGTCCTCTGTGTGTAGTGATCGTAATGAGCGGTCGGTATGCTTCATCGAGCAGAGGCTGGTTGTAGGCGTCCGAGAAGTCGAGTTGACTGAACACTTTGTTCCCACTGAACTTTCTACCCCTGAACTGGGGTACTCGTCCGATTGGAGAGCATCGTTAACTCCGGTCGCAAAGTCGGCAGATCTTTCCGGCGGATCTTTTACATTTCCACGGCGTGTAACAACGATTGGAGTGGCTCATTCAGAAGACTGCACTTTAGTCAACGTTCCATTGTTTACGAGGCGATCGATTACTGCGTTCAATGGACTTAGACGGCCAGTGCCACAGGTCGGCAGGGCCGGTGAACTGGGCTTCAAGCGAAGATGAACTTGTGCCTTCGCGTAGGTTCCAATTGGTCGTCCGAAAAGATCTTGATACTTTGCTTGAGGTGCACCGACGGAGACGTAGTTGACCTTGACAGTGTCGTCGTCTTTCCATGCCAAAAATCCAATCTGGTGAGCACCTCTTCACTGAGTGGACGGATGTTCTTCTTGACGACAAGGAGTGTCCCTTGTAGGAGAAGTTTACGTTCCTTACAGTTAAGTTTACAGTTCTTGTAGGCGTGCGTGTCGTGTCTACACCGATTGCACGGCGATCTTGATCTATGGATCTTTTTCCCTTTATCGATTTTCCTACCTTTCCGGTTTGACCTATCTTTCTTGTACGTGACGACATTAATGTCGAGTTCAGTCTCTAGACCTTCCGACGGTGGTGTTCGTAACGCGGTCGGAGTAGGCACGGCACATCTTGCATATCTTGATGAAGTTGACGGTTTTGTTTCCGCCAGGAGGAGTTTGAGCTTGTCCAAGTCCAGGTTGTCAAAGTCGAACAAGTCTCCATCCCAGTTGACCTCATCGAGCACGGTGTCGGTGATCCAGTTCGACGCTTAGGCGATGAGTCTCGAAACGACGTTTGCAAAAGAGTGCGGGTGTCGGAGAACAAAAATTCCAGTTCCTTGACCAAGTCGCTGAACTTCATCTCCGTTGGCTTCTAGGGTGAATTACCGCCGCAAAACTGGCGGTACTCCTGTTCGACCAGCACATTTAACAGGAGTTCGACTTGTTCTACGTCAGTCAAGAACATAGATGCTGAGTTGAAGGTGATTTCGTGCCGTTGATCAAACGTGCAACCTGACGTCGGGTCGTAGGTGAACGTTCTTAGTCGCTTCGCAATGTCGTCGAGCGAAGACTTTGGCGGTGTCCTCCCAGTAGCGTTTCGTAGCTGCTTGAGATCCATAAGAATCGCAGAAATTCTCTCCAGATGAATTTTGTCGATTCGGAGTTCATCGTTCAGGTTCGTAGCAACGCCAATTGATGGGTTTGGAAGCAATAGCCGAATAGTTGAATCAAGAACCGGTCTATTGTTAAACAATCGGTATACAATTTTCGAATTCACTCTAACTCCCTCACTAACTAACTCGCTACGGAGTCTGGCGGAGAATGTTCTCGAACATTACAATAATATCAGTCCTAACCTGGAAGATTCTCGAGCAGCAGATATTTTTTTCTTAACCGTCCACACCAGTCATGGATGATTGCGCCGGCGCGTCTCACTGCCATGTTGCCGCTATGCACATACTTGGTTTTTAACCGCCTGGCCTAATTGTTTCTGGTTAATGTTTGTTTGTGTTTAAGATGCAATCTTATAGCAGAAATAATTGTTATGTTGCATATTTTTCTGATTTTTCACAGGCATGCATATAATTAAAGTAAAGGTCATAGACAACATTTAAATATATCTGTTCATTACTTTATAAAGCAGAAAACAATCAAAAACAAACAAAATCCATGACTATTAAAACTCCAAGAATCCAAATCTTTACTGCGGGAACTAATTGTATAAATCACTAACGATGAAAGTAGCATGAATTTCAGCAACAGCCACTGAACTAAGAACGTTCTAGAATCTACAAGAAACCGTGTTTTTCTGAGGTTATAAATTCGTTCGCAATGGAAGTATCAAAGCGGCAACGCGGCAGTGAGACGCGCAAGCGCAATCAGCCCGGACTGGTGTAGACGGTTAAGAAAAAAATGTATGCTCTCGAGCATCATAATGCATTCCTAACCTAAAATGTTCTAGAATACTCGCTCGGCGGCAGAACTTCTGGACCCAACACCCCAGAGTAGATACATGCTGTATGGTTGAGGCGATAATATCAAATTTTGTTGAGTGTTTTGCCTCAAACTTTTTGTCTTTAAAAAATAACGGACATTCCTTTTTTACTTAACTAAGAAATGTTCGGCTTTTAGAACCGATTAATAAAAACTGCTCTAATTTCATCACCAAGCAATTCTCCTTTCTTTCTAAAAAAAAAAGCAAATGTAGAAAATAATTCAGGCAAACTCAAGGTTTTCAAGAAGGCAAAGACCTAAAAGGACGTTGATTTTTACCAATCATGAATTTGTGTAAATTTTAAACCTGATGATGGCGCTGTTGTCTCGCTGAAACGTAATGAAATAAACGATGTTTCAAAATTTTTACGTCACACTTTCACTGAGACCCAGGAAAGATAGGAATATCATAACAAGTACACGCAGTCAGGAACATAAATCAGAATTTATCAAAAAATATCTAAAAAGGGGTTAATTAATAAATTGTTAAATAAGCCTCAGTGAATGCAAAACTGGAAAAATTCGCTGTCAGAATCCCTTCGTTAATAGTTATTGATTTCCTTTTGAGAAACCCTGCCCTGGGACCAAAGAAGCAAAATATGCGGCCACACAAACAAAGCACTTCAGCATATTCCCAAAAAAATAGTTGTCAGCTAAATCGAAGAACTCACCAATAGACGGGAAGATCCACGAAATAATGCTTGACCACTTCCTGCAGATTAACAGCCACGAAGACATAGTAGACACAACAGAAGCCCATCTGGGTAATGAAGAGAAAGATGTTTAAAATGAACCTGAAACACGCACCCATTTTATTACACATGGTGAGACTTTGCTACTGAGCACTCACTTGGCCACTTTGGCTTTGCGCTGCAAAAATTCCGGCCCAGTCCTGCAGGCAGCCTCCACTACCTCAGCAAAGCTCAGAGAGGGCGTCTGAGTTCTTCGGCACAGCTCTCTTGAGCACTCCACCAACATATGCATACAGTGTGTGCAGATGATACCCATTGTCAATGTCCCAAACAAGCCTATGACCTATAGACGAATTAACTGGTGATATGAAAACGTCTACATGTAAACTAGTTTCTTACCCATCCAGCGTTCCTGAAGGCATCCGGCATAGCTAAGATACCAGTTCCAATATTTCCTTTCAGCAGATGTACCATGGTGTCGAAATTACTGGTTGGATGCTCAATGTTTCGGTTGCCGAGCAAATCATCATCAGCCGCAACATTCTCCATATCCACCACGGAGTTAGTAGGGACCGGGTGTTCCGAGTCGAGTAGCCGCTGCTTTTCTTCACTTTTCATAGAATGAGCCATTTTCGCAGCCATTGAATCCTAAAACAATTCAGTTTACCTTATTGTCTGGTCAATTCTAATGATATTCACGAACAGGCGTTATTGCTTAACGCGATTGGATGCAATTTAATGGGTCATATTTGTCGTTAATGATGATAAAACCTTGATACGTTATTGATTTTGATAATTGGAAAATTCCGATGTTTATCCCGTTTTTAATGTGACCATTCAGTAATTGGTAACATACAGAGTGTACAAATGATGCGGAACATTTTGTCATTTTGCTGGTTGACAAACTTGTTCGCTTTGTATTGTAGTGTGGTTCTTTACATTCGAAAAATATGGACATTCGGAGTCGAATATATAGACAGGATTACATTATTACTTGATATAATTTGTTAGTAAGTTGCACGTAAAAATGGTCCCTGGTTTCTTTCTCGATTACCGTAAGGAGCGGTACTTTATAATTTTTACGAGGTGTCCCATTGGTCTGAAACAGCTTCATTACGCCTCAGCAGTTAGGAATGGGCCAAAATCAAAAATACCGCGATTTCCTTATTTTGTCATCTACATATACTAAAATTATTTTCAAATACACCCGGTGTCCGAGAATAGCATCAGGGACATAAAGTTTCGTTTTCTAAATGGCTCACTCAAACGTTCTCTTCATTTCTGAATTATGCATTAAATTTACTTTCGTTTGGTACCCTACCTCGATTATTTCGACTAATGATTGACCGGCACTGTTAGATTTTTTTTGCGAAAAATTACAAGTACAAAGGGTATTTCGAAAACTAGTTTCTCAGATACAGTTTTTGTGTCTGGAAAGTATCAAATATTAAATGAAGGGTTAACTTTTTATTTTATTTTAGAGAATTTTAATTTTTGTATTTACTATTGCGTAAAACTTTAGGGCTTTTAGGGCGTCGTGTAACATAAATTCTTCCTGAACCTTAACAAAGTTTTGTGTTCCTAATAAATTTAAACTTGAGGAATGTTTTTGTTTGCAGAACAGCCATAGGCGTGCACTGTTTTGTTCTCTGGAAGTGATTAAACATAGTGTTCATTTTCTCGAACAGTCCATATAATATAATAAAAAACTGTGCATTTTAGCAAAAACCCTCAAATAAGCTTTTTGTTCCCAACTGAATGTAGATTGATAAAATAATTTTTGTTGGCAGAAATACCATTGGCATACCATTTTTCTATCCGGAATCGATCAAATCTTAAATATAGCGTCATTTCTTGCGAAAAATCCAGCATTTTTTGTTTGGTATACAACTGTGCATTTTAACAAAAAAAAACTAAAACAGTTTTTTTGTACTCAACTGTTGTTTGAAGACAACAACAACGGTTTTCGCTTCTTTAAACCAAAACTGTGCATTTTAGTGAAAAACCCAAAATAGCTTTTTTGTTCCTAATTGAATTTGGATTGCGAACGTAATTTTCGTTTACAGAACGGTACACCTTTCGTTTACACAGCTATTAGCCTGCTTTGTTTTATGTCTAGAAAAAATCGCAGGTAAATTTTAGAGTCTCCGACAATTCAACGTTTTGATTTTTTTCGCTAAAAACTGTGCGTATCAGCAAAAAAACCGAAAAAAGCTTTTTTGTTCCCAACTGAATTTAGAGTCAAAGAGGAATTTTTGTTTGAAGAATAACCATAGTTGTGGATAGTTTTTCTATCTGGCAAGTATCAACTGCTAAATATAGCGTCAATTTTCTCGGACAATCCAACGGTTTTCATTTTTTTAAACCAAGAAAAAGCTTTTTTTGTGCATTTTAGCAAAAAACCCAACAGAGCTTTTTTAGTTCCCAACTGAGTATAGAATTCGAACATAATTTTCGTTTGCAGAACAGCTATTGGCCTGCTTTGTTTTCTGAGAAAAAAAGCTTTTTTGTTTCCAATTGAATTTAGAATCAAACAGTAATTTTTGTTCGAGGAACAACCACTGTTGTGCATAGTTTTTCTATCTGGAAAGTATCAAGTGTGAAATTCAGCGCTAATTGTTTCGGACAAATCAACGGTTTTAATTTTTTAGTGAAAACTGTGCGTTTCAGCAGAACAACCTGAAACGGCTTTTTCCAATGTCACCAACTGAATTTGGAATTAAAAACTAATTTTTGATTGCAGAACAACTATTGACGTGCACTGTTCTGGTGTCTGGAAATTATTAAATGTTAAATATAGTGTTAATTTTCTCTCCGTTTTTTTTTTCAACAAAAAAACGGTGTCTCACCGAAAAAACTTTTAAATAGCGCTAATTTTCGCAAATTTTTTCATCAATGTTCGTGCATTTTTGCAGAAAAAATTACAAGATGCTTGTAGTTTCCACCTGAATTTGGAATCAGAAAAGAATTTTTGTTTGCCGTAAAGCTAGCACCGTTTCTCTGTTTGGAAAGTATTAAATTCTAAATATGTATAGTGTGAAGTTTCGCGGACAATCCAACGGCTTTTACTTACTTTTGCGAAAACTGTGCATTTGAGGAAAAAACCCAATATACAGGGTGAGTAGATGCATTCCTTGCAGGGGGTGATAGTGCAATTAATTTTGGATATATTTGGTTAATAGACCAGGTTCCGAAAACCATTAGTTTCCGATCTACAGGGTGTAAAATTTTTTATTAAAAAAATGTTATTTATTAATATTTCGACAACCGCATGGACCATTATAATAAAATTTGACAGGCTTAAGCAACTAAAAACAATACACTATTTGCGATAAAAATGTAGTTTCTATCTTTTCCAGTGGCGTGGCTACAGGCACGTCTGTGGATAATTTTAAATAAAAAATGTTACGCCACTGATCTTTCTAAAAATAAATAATATTTGTCAAGTTCCTGTTCAATTGGGAAGAGAAAAGGTCTCTTGACTTTTTTTCTACGCCGCCCCTTTTGCGAGTAACCAAATTAAAATCGATTTATTGTACAGCGTAATCGGGTTTTTATTAAAAAGTTGGCTCTGCACTAGTTTTTGTCACTGATTGACAAAAGTAATAATTGCTGTCATTTCGAGTGTTTGAGTAACTTTAGTTGTCACTTTGTTTTTGCGATTAATGTAATTTCGAGTAAGTTCACATAAGTTGAAAACTTTATTTGTTGAAATGGCTGAGTTTTCCAAAGCTGAATACGCAGATATTCTTTACATTTATGGACTTAAAATACACAGCGACAAAAATAGTGGCGGCTTCCAAATATCCGTTTCTTTGCAAACAACTATCGAAGGGTCAGTGAGTCAAGAAAAGTACAAGGTAGGCAAATTCACGTAGGAGCAAACTGTAAGGGAGTACCTTGATCAGCGTTTTCCTAATCGATGGATGGGTAGAGGACGCCCCATATATGGCCTGCTAGAAGCCCAGATCTAACTCCGTTAGACTTTCACGTATGGAGTAGGATGAAAGAGCTGGTTCATGCCGGAGAAATACATACAAGGGACGAATTAATACAGTGCATTACAGATGCCGCTATTACACATACATTTTCGGCCAGGGTAACCCGGACAGAAATAAGAAGGTAGGTACATGCATGCGTTAGAGAAGGCGGCTTTATTTAAATTTTTTTCCGTATCAAAGCAAGCTTGGTGCTCATTTCAATACTAAGAATAAGTAAAATTTTAATTAACAGGTAAATTAATCTAATAGGTAAAAGACAAATAAAGAAACTCTAAGACTGATGTCAACTGCGGCTAGTAATACTTTTTGTAATAAAATTGATATAATCTAACTGCGCAATTTTTGTGCTACTACTGTCTTTATACTAACTACAACCCGAGTACGCTATGCATTAAATCGATTTTAATTTGTTTACTCGCAATCGGGACGGCGTAGAAAAAAAGTCAAAAGACCTTTTCTCTTTCCGATTGAACAGGAACTTGACAAATATTATTTAATTTTATAAAAATCAGTGGCGTAACATTTTTCTAGTTAAAATTATCTACAGACGTGCCTGTACCCACGCCACTGGAAAAGATAGAAACAACATTTTCATCACAAAACGTGTATTGTTCTTAGTTGACTAAGCCTGTCAAATTTCAATATAATATTCCAAGCGAATTCCGAAATATTAATAAATAACATTTTTTTATTAAAACTTTAACACCCTGTCGATTGGAAACTAATGGTTTTCGGAACCTGGTCTATTAACAAAATGTATCCAAATTTACTTGCACTATCACCCCCTGCAAGGAATGCATCTACTTACCAAACACCCTGTATATTTTTGGTTCCGAACTGAACGTTGCATTTGCAGATAATTTTTATATGCAAAAAGCAATGTCGTGCTCCGTTTCTCTGTCAAAAAAATGTTAAATGTTAAAGATTTAAGTTTGTCGGTAAATCCAATGGTTTTCATTTTTTCAGTCTAAAGCTATGCATTTTATCCAAAAAAATCAAATGAGCATTTTTGTTCCGAACTGAATGCAGAATTTTCCTCAATGCCAATTAGTTTCGTTTACAAAAAAATCATTGGTGTGCAGAGTATTAAGTATTTCAGATAATCCTATTTTTTTTCAGCAACTGTGCATTTCATCAAAAAAAACTCTTTAAAGTTTTTTCTTCCCAATTAAATGCAAAATTCGGAAGTAATATTTGTTTGCAGAACAGCCATTGGCGTGCTCCGTTTTTCTGTTTGGAAAGTATCAAATGTTAAATATATCGTCCGTGTTCTCATACAATCCAACGGTTCTAACTTTTTAAATAAAAAGCTGTGCATTTTAACGGTTTTTGTTCCCAACTAAAAGTAGAATAATAGAGTAGTTTTTAGTCCAGAACAACCACTGCCGCGCACTGTTCCTGGGTATGGAAATTATCAAATGTTAAATTGGGCGTTAATTTTCTCCGACAATCCAACGGTTTTCAGTTGTTTGCTCAAAAACATCCTTAAAGGGCTGTTCTGTTTCCAACTGCATGTGTTTAAAATTAAAAGGTAGTAACAAACCCCACATGCAAAACCTTCTTCGAAAAGGTTTCAAGAAGGCAAAGAGCTAAAAGAACGTTAATATTTACCAATAATGAGTTTGTGTAAATTTAAGAAAAACCCTAAGTTTCCAAATTCCAAATGAAATCTAAAGTTGAGGAATATTTTGAAAACAACTATTGGAGTTCTCTAGAAATGATGACATTTTCTCGGACAATCCAACGGTTTTAATTGTTTGAATCAAAAACAGTGCATTTCAGCAAAAACCCTCAAATAGTTACAATCGCCTTATCACTAAGACTGCATTTCAGCCAGACGCAATTCAGCATCTTAGTGTCTATTGTTTAAGATTGTTTTCCTTAACATGCAAGCCCAAGATTATATTCATTCTCATCCTGTACTCGCTTCAATAAAGTCGTTTTTTAAAAACACGTTTGTTCGAGACCACATAGTAACTAAATGACCTTTTTGTTCCCAACTGCATATAGATATATAAAATAATTTTTTTATCATCTATCAAATTAATAAATGTGGAAACTATAGCGTTATTTTGTCGGAGAATTCAATATTTTGCATTTTTTGATCTACAACTGTGCATTTCAGCAACAACCCAAAACAGTTTTTTGTTCTCAAGAGCTTATTGAATTAAAAATACTCATTGATTGTAAACAAACCATCGGCGTGAAAAGGTTTTTCGTCTGGAAAGTATCACTTGTTAAATTCAGCAGTAATTCCCTCGAATATTCTAATGGTTTCGTTTTTTTTTACTTAACAATTGTGAGTTTAGCAGAAAAACCCAAAAGATATTTTTCGCTTCAAACGCAATTTAGAATTAGAAAGTAAGTGGTGGACCTAGTTTTTCTGCCTGGAAAGTATCAGATGTAAAATTTAGGAATAATTTGCTAGATCAATCCAACGGTTTTAAGTTGTTTAGTCAAAAACTGTGCGTTTCAGCACAAAAACCAAAAAAAAATACTTCCGTTCCCCACTGAATGTAGAATTAAGGGCCGTTTGCACCGTTTTATATTAAAGCCAAGCTTACATAAACCAACCTTAAAAATTAAGCTTTAAAGTAAACGGCTTGCACCGTACCAATCTGTTGTTGGCTCTGTTAAGCCGGTGTCAAGGAGATCTGTTTGTCATATGTGGAATTATGACCGTTTGCTGCCATGATACAACATGTATTCATTCTATCTATTAGACATTAGAATTTTTTCGATTGAGCAGATAGATCGAGGGATTAACCTCAGTTTAGAACCCGTTTAAGACAAGATTCCTAAATTGTACAATTTAGGAACCTTGCGTTTAGAGTGTTTTCCAACCCAACGTTCATATTTTAAAAACCTTTGGTTTTTAACAGTTTTTTATTAAAATTTTTTATATAGTTATTGAAATTTTATTTTGTACTGATATGACGCAAATTTTCGAAATAATTAATGAATTGTTGTAGTGTAGTGTTGCGGTGATTTTGAAGATTATTTCTGGTTTCATTTTGCAATTGACCAATATCACTTAAATAATCCAATTCATTTATATTTGTGGTGGTTTTGTAGAACCCAAATATTGTTTTTTTTTTACAAACTGCTTGTTGGGTATTTCGCCTCAAAAAATTAATTTGATTTTATAATAATAATCACATAACTGACAATTTGCACAGACGAATTATCAGAGCGAATTTTCAGATACTGTATTATCCTACTATTGTTACACAAGTTATACCATACAACTCTTTTTTAGGTTCTTTTGATAACGATGGCAGAAAATAGCTATCGAAATGTCAAGGTAATTGTTTCAAATTAATTTCTTTACTAATTGGAATTTTCTCTTACATCTTGAGCGTAAGTGTGTCGCAGGATACCCTCTAGGTGATAGTTCTTGATTACGTTTTGATAAATAATTCGTTCTTATTGCGAAATAGGAGCACTATTTATCAATCTGTAATAAAAGACCTGAGAAAATTCTGTCTTTTGAAAAATTATCTCAGTCTCAAAAATTTTTGAGGCGAAGTACCCAACAAACAGTTTATAAAAAAAATGAATCCGCCTCAACAATATAGAACTTATCTACAACTTGATTATTTCTGTTATATATCGTCTTTGGAAATCGAAATTCGATTATTTTTGTTTATTACCGTAATTTTCAATTTTGTTAACCATCGCCACATGTATGAAGAAGGAAAACGAAGGTTAGAATTGACGGCTTAACACCATAAGCCACCAAAGTTGACGGCTTAATTTAAGCCGAGCTTTGAATGCTGTAAGCCTGGTTTATAATGGGGTGCAAACCAATTTTATTTTAGCTTAAGAGCTTAATGGCAAAGCCAAGCTTATTTTCAACGGTGCAAACGGGCCCAAGAGTAATTTTTTTTTAAACAATTGGCGTACACTGTTTTGCTGAGGCGGAAATTATCAAATTTAGTTTTCTCGGACAATCTGACTGTTTTCATTTTTTCAATCGGCAAAAAACTGAAATGAGCTGTTTTGTTCCCAACTGAATGTAAATAGAACTAGTAAGTAATAAGTACTTCCAAAGCAGCTTTTGATGTATCAGGAAATTTTCAAACGTTTAATTCAAATTTAGCGTGCATTTTCTCGTACAACAGTTTTTATTTTCTTATCTAAAGTTCTGCCTGCAACCAAGCCAAACGGGCTTTTTGGTTCCCAACTTAAAGTGGAATTGAAGCAAAATTTTCGCTGTAGAAAAACCATTAGCGTCCATCGGTTGTAACTTTTGATAATTAGGAACCTGTTGCTTTCGCCGGCTAATAGAGGAATACATGAGCTTTTTACCGTTTTTATGTCCAGAAAGTATCAAATGGTAAATAAAGCGTTAATTTTCTCGGATAATTCTGCAATTTTCATTGTTTTTACTAAAATCTGTGCTGTTCAACAAAACACTCGAAATGAGTTTTCATTCCCACATGCTATAAAATGAATTAGCTGTAAAATTTAGCGTAAATTTTCTCATACAATCCGATGGTTTTTATTTTTTAATCAACAATTGTGAATTTTAGCCAAAATCACAAAAGATCGTTTTGTTCCCAACTTCGCGTAGAATTAGAAAATATTTTTGCATAAAATGCATAAGTGTGCACCCTTTGCCTGTAAAATATCGTTTGCTCAAAATAGATGAAAATGACCGACAATGGGGTAGATAATAATTGCAGATTTAATGCCTAATTCAGAAATGATGATCAAACTTGATCTGTGTTTATTTTTTGTCTGAACTGTTTAGACGTGATGAAGCTTTTTACACTACTAGAACACTCTGTATACAGTCAAAAAACATTGAATTACGTGCCTTTGTGACAATTGAGTAAATTTTCAAATTAACGGAATGAAAAGGTTTAATTGTCCCAAGCTTGATACACCCTGTAAAAATCCAGGGCACAGTAAGACGTAAAGACTAAATTTAAATTTGAAACTCAATAAAGTGGATTTAGCGACAATCTAGACTGTTTTATTGCAGGTGATCTGATAGATGACCTCTGCATAACTGAGGCTGCTTCAAACCGGTAATAAAGCGTATGCATGCAATAACCGTCAAGTCTGTGATGTTTGCGAGTGTTACACATCTTTTGTTTATATAGAATTACAACAACATTATTAATAAGCTCGATACTGATAATGAGGAATGTTTGTTACCGAAGCGGGAATGGAAAAATTCGAATTATTCAGCGAATCGATGATGAGGGTCTTTAAACATGCAGCCGCAACAAAGACTGACAATGGGGAATTTTCCATTCAATTACAAGATTCTATAGGAAACAGCCAGTTGCGTTAATTACAGAAGTTACGTTGACCAGGAAATTATCAAAATACTTACAAACGAGTTGTTGAGGGAGCCATAAAACTGTCTCGTTTTTTCCATTTTTTCCGGCACTAGCTTCCTGACACCGATTTGCTAACAAAAAAAACACTGTCCGTCCGTCGTTAGTGTAGGAATTGATTAGTGTTAAGCGCCGCTGGATATTTAGCTGCACGAAGAAACGTCGTCTACGCTCCCCACCGATTTTTGAGTAATCTACACACTGCTCGAGAATTGAATTGATGTTATGATGATCGTGATAACTGTTTTTGGAAAATTACTCCAAAAAAGGCTCAGCTGTTCATATACCGCATATCACGCAGAATATAAAAACCCCATAATTGCCGTTTGGTTCCTTCGTTTTGCTTGATTATTGCATGTGCTCTTTTGGGTCAAACTTGAAATGACAAAATCGAAATTTAAATTTCCGTTACTTAAGAAACATGGGGAAAATTAAAAAACTGTCAATTTCAAAGGACGATACTTTTTCCTAATTAGAAGAGATACAGGAAAATGCTTTATGCAAAAGTGCCCTTAGAATCATTGTTGAATAATTGGCCAATAATATTGGAATAATAATTTTCATCTGAGCAGAAGGTATTTTAAATTATCTTTCGAAAATATGACACATTGTGAGTGATTTTGGTTTCCTCAGAAATGGACTTGTCTTCACTCTGGAATGAGCCCAATAAACGACCAACTTTGAAATTTTAAACAGTGGAAAAAAGCGCAGATTTTGGGCTTAAACAGGCAGTTTTCAAATGCGGAAATTGGTTTTTTGAAACCCACTACTCTCTTCATCGCAGGGCGAGCCAATATGACATTACATCGAACCGAAGAAAGCGTAGATTTCGGGCTCGCAGACGCAGTTTTCAGATGGCGAAAGTTTGTAAAAGCCCTGGAACTACAAGCGAATGATACCGCAGCGTTCGATTATTGAAATCACACTCTTCCTCTTAGAACTTTTAAATGCCAGAAGTGCGAAAAATCGTCGGAAGTACGGCAGAATTACACCGGAAAAGCTAGTTTTTTAAAACCTGCCACACTTTTCTTTCCGAACGAGTCCAATCAAGAGCGGCATTGGAAATTTTAAAACAACCTGAGAAGGCGTAGATTTCAGGATTTCAAATGCCGCGTTCAGGTGCCCGAAGTTTGTAAAGGCGCTGGATCTACAGCCATATTACACAGGGAAAAATGCTGTCTTCCCTAACAATCCCTATCAAAGGTCGATTTAAAAATTAAAAAAAAACTGAATTAAGCGGGGTTTTAGTCCTTCAAATGCAGTTTTCGGACGCCGAAAGTTTGAATCAAAATATTCCACATTCTTCACCTCGCAACGACCCGAACAAATCGATGGCTTTCAAAATCATCAAACACTTATAAAACAAGAGCAAATTAATCATAGACTTTGGGCTTTCAGATACCAGAAGTTTGTAAAAGAGCTGAAACTACATGGAAATGATATCGGAAAAATTTTTTTTTTTAAACCTTTTCAAAAATTTACACTGTTCCTATCAGACCAGGCCTAGTTAAAGCCCGATTTTTAAATATAAAAAAGGTGAAAAAGGCGTAAATTTGGAGTCATCAGATGCCGAAAGATGTTCGTAAAAGCCTTGAAACTAGGGCCGAATTTCACTGCAAAATTTAGTTTTTTGAAAGACGCCACCCTTTTTCAACCATTTTGTTGATTTTTCTATTTCAGATCCATGTTTCAATTACAATCCATGCCATTCCAGAAGTTTGTAAGAGCGCTAGAACTACAGACAAAAAAGTTGTTTGTTGAGTTTACGCGAAAGATTTCGCTATTTCGAACCTTCCACACACTCTTCACCCAAGAATGAACCCAGTTAAGAGCAGATATTAAAATGTTCGAAAAGCGAGCAAAGCAGAGATTTCAAGCTTTCAGACGCAGCTTTCAGATACCGGAAGTTTGTATAGATGTTGAAACTACGGTCTAACTTTATTGGAGAATTTCACCGGATTTTTTTAGACTCCACGTTCTTCTTTTCAGAACAATCCTATTCAAAGGCTGACGTTGAAATTAGAAGAAAAATAGGAAAAACCGTAGAATTCAAGCTTTCAGACTCGGCTTTCAGATGACGCAAGTTTGTAAAAGCAATGGAACTACGGTCGAAGTTTATCGAAAAAGTTGGTGATTTTCAAATTGCAAAAAAGAAAAAAAAAATAGGAAAAATTTGTTTGTTTCAACCTTTCACACTCTCCCCTTCAGAAGAGTACTAATCAAAGGTCGATTTTAAATAAAAAAAAAACGGAAGTTTATAAAAGCTCAGGAACCACGAGCGAATGATCCCGGAAAAGTTCCCAACTCAAACCCGTCAAAACAAGCCTAATCAAAGGGCGATTTTAAAATACGTATTTAAAAAACTGAAACGAGCGTAGATTTCAGGCTTTTAAGTGCAGCTTCCAGACGCCGGAAGTTTGTAAAAGCGCTAGCACTAAAACCCTCCACACTCGTCCCTTCAGAAGAACACTATAAAAAAAAACGAAAAAGTGTGGATTTCGAGCGTTCAGATGCAGCTTTCAGAAATTGCAAGTTCATATAGACCTTGGAACTTCGGTCGAATTTCACCGGAGGAGTTCATTTCTTGAAACCTTCCAGGTTCTGCACCGGGCAAATCGATGATTTTTAAATTACATAAATGCGACTAAATCATGGATTTTGGGATGTCAGAGGCAGCTTTGGGATGCCGGAAGTTTCTGAAGGCGCAAATATTACGAGCGAATGATACCGGAACTACAGAAATAATAAGATTTTAGACTTTCAGACGACGCACATTTCAAATGCAATCTACGCCATTCCAGAGATTTGCAAAAGCGCTGGAACTACAGGCTGAAAAATATCGGGAAAAATTGTTTGTTGCAACCCTTCACACCCTTCCCTTCAGAAGAAGACTAATCAAAGTCCGATGGTGAAATTAAATGACAAAAAAGCGTGGATTTGGGGCGTTCAGACGCAGCATACAGGTACCGGAAGTTTGTGAAAGCGTTAGAACTATGATCGAATTTCACAGCAAAAATAATTTTTTTCGAAACCGCCCACGTTCTGCATCTGGCAATGATTGGAATAAGCGATGGTCGCAAAATTACAAGAAGAAGAAATTATAGATTTTGGTCTTTCCGACGCGGCTTTCTGAAAACTGCGGTAACTCCAGGTAAATAATATAGGAGAAGTTTGTGGTTGCAACCCTCCACACTCTTTTCTACAGAACAAGCCTGATTAAAAGCCAATTGTTTAATTATTAAACAAATAAAAAAAGTGTATATTTCTGAGGTTCAGATGCAGCTTTCGAATGCCGAAAGGTTATAAAAGCGCAGGAGCCACGAGCCCCTCCCGGAAAAGTTCCAAACCCAAACCCTCCACACTCGCCCCTTCCGAAGAATCCTAATCAAAGGCCGATTTTTAAATATAAACAAAAACTGAAAAAGCCTACATTTCAGGCATTTAAGTGCAGCTTCCAGGGCCGGAAGTTTGTAAAAGCGCTAGCATTACAATCGAATGATGTCGTAGACATTGGTTTGTTGCAACCCTCTACACTCTCGTGTTCAGCAGAAGGCTAATGAAGGATTGATTTTAAAATAAAAAAAGCAGAAAAAGAACGTAGATTTCGGGCTTTCAGACGCAGCTTACTGATGCCGGAAGTTTGTAAAAGTATTAGAACCACGGCCGAATTTGACTGAAAAAGTCTATTTTTTGAAACCCTCCACATTGTTCACCTGACAACGACAAATTCAAATAAAGCGATGATTTTCAAACAAAAATTATTATTAGCGAAGAAAGAAGAGAAGAAAAAGAAAAAGCGGTGGTACTACAACCTCCAGACTCTTCCCTTCAGAAAAACACTAATCAAAAATCGATTTTTTTGAAATTTGAAAAAAAAAAAAACGTCCAAATGCCACCAGAGCAGTTTGTTTTTCAAAATCTTCCACATTCTTCAACTTGCAACAAGCCGAACAAATCGATGGCCGTGAAAATAATCGAATACTTATAACACAAAACAAAACATAGACTTTGGGCTTTCAGATGCCAGAAGTTTGTAAAAGCGCTGAAACTTCCCGTTTCACGCTATTCCTATCGGAAAAACCCTATTCCTATCAGACCAGGCCTAATAAGTCCGATTTTTAAACACAAAAAAGTTTAAAAAAAGCGTATATTTGGAATCATCAGATGCCGAAAGTTCGTAAAAGCCTTGGAACTACGGCCGAATTTCACTGGAAAACTTTGAAAGGCGCCACGTTCCTCCCTTTGCAACGATTGCACTGATTTTGGGATATCAGATCCATGTTTCAAATACAATCCATGTCATTCCAGAAGTTTGCAAACGAGCTGGAATCACAGGCGGAAAATTGTCGGAAAAATTTGTTTGTTGAATTTACGCGGAAGAGTTCAGAGACTAATCAAAGTCCGATTGAAAAATAAAAAAACGGCAAAAAGCATGGATTTGGGCCGTTCAGATGCAGCTTACAGATACCGGAAGTATGTAAAAGCGTTAGAACTACGTTCGAATTTCACAGAAGAAGTAAATTTTTTTGAAACCGTCGAGGTTATGCATCTGGCTGCGATTGCAATAATGCGATGATTCTCAAATTACAAAAAGCGAAGAAATTATAGATTTTGGTCTTTCCGGCGCGGCATTTAAATGATAAAAAATTGTAAAAGCGCTGAAACTCCAGGTAAATAATAAAGGGAAAGTTTGTTTTTGAAACTATCCAAACTCTTCTCTACAGAACAAGCCTTATCAAATGCCGATTTTTAATTATTAAACAAATAAAAAAAGTCTATATTTCGGACGTTCAGATGCAGCTTTCGAATGGCGGAAGTTTGTAAAACCACAGGAACTACGAGCGAATGATTCCGGAAAAATTCCCAACCCAAACGCTCCACACTTCCCTTCAAAACAAGCCTAATCAAAGGGCGATTTTAAAATATTAAAAAAACCCAAAAAAAGCGTGGATTCCAAGCTGACTTTCAAAAAGCTGAAGAACGCTGAAGAAAAGCTGAAGCTCAAACGCAGCTTTCGCATTCCGGAAGCTTGTAAAAGCGGTGGAACTACGGCCTAATTTCACCAAAAAAGTTTGATTTTCAAAACCTTCCGCATTCTTCAGCTGGCAGCGAGCCAAATAAATCGATGACTATGAAAATCATCGATTACTTATAACAAAAAAGTAGAAAAAATTGTAGACTTTTGGAAACCATAGGCGAATGATATCGAGAAAATTATTTTTTTTGAACCCGTCCACACTATTCGCTACAGAAGAAGGCTAATCAAAGGGCGATTTTGAGATGAAAAAAAAACAGAAAAAAAAAACGTAGATTTCGGGCTTTCAGGCGTAGCTTACAAATTCCGGGTCTTTGTAAAAGCGTTACAACTTTTTGACACCGTCCACGTTATTTTCCTTGCAACGAACCGAATGAAGCGATGGATTTCAAATTGCGAAAAAAACGAAAAAATCCTAGATTTTGGCCTTTCAGGAGCGTTAAAGTTTGTAATTTGTTTTTAAACCCTCTATATTCTTCACCTTAAACTGACCCCAGTAAAGTGATGATTTGGAAGTAACAAAAAGCCGAAGAAAGGGAAGGTTTCGCGTCCTCATTCGCAGTTTTGAGACGCCGAAAATTTGTTAAAACGCGGACACGCGGTCGAATTACAGCCGGAACGTTCGTTATTTCAAGCCCTTCTCAATCTTCATGTCAGAATCAGCCCAATTAAATGCCGATTGTAAAATTTCGAAAACCTAAAGAAAGCTGGTTTTGGGATTTCAGGTGCAGCTGATGCCGAACAAATTTTTGACAAACGAAGGGCAGGAGCTACGGCCACATTCACACCGGAAAAGTTCGTTATTTCAAACCTTCCACAATTTTCACCTTAGAATGAGCCGAATTAAGGGCCTATGAAATAAAATATCAAAAAACTGAATAAATCGGAGTCTTTGGGCTTTTTGAAGCTTGAAAAAAGTTGGAACTTTGGCCGATTGATTCCGGGAAAGTTCGTATTTTTAAATCCTATGCGCTCTTCACTTTGGCACGAGCTCAATGAAGGGCCGATTGTTACATTTTAAGAATCGGATCAAAGAGGAGATTTAGCGCGGAACTTTCAAACATAGTTTCCAAATGCCGAAAGCTTCTAAAGACAAACTTTTTTCGTAACCGAGAAAGGGTGTCGTCGGTCGGGCGAACAACAAAATACGTTTCATACCGGACCCTGTACATTTATGCGAAAAACTTTATTCATTTAGCAACAAATATAAATAAACGTTTGCATAAACCAAGCGAGCGAAAATTGAACAATTCTAAACGATTGTTTGACTCCAGCTGCTGAAATAAAATAAATATTCTACTCCCTACAATAACAACATTAAATCAAGCTGCACGATTAGGCTCTGTAGAGATAGGAGCCGACTAGATTCTCCAAAACCAGACAAAGCCTCATGCAATTTTATTGCTGAATTTCTGCAGGAAATTCCAGCAAATGTCACTTGCGTTCTAAGACTACCTAAGCTTAAACATTCACATGCTATTCACTGGTTTAAGCAAGCATTCATATATACATTCATAAATACATTCACTGGTTTAAGCAAGCACCAAATCCATAGTTCGCAAATTATGATAAGACTTCAAATGCCGACCAGTCTATCTGAAAACTATCTCGAATTGTCGCCAAAATACATCGTTAAATGTCCGTTAATCTGGAGAGCTAGAGTTTACAAACATTTGAATACCGTTAAAACATCAATACAATAAATTGTCAATAAAGAAGACACAATAAGTAAATGGAAACAACAGGAAAATTTGGAAGTTATTCAGAAAATAAGAAATTTTTGACGGTGCCACGACCAGTTTCGGACCTATAGCCCTCATCAGCTGGGCGGCCTGTTCTTGTTTCACGAACCAGAATAATTGTTGATCAACTAGTATCGATCGAAATTAGTAAATTTCATGCACTTGATACTATTGTTTCATCCATCCACAGTTCAGGATTATCAAGGATTTTAGGCACGTTTGACTCTTTTTTGTTTAACACAAACTTCTTTGGCTGCGACTGTTGGGCTAATAATAATGACTTATCACAGCCAGTTATCTCGGCCATGAGATAATTTTGGAGGTTGTTGAATCGCACGTTTCAACATTCACAAATTATATAAAACCAAACAAAAAATATTTACTATGCCTAATTGATTCGGATGAATCTTTCGCAATTAATGAGGTCAAGTATTCGGAGACTGATTGCAGATCAAAGCCACTAAAGCAGGAGTTTTCGCTTTACGAAATATGCGAAAAACACTAAGCTGTTGCATGTACAAAAATACGTACATTGAGCGAAGACGCAGTGGCCACTTCTTCCATTTCTGTGCCGATTTCTGCAGGAAAAACGTATTTAGTAAAGGCCAGTTAGACCAAAGCAATAAAGTGACCCCAATTTCCACGTTGCCCCAGTTTAAGCGGCTACAACATTGAATGAAACTTACAAAGTCTACAGCCAGCAGGTGAACCCTAAACCCCGAAGGGACTCCAATCCATATCTTATTTGGAAAAATGAACCAGTGCAGTTTGATTCAGTGGGAAAAACAACGATGGATATATGAACTGCGGATGGCTTTGCACAGACGCCTTGGCACCTAAACAGGACTGTATTCACAGTTTCTCTAATGCAGATTAGACTGGCCAAAAATCAATATTGTTACACGAACAACAGCTGGAAAACGGCGCTTTGAAAAGTATGAAGGAGTCGAGAAGAGGAGAAAGGGCACTTAGATGAAAAAGGAGACTGAGACATAAGGTATGGAAAACAGAAGACTTAGAAGAAGAAGGCACTTAGAAGATAAATAAGGTTCTAAGAACGGGATAGAAGATATTAAGAGCGAAGAGATTAGAAAAAAGGCGGACACGACAGAAGGTATCAAGAACAAGAGAGACGGCGCTTAGAAAAGGAAGAAAGTTGAGAAAGAATATGTTAAGGAAATAAGGCAAGAAGGGAAAGTAGAACAACAACAAAGGCAGGGAAAACTGGAAAGAAAATAACTGTTAGAGGAAGGCACCAAGAGACTTGAATAATGAAGAAAGTAGTGGAGACTGGTACAAATAGTTAGCCAGATAGTTCTCGAACTGGAAAAGGAATTTCTAGATCGAACCGAAGATGGTTCTAGTTATGTGGAAAGTTCCTTTTTTTAGCACTCCGCCTAATTACGCTGGAACTTCGACTTTTTAACTTATTCCGTTTATAGTAAACAGTACGAGCTCAGATGCAATTGGAAACTTGCACAAAAATTAAATTTGAAAAATATTACTCGCAAACGTAACTTAATACTATTAAAAACACTACAGTTTACCAAAAAAACTAACTTTCTATTTCTATGTAATTAAAAACTGTATAATTCAAATAACTCTTGTAACGCGCTGTCATTGGCTGGGACCAGTTGTGACGTCAAGTAGCTAGTCGGCCGTGGCGGCTGCAATCCGGAGCATGTAAACATATAAATTGATGTCTTGATATTGTCGTTAAAACGTTTCTATAGTGTATTAGGAGAAAAAGAAAATCTTCCAAAATGACTGACGCAGGTTTTGTAAAAGAACAATGTGACATTTTGCCACTAGTGGATATGTTTATGGTGGCATCTTACATTAAAAACAGCGAAAGTTTTACTCTTGCTGACGTTCACGGTGTTAAAGCTAAAAGGCAGATTTATACACAAAATAGTCAATAGTTTTACTTATATGAATCGATTAAATGTTAGATTGGAGAAGGAGAGTTTTCGGATTAACTGCGCACTGGATCGCCAGCAAGTTTGAAAGATGATCGACTGACTCAACATTTGATAAAAAGTCACACATTTGATAAAATTTGCAAACATTTTTGACAAAACCCATTTTGAATTTGGATTACAAACCTGAAAAATTTGTAGTTACCGTGTGGGGAAACGGGGGTAATTTTGTTAAAGCGTTTAAAGAATTCGAATTGCAGTTGAATATCAACGAAGAAGAGACAGAAAAAATAGAAAATCCTAAAATTTTGATCTCACTCGTGCAAGCAACTCGTGATCTAAAAAATGCAATTTAAAAGGATGTGACCGAAAAATGACAAAATAATTCAGGAAACTTTTGGACCCATAATAAGTTACCCAGTAGCAACTAAATAGATGAAATTTGACGATTCTGATTAAGCCGAAACTTGAGGAGGCTCTAAAGACGAAATTTCTTTACTTAAGCACTAAAATTTACGTCTCTACTGGCAGTATAAAGAAAGGGAGGAATTTTTTCAAAACGACCTGTAAAATGCTTGACACAATTTACAACTCAACTTTGAAGATCCGCCAAAAATTTTCCTGCCATCCGCTCGAGCCGAAACTTGCGGAGGCTCTAAAGACGACCTTTTGTACTTTAACACTGAAATTCAAGTCTTTACTTGCAGTACAAAAAAAGAAGAATTTTTGAAAGACCACCTGTAAAATGCTTGACACAATTTACGACTCAACTTTGAAGATTCGCCAAAAAGCTTCGCACTTTCCGAGTGAGCCGAAACTTATGGAGGATCTAAAGACAACATTTTTTTTACCTTAGTACTAAAATTCAGTTCTCTACTTGCAGTATAAACGAAAGGTGGAATTTTTGAAAGACGACCTGCAAAACGCGTGACAATCTACGGCTCAACTTTGAGGATTCGCCAAAAATTATCCTGACCTCCGATTGGGCCGAAACTTATGAAGGCTTTTCTTACTTTAGGATTAAAACTCAAGTCTCTACTTGTAGCATAAAAGAAAGCAGACATTTTTGAAAGATGAACTGCAAAACGCTTGACATTATTTACGATTCAACTTTGAAGATTCGTCAAAAATCTTCCTACGCTAGGATTAGTGGAGACCGGGGCTAGTTGACTAAGTTTTAAGTAGCATATTTATTTTTATTAATTTTATTATAATATCGTTTTTGGATTTATCGTTAGCTTTTCAAAAATTCATAAATTGTGTATATATTTGATTTTCATTAATAATTTTGGTTTCCAATAACGAACAAAAAAAATGTGATACTTTTATATTGATGAACAGATATGTCAACTAGCCGTATATGGGGTTATTTGACTTAATAAATATTTCTAGTTTTTTAATTAGAAAAAACAATGTAGTTATAACAAAATGTTTATTTTCTTAAAATAAAAAACCAGTAGTGCGGTAAACACTAAAACTATTAAAAATGGCCTACAAATCGTAATCTGAGTCACAGTTGATCCACAACCACTGATTCGCCAAAATTCTTCCTGCCCTCCGATTGAGCCGAAACTTATGGAGTCTCTAAAGAAGTAAAAAAACAAAGTTTTTTTACTTCAGCAATAAAACTCAAGGCCCTACTTGCAGTACAATGGAAAGGAAGAATTTTTGAAAGACTACCTGTAAAACGCTTGCCACAATTTACTATTTAACTTTGAGGATTCGCCAAAAATCTTCCTGCGCTCCCATTAAGCTGAAACTTGTGGAGGCTCTAAAAACAACCTTTTTTTTCCTTAGCACTGAAATTCAAGTCTCTACTTGCAGTATAAAAGAAAGGATTAATTTTTGAAAGATAACCTGCAAAACGCTTGACACAATTTACGACTCAACTTTGAAGATTTGCCAAAAATAATCCTGGCCTCCGACTGAGCCGAAACTTGTAGAGACTGAAAAACGATATTTCTTTACTTTATCCCACTAAAATTAATTCATTCATACTTGTAGTACAATGGAGAGGGGGAATTTTGAAAGACTACCTGTAAAATGCTTGCCACAATTTACGACTCAACTTTGAAGATTCGCCAAAAATTTTCTTGCTCTCCGACTGAGCCGAAACTTGCAGAGGCTCTAAAGACATTTATTTACCACTAAAATTCAAATATCTACTTGCAGTACAAAGAAAATAATGAAATTTTGAAAGACGACCAGTAAAATGCTTGACACAATTCACGACTCAACTCAAAATCCGCTTGTTGATACAATGGCCTATCGCTTCCCTTTGACTGAAAACATCCTGGAAACTCCAGAAATCTCCTGATCAAGTGAGTTTTTCCATGCAGCCGATTTTGTCTTGAGTGATGTGATGGGCCGCATTCAGAAATTTTTGGTTTTCCTCGGCGAACTTTTGAAACATCCATGTTGTTCAACTACCAATCGCTTCGATTTAGTATCTAAAAAAATCCTGGAAAATTTCCTATTAAAGTCAGGTTTTCCTCATTTAAAGCCGCATATTTTCATTCTTTTCAGTGATATACTTGGCAAACTTAAGATATTTTAGTTTTCCTTGACAATTTCTTTTAACTCGTCTATCTATACCAACGGCCACTAGCTTCCCCTTAGTAACTGAAAACATCCTGGAAACTCCGAGCAATTTCCTATTCAGGTGAGTTTTCCTCACTTAAAGCAGCCGATTTTCTCTTTCGAGTGATGTTATGGGCCGAATTCAGGAAGTTTTGGTTTTTCCATGGCGATTTTCAAAAATCCGTGTTATCTAAGGTTTGAGAGATTTTTGGTTTTTCCTTGACAATTTTTTTTAAACTGTCTATCTACACCAACGGCCAATCGCTGTCCCTTAGTAACTGGAAACATCTTGGAAATTCCCAGTAATTCATATTCAAGTGAGTTTTTCCTCACTTAAAGCAGCCGATTTTCTAGAGTGAAGCTATGGGCAGAATTCAGGAATTTTTGGCTTTTTCTTGACGAATTTTTGCAAAACTCGTGTTTTTTGCCTCACACCGCGCCGCAGGCAGTATGCACAGAGTAATCTAATACCGTACATTTGTTTATCGCGTTGAGTCGAATCGCCCAGCTCGGCCGCCAGTTGCACGTACCCTTAGTCTGTACAAATGATTACCTATTAAAAATGCCAGTAATAAGGGCGCTAAAAATAAAGTTGAAATCAGCAATTTTCCAGTTTTACCCTGTATCGCCTAGACAAACTGACTGAAAAAACTTAAAAGAGCATTCTTTTTAATCGAGCTCATAACACCCCCAAGAGTTCCATAATATCTACTTCGATTACCCAAATAATTCATAAAAAAGATCAATTTTCCCCACTCGTAATGAGATTGATTCGGACCAAAGCCGTAAGTATCCGCTGTGTCCCATTATACAGGGTGATTCAAAATTTGCGTCATTCCTCTGGAGGTGTTGTCTGGCGCTGTTATAGGAGTACAGAAAAAATAGTAACAGAAATTAATTGTTATTAAAAACTGAGAAATTTGCAAAAAACTATATCAGAAATACGGCTGCAATGTTTTCAAGGTAATCTGCTTAATTAACATTGCGCAAATACCTGTTGCTTCGTAATTATTTAAAACTCCGGTAACCATGGAATTATACAGACAATAAGATAGACAAGGATAAACGGTAAATTCAACAAGATTTGTTGACGAAATGTCAACCTGTTCTCATAACCTCGAATATCGGTTTAAAAATAAACCATACAACACCAAACATTTGAATGGTTAACTCCAAACAAGCTAGTGCCTGTGTAATCTCCTTATTATCCACTCTTATCAAG
>NW_026017110.1:43085769-43094217 GCF_020466585.1 Dendroctonus ponderosae | reverse complement strand
TTTTTTGATATCAAAAATTTTCGTAATTTGAAGCAAAGATCGTAATTTTTCTTTTTGAATGCTTAAGTATTTCAATATGCTACCAATTAAACATGAAACAATTTCAAAATAATGCTTAATAACACAGTTGAAATTCGATCTTCAACTGTTAATATCTTAATTTTTTCGAATTAATTCGAATTAATAATTGTTAATATTTTCGAAAAAAAAAATTTCAATATTTTTCTCGTACTCCCCAAGGGAGCCTCTATCACCCCTTAAAAGGAATGACGTCAATTTTGAATCACCCTGTATGTGCCAAGGAAAGGGGAAATTTGGAAAATAGTCCAGTAGGAAAATGTGAAAACAAGCCACGCCACTCGGAAACTCACTGATTTTTTAATAAAATATAATTTATGTACATGAAAATATCACTTGCATCAAAATACGTATGTTTGCAAACAAACTCTCCAGGCTGAGCTTTTCACACCTTAATATCTACAATAGCAGCAACAGAAAAGCCTGCTGTTGCCGTCAAGTTACCACAAAACAAACAAAATTCAAGAGGTTCTCCATTGAAACAGTGGCACTATCCACCATTGAATGCATTCCTTTCACTTGGGCGAATAAACAAAGTCAAGAAATTGCTGCCAAACTGCAAAGCTTGAAACGAAAAATCGCGATTACCCCCGACCAACTACTATCACAGACTTTCAAAAATCGCACCGACTTAAAGGCGTATAATACAAATCACGGTCAGTTGATAACCTTCTAGTCTCTTCGTTTTATTTACTGGTGTGATCTTTTCGGTTAACCTGCCGAATTGCTGGGCCGATTTATCGTGATTTTGTTAGGTGCCTGCATATTGTACAACTCCACTCTGCAATTGAGTAAAAAGTAAATAAATAAAAATAAAACCTTCGCTACAGTCTAATCTGTAACTTGCTTGAGCGTTTGTGGAAGATCCGAATAGTACAACCCGTAATTCTTCACAGCAACCATGCACAGTGTCTTCAAGGAGGGTGAAAAATCCAGAACAAACATATCGCTATGATCCACCAAACCGTCGATACCCGCCAATGCGTTCTCTTCTCTAGTGCGGTTCATCGGACTGAAACAGAATAACACATTTCGTCAGCGAAGTTTGAAATATCGCACAGTCGGTTCAAGAAAAGTAAAAGTTGATTTTGGTAATTCGGGGCTCAGTGATCAAACACCAAAAACATTTCATAGGAAATTTTCTGTTGCATAAATACCTTGTGCCTCCAAAAATAAACACCCTGTCGCCCACATTAGCACAGGCTTGTCTTCGGCGCTCACATGGTGATTGACCATGAGGTTGCACCATCGTCCAGTGGAATTTCACCGGATCGAACATGTAGAGATCGTTGTAATGTAGACCCTCCACTGCGTTGTACCCGCCAAAAATGTACATTTTTCCGTTGTGGACGACTGAAACAATTTTAAATCAGTTGAGGTAGAAAAAAGCAATCAGAAAATGTGTATTAGAAATCATTGAGGAAGCTGCTGTTCATTGGAAATCGCTTATTAGTCCAATCAGATGTAAAAGGCGTGTTCCGGGCGCTAAATGGATGAAGGGAAAATACTATTGGGAAAGATGTCAGAATATTGGGACAACAGTTTGCGCACGGTTTACGGCTGTGGAGTATTCTTTAAATCAAGGAAAGTGCGAACTCCGGTTTTCGCCCATAACTTTTAAACCGTTGATGCTATTGGAAAAAAGTTTAATATTTTTTTCAAGTATTAAAAATACCTACAAAATGAGACAAACCAAATTAAAATTTAAATAAAAAAAACACCCGTTTTTTGCGTTTTTTTTTAAATTTTTTATAATTAATTTAGATTCTTAAAAAATCTAATAAAAAGTTTTTTGAAAATGTTTGTACACTTCATAAGTGGTATAAAATTGTAATAAAACTCCTGATTGTTATGTAAAAAAGACCCTTGCAAGATTCTATATAAGTGAGGGTCTATTTTACTCGTGACTAGTTTTACTACAAAGTACAATAAAGGAAAAGTTGACTACTGAAGTGTAAATTGTTTAAACACTAAGTTAAAAATCGGGAATTTTTAATGTTAAAAGTTAAAGGCTAAATTATTTTCCGATACAATTTCCACAGCGACTACTTAATTGCTATGATTTTCATGCGAATTTTAAGCGTTTTGTTTATAGCGAATTAAAAAAATCAGAGAATGATTTTCTTTTCAAACTTTTTTGCATCTTGTAAATTTGTCGACAGACATACAACAAAAAATTTTATTACAATACCTTGCAGATCATCATTCTTGTAAAAACATTATACAAATTTGCTTGTGTGTTTGCAAAAGTATTGTACTGTTACTTAGAAGAGTACTTGTCTTAACTTAAACTAATTATTTCGTGCATTTGATCAATGGATAGTTTTACTGTTTTTGGTGTTGACCGAAATTGGACAACAGATGTGTCGGAAGAGGGAACGATGCACCTATAAATTGGCAACCAATATCATCCGATCTAAAGCAGCTAAATGTTTTCTATGGAGCTCTCTTAAATCAAAAGAGTATGTCCGTCGCAGGGAGCAGTACAGAAGCCGAGTTACTGAAAATAACTCGGCTGAATTTTAAAAACAAGCCCAACTCGATGGCCAAAGTACAGTTCAATTTTTTGAAAAGAATTAATGTATGTGTTCGGGAAAACGATCAACATTTCGAACATTAGTTAAAATAATTAAATTAGTTCAATTGTGCATAAATAATACTTTTCCATGATTTTTTTCGACTTCTAAAATATAACTAACGAACAAGCCACAGCGATTTCCTATTGAAAACATAATTTTGACATTATTCAACTTATTCTTCTCTGTACCTAGATCTGAATTAATACAAGTCATTTGCAGTCCGAGCTGGATTCACCATGAAGCGTGTGTTTCAGCAATACCATCTTAAGAACAAGACCTCAGGCCTGAAATCTAAAATCTTGATGACGTCAGACAAAGTAGTCCAGTTTTTCGCCCGTAAAGAACCCATTAAGCTGTAGACCAAATCAGGTTATGACTAGTAAAGAGCGATGGTTTCATCTTAACTTATCTGGTCTTCTGCACAGAAGTTACACCGCATGGAAGGTTCTTCCGCGGAGTTGCCGGTTATTAATAATTTTCCGTGCCTCTTATTCAAAAGAACGATGTAAAATATTTATAACTTATTGTTGACAGTTTTCACTGAACTGCTCATATAACAGGGCCTATGCTGATTTGGGTACATATTAATTACTGAATAAGGAAATATAAATATTAGTCTTCGGACAATGCAATCGATAAAAACTTATGGCAACACTGGCAGCTTCAAAGATACGAACAAAAATGTTTGAAAATTTTCGGCTCTAACAAAGTTTTTCTCCTTTTTTTATTATTTTGTAACCTCGTTTTTGTATTTTTCTAGTGAATTGCACTTTTTTTCCACATGCATAACAGTCAGCCGATCTCCGACTTCCGAGCTGTTCAGTAGATTGTGCTGTTTAAGTGTTTCTGCGCTAAACCAACCAGTGCAATTGTGACCAGTGCCTTCATCAAGAATACTAATCCATCTTTGTTCACAGGCAAAAAATGTTTCGTGTTTGCAGCAGAAAAGTTGGGGCACGTAAAAGTTTTACTTTTACACGAAAACTTAGGTATTTTTAAATACTGAAGATTCGGTAATGGCGCCCATAACCCTGGAGAAGAAACTTCTGTGGGAGAATCTTTTGGAGGATGTCCAAAAGCTGACCGATATGCAGGCTGGTTACTTTAAGTCGGCAGAGTAGCTACAACAGCAATTGCACCACCAAATCAAGCTCCGGCCAGCTTTAGTGCGGCAGTAAAAATGGCCCCAAAACAGCAACAGCAGGGGTCCAAGAAGACACCAAATGCGGAGGCTTCCAAAGCCGCTACAGGAAAGAAGCCAGTGATCCCGAAAACGACTGCAGGTCCATCCGCCGTGCCTCTGGCCACTGCCATCCTGCTTCGCAAGAAAGCAAGACGCGTCGGCCGAGAGGAAGAAGAGGACGTGGTAGTCCTAGAAGAAGAAACCCGGATAAAAACATACATCCCGGTGACCAGCAGAAAGGCGGAAAAGAACCCGCCCATAAATGTTGAAGGCCAGAGCTGGAAACAGCTCAATCAGGCTCTCAACGACGCAGGAATTGTTGTGGCTAAAGCCACATCTACAAAAAAGGATACTAGCTCCTCGAAAGCCTCCAGAGGCCGTACATTACGTACACGCTGCCGGAGGAAAATAAGATTCACGTGGTCGTTAGGGGCTACCGAACGACTACGAGGCCGCATAAATCGAGGCTGAACTGCGGGGGCAGG
Organism: Dendroctonus ponderosae; assembly: GCF_020466585.1. Classification (NCBI taxonomy): domain Eukaryota; kingdom Metazoa; phylum Arthropoda; class Insecta; order Coleoptera; family Curculionidae; genus Dendroctonus; species Dendroctonus ponderosae. The sequence goes on along the minus strand of NW_026017110.1, from coordinate 43,089,892 downwards.
GCATCCGGAATGCGGCATCATTCCAGATGGCCAGCCTACGCACAAATCAGCGATTGGCACTGGACTTGGTGAAGACCACCAACAAGAGCATCTGGAAAATATCCAGATTGTTCAGCATGGTGTTTCAGCAAATCAAGAGGAAACCCCAGGGGCTAGGGCAATGCTACCGCTGCCAGAGGTACGGGCACTCACAGCGGAACTGCACATTCCAGCCCAGATCTGCCAAGTGTTGCGAGCGCTTGCTGCCCAAGCCCGGAGGACAAGGTCGCAACACGGAGAGGAATAGCTCCCGTACTTGCAGAAATGGGCGAGTATTGGCAGAAGCAGTCGAAGCCCACCATGCAGCAGTGATCCCAACAACAGCTGAGATACCAGTGGTGTCGGACATTGCCATCGGCTCAGAGATCACCGAAACCAGAGATGGAAAAGTTGCATCAGGGAAATTGGTCCAGAAGATCAAAGTACCTGGAGAGTCCAAAAGGCCCTCCGACAGGAAGACACTAAGATACCAGCTTTACACGGAGTGCAAGGTTTGGTATATACTAACGGTGATAAAGCTGAAGCTTTTGCAGATACCATCGAGAGAGAGGCCAGAGAGAACACCCACCCAGATGAAGCCGACGGGCATGGAACTGCCGACAGAAGGGCCGTTCGGAACTTCCGAGCAAAACCAGTGGACAGCTGTATCTCCCCAACCTGCCCCAGGGGAGGTGGCAGCCATCATCAGGGACTCTAAGACGAGGAAAGCCCCTGGGAGGGACGAAATAACCAATAAGATGCTCAAGAGCTTGCCGAGAAAGGCGGGCTGTAACAAATTTAATCAATGCCATTTTCAGGACTGGGCATTTTCCAAGCATCTGGAAACACTCTGACGTTGTCATGCTTCCGAAGCCCAAAAAGAACAGGACCTTCCCTCAGAACTACAGACAGGCCCATCAGCCTATTGTCCAGCCTCGGCAAGATATCAGAAAGTTATCTTACCGAGGCTTAAAAGGGAAACGAAGGAGCTTGACGTGCTGTTGCCAGAGCAGTTTGGGTTCGGTAAACACTCCACTGAACTGCAGCTCTCAGAATCGTGGAAACATGCACCAAGAAAATGAACCAGAACAGGACAACCGGCATCGTCGCTCTGGACGTCGAACGAACGTTTGACAGTGTAGAGAGTCGGACTTAACTATAAAATGATGAGAGCAGATATTGATGAAAAATTGTGCCAGTTAATCGACAGTGATATTTGCAGAAGGACATTCAGCGTCAAAGTTGGGAACCACAGGTCAGAAGACAAAAGCACAGAAGCAGAAATTCCGCAAGGAGCAGTACTGTCCCCGATGCTTTACAACACTTTTACCAGTGGCATCCCCAAGAACAGCCAATACGTCACTGGCTCTGTTTGCGGACGATACAGCCCTGGTGTCATCTTCATGGCATAAGGAGTGTGTTCGTCACCAACTGCAACGTGCCGCTGATGAGAAACCTACCTGTACCAGCTTGGGGCAACAGAAAATAAACTTCTGCGGATGGCCATAAATGCGCCCTAGTTTGTACGTGACCGTCAAATTTACAGGGACTTGCAATGGGATCCCCTTCGAGACGTTCTACAAAGGAAAGCAGCATCGACCTTCGGAAAGGCCCAAAGACACCCCTACGGATGATGGGATGATTGGCCCCGGAAAAAGAGGCCCATACTTCAGATGGCCCAACAGGGCAATAGGTAAAGCAGCAAGCTGCAAAGTGCTGTAAGTGTAAAACCTAGTGTTAATGTAGTGAGATAGAAGTAGTGCATGTGTAAAATTAGTAAGATGCTCATACTAGCAGGTAGCCAGTATGGATAAAATCTGCTGTGAGGCAAACGGATTCTGGAGCTAACCCATTCTTAGAGAAGACTATAAGTTTTAAAGGATAACTCCCGAAAACTTACAGTCAAAACTTGGGGTTTTTTTAGTTGGTGGAAATTCAAATCTACCTGATGTCTTCGAGAAGAATTTTTCTCCTCCAGCCTCCGCCGGCCAAACAAAAAAAACATGCATATTATGCCTTACAGGTGTTGTCCCGGGGTGTCGCTGAAATTAAACAAACAACCCGAAAGTGCACCTTTTTGGCTTTGCGAAAGGGTGGTTAAAAGCGGAACATTTTCTTCAGATAGTGCACTTGAATCCGAAACTGACGTAAAATGCAAAAAAAATCAAATAATTAGCAAAATTAACAGGGAATATAATCCATACTAACGCCGCGTAATGGGAAATAAACTGGCCTACATAGGATGACGTCACGCGTAAGCGCTTAGGCCTTGTTCTTAAGACGGTGTTGGTTTCAGGCCACCCAAGATTTACTGATCAATGTTTCAGCCTGCCGCGGAATTAATCAATTGATTCAAGGAAGGCATTAACATTGGTTTTGCATCGTTTTTGGCCATTTATGGAGCTCTACACATGTTTGGTACTTTAGGCCCGCAAGAGTCTTCATACGCCGCAGTTGCAGCGGCAGGCTGATAGATAAGTACACATATAACACATGGACTAAATGTGGGTCAGCAAAGAGTTGCTTAAAAGACAATGACATTTGCTTTTTATTGCATTTTTTTAATAGCGTACCGAATTAGTATCAAGGCTGTGTAATTTTGAAACCACCCAGGCAACCACAAATATACACCACACTACAGGTTTAATGGACGTCGATTTTTGGTAATTAGGCGGCCGTAAACTTTTTAACGCCCTTTAGACCTTAACGGAATAGTTACCGCATAAGACTCTTGCTCCATATTTCCATTAATAAATGCACAATGTTGTCCCTTTTTCGACGGATTTTTCAGGAGGTTTCCTGCAGATTTTTGCACCATTGTCAAGTATAACTATTTTAATAAAGATCACAACAAAAAAAGTACAGTTATATTTCAGTATTTCCACTTCTGGCGGCTCTAACTCGAAAACACATTTATTATTTTTTGTTGTTGTATTATCGCATTTTTATGTTCATGCAACAGCCATTTCTTGTATGAAAAGCATTTCGCTAGTCCGTGTATTACGCTCTAATTCATGTCAGAGATGCTCAATAGCAACTATTCTAAAGATGCGTATAGACATGTATCAGAATTATACGGGGTTTGTGAGTCTTTTAGAACTCTTCATAAACCCGTAATAAAAAGCAACAGAAAATTATTTTTTTGTAAAAGACTACATTTTTTGAAGCAAAACATCCAACAAATAGGTTTTAAAAAGATAAGTTTTTTGCTTATCCTTGTTTACTATGCACTGGCCCGAAGAAAATAAGTTAAATTTAGTGGCTACATATAAATTATACACAAACTTCGGGAATCCCAAAGACAGCAATAATTTCAGAAAAGGAAAAGTTAATGCGTGGAATAAAAAAGCTCCGTCAGTAACTGGCGCATAAACCCGGCAAATGTTTCGAACCGAAGGAGAAGAAACCGAGGAAAGTAAGTTAAATTGAGTGGTAACATATAAATTATACAAAAACTTCTGGAATCCCTAAGACAGAAATAATTTCAAAAAAAGTAAAAAGTTAACACGAGGARTAACAAAGCTCCATCAGTAACTAGTGCATAAACTCGGCAAATATTTCGAACCTAACAATAATAAACCGACGAAAGTAAGTTAAATTTAGTGGCAACATATAAATTATACAGAAACTTCTGGAATCCCAAAGACAGCAATTATTTGAAAAAAATAACAAGTTAACGAGTGGCATAAAAAAGCTCCGTCAATAACTGGAGCATAAACTCGGCAAATATTTCGAACCGAAGAAAAAGAAACCGAGAAAAGTAAGTTAAATTGAGTGGCAACATATAAATTAGATAGAAACTTCTAGAATCCCAAAGACAGCAATTGGAATAAAAAAGCTCCGTCAGTAACTGGCGGAAATATTTCGAACCTAAACAAGAATAAACCGAAGAAAGTAAGTTAAATTTAGTGGCAACATACAAATTATACAGATTGTTCTGGAATCCCTAAGACAGCAATTATTTCAAAAAAGAAAAGTTAACGGAATGGTTAGTGGAATAAAAAGCTCCGTCAGTAACTGGTACATAATCTCGGAGCATACAGGGTGATTCAAAATTGGCGTCATTCCTCTGGAGGTGTTGTCTGGCGCTGTTATAGGAGTACAG
>NW_026017110.1:43084047-43085058 GCF_020466585.1 Dendroctonus ponderosae | reverse complement strand
TAGGCTGCCAATCCAACGTGGGATTTTTCCAAAATAATGCTTAATAACAAAGTTGAAATTCGATCTTCAACTGTTAATATCTTCTAGAAATTTTCAATATTTTTCTGCTACTCCCCAAGGGAGCCTCTATCACCCCTTAAAAGGAATGGCGCCAATTTTGAATCACCCTGTATTTCGAACCGAATAAGACGAAAATGGAACACCTGTTGGCGTCTCACAGAAAGGAAAAGACATAAATAATACTCGTAAATAATCTATGAACCACAGGATCAGGACATTATTATTATATTAATTATCAGGTAGTTCGAAGCAGGCTTGTTAGTGAAAAACAGCCACACTGTAACCATATTTAACAGTAAAATGATGAAACCGGAAGTTTCAAGAAATTGAGCACTGTATGAGATCGTAAATTATAACTCATCAGAATAAAATTCTGATTGGTTCAATCAATCCACAAAGGGTGAAAAACAAATTTAATTTCAAAGTAATTTCCTGTAATAAATACGCTGTAATTTTCTCAATTTTCAAGATCAAACAATTATTTCAGAAAGCAAATGTTTACAATATGACTCAGTTAAAAAAAACTGATAGGAAACAAGGCAAGGTCCTTATCATTTGACATGGAAAATAACCGATAAACCAAAATTTTAGCTAGACTATAATAGTAGCTAGCTAGATATGGGAGATGGAAAGTACAGGGTAATTGATTGAACTTTGGCCACCCCGTTACAGCATCTAATTTGAAATATAGAAAAAAATTGATACAGGTTGTCTCAAATGCAAGTGGCAGACCAAACTTGCCGTTATTTAAATGGAATGTCATACTTTTCATTGTATATTCGAACTATTTGCACAATTCTAAGCCTATTCGATATAAATTTTCTATAATGGTTTTCAATTGTTTTTCAGTTAATAACCAATATTGATTGAACTTTGGCCACAACGTTTTTGCAGTTAATTTGAAATTTAGTTCAAACTATTATATTGTACCGTGGATGGCCGAGTATCTAA
>NW_026017110.1:43066896-43083823 GCF_020466585.1 Dendroctonus ponderosae | reverse complement strand
AAATACCATGAATTTCGATCCCCCATTCCAAACGTGAGTACCCCAGGCCATTTCCGTTACAATATACAAAAGTTGTAGATATTGACATCTAATTCATTTTAAGATAATAACAATTGCTACACAGTGTCTCGGATTCAAGTGCCTGACCAAACTCAAATTTTTATAAATGGAAAGCCCGAATATGTATATGGTTAATAACTCAAAAACAGTTGAAGATCAATATAGAAAATTTATATCCAAGAGGACTGGAATTTTGCGTATAGTTCGAATATAAAATAAAAAGTGCGCGATTCCATTTWAAAAAAATTAAGTTTGGTCTTCCACTTGAGTTTGAGACACCCTGTATCAATTGGTATTATCCTACAATAAACTAGACGTTAATATCTACAACTTATGCATTTACCATTTTTCTCTAAATTTAAAATTAGATGCAAAAACGGGGTGGCCAAAGTTCAATCAATAACCCTGTACATTTAGAACTTTGCAAATAAAAATAAAAGCAAAATTACTTAATAAAATTAGTATCGCTGAAAGTTCACGCAAAGGGAACCCTCAGAACCAATAGAAGAGGAAATCCTAAAGGGTTGATCTAAAAAGTATTATATTTTCTATAATTTCTATTATTTTATGATTGATTTATGAACATTGAGCCAACAATGTAAGAAAACGGCCGCTTTATCAGTTTCATCAGTTTATCAGTTTTTTTTTCGAGTCCGCACTGAAAATCGGTCGCCAATTTTTGTGTGTTTGCGACAGGAATTTTTTCCCCTAAATCGCTGATGATGAACTGAGGCAAAAATGTTCAACGCCAGTACATGAAGATTTGCATGAAGATGAAGTCAATTTAAGAAAAACCGCTAGATTTGGAAACAAAATTCAAAAAATCCCTGATGATGGCTGGTAATTGAAAATGGCAGGATTAGTATTGAAGATTATGTTCTTTCTAAGCGAAGAATCAACAAGCCTGCAGGATGTTCGAATATTTGTTTTCGCAAATTTTTGCAAGTAATTTTTTAAAATATTGGTCTTTAATCAATAAAAATTATCAAAAAATGCCTGATGATGGCAGCAAGTTGAAAATCTGCATCGATTGCAGTGTAGCAGAAATGAATTAATTTTTAAATGTGCGACTGCAAATTTCTGTAACTCGTTTTGGGCTCCTATTAGAAAATTGATCAAAACATCCCTGATGATGGCGGTGAATTCAAAAATTCGCGACTAGTAGAGAAGAACCTTCTTTTCCTCAAGCAAGTCAACAGTTGATAAACTTTTTCAGTTTAACGGGAAAAAAAATTTCAACGATTGCCTTCGCAAATGTTTCCAACTCGCATTTACAAATATTGCGTTTTTGATAAATTTCTCTAAAAATCCCTGCTAATAGCCGGAATTAGGAAATTTCCGGATTAATTACGTAGAATCCACTCGTTCTAAGGCAAGATTCATCAGGCGTTCATCTCTTGCAATTAACCAGCCATTAATTGATGTTTGAACGTTTGCTTTAGTAAATTTCTGCAACTGGTTTTTTAAAGTTTCGCCTTTTTTGTAAATTTATCAAAAAATCCCCGATGAAACGTAACTTGACGCCCGTAACTTGAAAACTTCATTACTAGCACAAAATCTTCACTTTCCATGGCAAAAATCGGCTGGTTCAGTTAAGCAGGAGGTAGAAATTGATTTTTGATCAATCGTCTTCGCAAATATTTCCAACTTATATCTACAAATATTGAGCTATTTGTAAATATCTCTAAAAATCCCTGATGATGGCCGAAACTTAAAAATTGTAGAATTAGTTGCGAAGAATCTGCTCGTTCTAAGGCAAGAATTAGCAAGTCTGTATCGGTTGCATTTTAGCAGCAACGAATTAATTTTTAAATTGTGTTTGTAACTGAAAATTTCTGTAACTCGTTTTGGGCTCCTTTTAGAAATTCGAGAAAATTCCTGATGATAGCGTTAAATTGAAAACTTCGCGACTTGTAGCGAAGAAGCTTCTTTTTAGCATTTAACTGTGCATAGAAAAGTCGCCGCATGGACGGCTTGTTTATCTTTGGCTGAGAAAGCTACTTTGTTCACAGCAAATGTCCAAAGCGGTTCGATCGAAAAGTGTAAATTTACACAAAATTGTCAATAATAAAAAAACTGAAACAAACTGAGTTATCCGAAGGGCAAGTAGGAAAATTATTATATGATCATGTCAGTTCTGTAGCTCGCTTCGTTTTAAATGCGAAAGCACGTTAATATCGCACATTTAGTTCATTTTATTATGGACAACAGGCGAAATAGATCTTTGGTTCTTGGCTCACAAACTAGAAATATGGACCAATTGGTGCTACTTGGGCAAGTGTTGTACATCATCTTAGCTGAATTAAATTCACATGTATTTTCAACTTGTGAATATTCATTGTGTGTTTAAGGCCGGATTCTACACTGGAAGTAAAAAGAACGGTATAATAGTTCGTGGTATAACTTATCCCCGAGATATCCGGAGTATATCGCTGCGTGAGTTTTACAATCACTTGTTCGTCTGGATATAACTATACGCGGTATTAGTACTGTTGCCTACAAATAGTTATTAATTGGTTACATTAATAGTGTGTAGTCTGTGGTTACATTTCAAGATAAGACTAGACAAGTTAGCGATCAGCGAGCGTGATGGATCAGTAAGTTTGTAGAAAATTATGTAGCACGAGTATTTTTAACATCATAACATATAATTCAGGTTTGTTACACGTAAAGTTATTCCTTCCACATCATCTGATGCGGATTCGCAAGCAGAGTTAATTGGACAAAATAATACAAATAGCGATTCAGATTCATCGCTGCATGCATATACAGGCAATACGCCTATTATTAAAAAAAGAAAACTGTACGTTCCAAAGTATAGAGACGCATGGGAAAAAATTTACCTGGTTAATGTATAATAGTAAAACGAAAGCGGCATATTGCATTGCGTGCAATAAAGATGTTACCGCAAATGTTTTCCACCTTAAACGTCACGAGTCAACAGCGCAACACTCGCAACATATCAAAAAAGCAAAAAACACGCCAAATCTAGAAAAATTTGGTGTACGCCCAAAAGAAACAAACCTGGAGCGCCAGATTCGGATTTCAGAATACAAAGTTGTTATGTTTCTTCAGGAGCATAATTTACCTTTCAATATAATGGAACATGTGCCACAATTTTCTATAGTGAGCAGTCTATAGCTCCCGACTCGCAAATTATAAAAGGAATTAAATGTTCTCGCACAAAAGTCACGCAAATGACAAAGGCAATAGCGGAAGAATCAATTGATAATTTAAAACATAAACTCAACAATAATAAATTGTATTCCCTTATAATAGACGAGACAACAGACATTTCAACGAATAAATCGCTAGTGGTTTTGCTTCGATATTACGACAATACCGTTAATGAAGTTAAGGATAGTTTTTTTGGTCTAATACATTTGCATAGCTGCGACGCAATCTTTTACAAACCCGGAATATACCAATTGAAAATATGGTCGGATTCGGGGCAGATAATGCAGCGGTGATGATGGGAAACAAGGCTGGTGTAAAGGCAAAGTTGATGGAAGTCAACCCATCAATTTTTGTAATGGGATGTACATGCCATTCCCTACATTTATGTGCATCAGCTCCTGCTAGAAAGCTTCCCAAAAGCGTGGAAGAGTTTTGCAGCTCTTGCTTGGAAGCGCCCAGTAATATTAATGTATATGTAGGTACTTTTGTATGATTAATTATTCATTTTATTTATATATAAAAAAATTGTCAATATCTGCCAGATTGCAGAGGAAACGGAAAATCACCAATGGCCAAGATGAATTGGTCCTGAAAAAATCTAAATTAATCGATTTTCAAATGGAGTGTATGAGAATTGAAGAAGAAAGAAAAATTGGAAAACATAAGCTAGAAATGGAGGTGCTAGAATCAACAAAAATATATCATAAAAATTGTAAAAAAATAAAAAATAAGTGAATTAAACTGTAAAGTATTTTTTATTTTTTCTGTTAAATTTTTTTACGCACTTACTTTTTAAAGTAACTGGGTAACTTTTGACATTCAACAATAAATTTTTGAAATATCTAATGACACAGCCCAACAGCTCTCACTTAACATGCCAATAAACTAAACCAGACTGGCAATCACTTCATCACAATCATTGACACAAGCATAAAATATTTACACCAAATTAGAAAAATGATTGTTAATCAACGTCATGCGCATTCTATTGTTTTCTTGGTAACTAAAATCAGTGTTAGACTGGGGAAAATTTTCTTAGAGTGCGTTGTTATCGTCAACTTCAGAAGGGGGGGCGTCACCATCTCTTTCTTCTATTGCCAGATTGTGGAGCACTGTGGTTGCTACAATAACTGCTTGGGAGCGTTCCTGTGAAAGGCGCATACCCAAGGATAGTACAGGAAATCTTCGTTTCCATACACCAAATGCCCTCTCTATACAATTGCGAGAGCGGATATGGGATTCATTATACAAACTCTCAGCTGCCGTAGAAGCTTGCCTTAAAGGAGTCAGTAGTTGGTTGATCAGTCAAAGTTGGTGTTTCCATATCCACCGTCCCTTAGGAGAATTGAATTTTCCTAATGCCCACTTTGGAGTCTTGCCTTAAGCCTACTATTGTTAAAAATAGTCTGATCGTGTGACGATCCAGGCCATCTTGCTACTATGTCTGTAAAGCGAAGACGTGCATCGCAAACTGCTTGTACATTCCTCGAAAAATAGCCCTTACGATTTCGATATCGTTCAGCCTCATTTCCACCGGGTGATTGGATGCGAACATGCGTGCAGTCAATTGCACCGACTACATAAGAAAACCTTGCAATTCCATAAAATGTTTCCTGTGTTGACAAGATCGCTGCATGAGTTTCAGGAAATCGTACATATATTGGCCGTAATCTGGCTATGGCGTCTGTTACTTGAGTAACAATATTGCAAGATGAGGTTTTGCTCACTCCTGTGAAATCGCCAGCTGTTATTAGCATGCTTCCTGTGGCATAAAAGCGTAAGGCCAGAAACACTTTTGTAGCTGGGGATATCGCTTTGTTACGCAAAGTTGGTGCTTTTATTCTTTTTTAATTTGACTTCTCAACAAATGAACAGTATCTTTTTGCAACCAGAAGCGTTTGAAAAACTCAATGACTGAATCAAATGTAAAATATAGCTACCGACTTCTAAATACTTTAGGTTGCCAACGTAATAATAAATCATCCATGTGGTCATCGAAATCGAATACATTCAAATCCGTGAAATCAATTTTCTTCAATGTTAATAGGTCTTATAAGTAATAATAGAAAATACGTCTATGCAGCAAACCCACTTTGCATACAAAAATAAACATTAGCACTAGGTTATGTTAACCGTCAAATTGACCAATAGAATGCAAGCATTCCGTTGTTCGAAGTATATCTCCCCAAGTCAAGCGGTACAAGTTATACCGCAGATATACCGGGCACAAAGTTATTCCGTCATTGTAGAACGCAAATCGCAAAGTATATCCCGAGTAAAGCTTGTTCCGAGTATATACTTGTATTGTAGACTCCGGCCTAAGTGTGGTGTGCGCTTTTTGAGCATTAATGGGCAGAAAATAGAGAATGGGGCGCCAGCTTGCAGAAAGCTGATAAGAAGGATTATTAACCTATAAACTCTTAGCTTGTGACTGAGTAGCTGACCCAACTGACGTTTTATTGAGCTCTATTTCGTTTTTTTATTAAAATATAATAACTGGGTTTTGGACTAAGTTTCTTTTATGCTACAGAATATGTTTTCTTTCTTTCCAGGTGGCACGATGCAGCTTTCGGTAAGTTTAGCATTACTTTGCCCCTGGTTGCCATGTTCATGTAGAAATTTGATTTTTTGTTTCTCCATATATACAAAAATATATTGTAAGAAAAAGCACCCATACACCACTTTGAATTACTTTAATTCCAAACACATATGAGCGATCTCATAAAATCTGTCGACCAGCTCGTCATCTACCAGACTAACCCCGCCTAAAAGGTTTCCTACTCGGTATTTCCACACTTATCGCTATTATAGAGCACAAATCAATTATCGACAATATATTAAACTGGGTTAACTGGTGTAAAAGTTAGAATCCTTTAAACCAAGAAACAAATAAATAAAACATAAGTCATTACTCAAAAAGTTACGCAATTTTTTAGCTTCGCACAACAACCTGAATCTTGCAAACGAGACAAACCTAATTTTGGGTTAATCTGTATCTCTGTGCTTTTTGTTTTTCGTTCTGTACATCAGCAACCAAATTTCCGGAACAATGCCAAATGTATCTCAGTTCGCCGTTTCTCGTAATGAGATTTCGCTTTGACTAATGTAAACACGCAAGGTCTGAAAGCGAAGGTTTTATAAATAATTCGCCTCGTCATGAAGAAGGCTGGTCAAAATCGACGATGAAAACACACACCATGAGGAAGCAAATTATATAACGGTTTGGGTATCTGGTTAGAATCTACATCAGCCACTTTCATCCGTATTTAAACAACTTTCTCTCCGGCTCGAGATCGGTTACGACATGGTATTATACAACGTTCAGCTTTTTCCCTTTTCCCATAGAATAACAAACTGTAAAAACGAATTTGGAAATGGGCATTCTTCAACTTTGTTGGCCCGGGTCAAGGAAACGAGCCTCACTATAATTTAAACGTACTGCCATACTACAAAAGCCATACTGATGTAATCCGGATATAGCAGAATAGTCTAACGTCTACCTGTGTACTTTGATAATTGAATAATACCGGAACTCATAAATATTCACCACCAATCGGTAATTTGCGAGAAAACGAAAATGACCAGATATTCAACAAGGTAATCAACTAATGGAGATGAACGTGTGGCAGTGAACTTTATAAAAACTCTTTCGGCCCGGAAGAAACACGAATGCAAGAAAATTAAGCGCCCGTTACCGACGTTTTAGCGCCGAAGAAATGGATCGTTGCAAGCGATGAAAGTCCGGTTATCTAATTGACGCAACACGTGAACTAAGCAGGTATTATATGCAAATAATAGTGAAAGTGAAGCAGGTTTTTGACGAGAAGCGACTTTTGATTAAATTATTTAACCGCTCGCTTAAAGGCAACTTCCGAATTTTCGATTCTAAAAATAGTAATCACTGCAGCTAATTCATCGCAAAAGCCATAATTGAGAGAGAATCGCCGATCGGCAGATAACGTCTTACACTTATGTTGCAACATATTACATGGGCGAAAGTACAAACACATGAATTTTTTTGCTTAAGCAAGCATACCATGTCTAATAGTATGAGACCAATTTCACCAAGCATGCGACTTACATGCCGAATTGCTGCGCCTTCCCACTGGAATGTCCCCAGTGGATTTACAGGAATGCCAGTACAAAGTTCTCATATCCAAGTACCACACGGTATTGCAATACGTTTCCAGAGGTTGATTCATCGGAGAGAGTGTGGCCCCTCGGCCTCCAAACAGGTAAATCTTGTCTCCGATACATACGGTGGTATGGAAGTCTCGCGATGTGGGTTCAGAACCTGAACGGCATCCAGTTCAATAAAACGTCCGCTCAATTATAAGCTGCACCAACCAACCTCCACAAATTGCGTAATTCCACTCAAACGTCTCCAGATCCAGGTAGTAAACCTGCTTGCCAAACAAATCAGTTTCGTCCTCGTAGCCGCCAAAAATGTACATGTAGTGCTTCCAGACGCAGGCCGAATGACCATCGCGTGCAAGCGGAATGGAGCCGGTGGTTGGGGGCGCCGTCCAACAGTGCCAGAAGGTGTCGAACCGAAAAAGAACCGAGCAGGGCGATCTGTCATTCCGTCCACCCCAGATATAAATGTATTCTTTGTAGACAACAGCAGTGTGACCATATCTGGAAAGTGCAGCAAAGTGAAGTAAATATAAGCAACTAGTGAGGAGTTTTTTACCTTTTGTAGGGCAGAATGTCGTCATTTTCAAAGTAAGGCAAGTCGCTTACTGGGTGCTTGAACCAGCGGTTGGTGTGGGTGTTCAGCACGTGTACATCCATGGAGGCGTAGCGCCGGCAGTCTTCTCCAGTTGAGTAACCTGTTAGAATAATTTGCTTAATGATCGCATAACATAAGTAGGAAACAGTTTATTTAAGTATGTAAGATCACTGCCTCTATTATGGGTCATGCACCTGTTATGAACCACCCAAATTTACTTTGGAAATTCCAAGGTTTCCCAACATTTGATTTTGGCAAGACAATCGGTATCACCAGTTCGTGACTTAAATGCGCAGATGAGGAAATTGGACCTGGGTAATACTGTGTCTTAAGACACGTATGTGTTGATACCGCTCTGTGTGTGTTTGTGCCGCGACACCTGGCCTCTTACGACGCGTCACTTTGAACAACACTTAACATTTGACCTCATTCAAGATGGCGGACTTAGGATTGCATTTGTGAAGGCCACGCGCAGTTTCCATATGGTTTCTGACCCTCTCGGCAGACATTATTTTCATTATAAAGCCGCACGAGCGAAAGTGCTCAAAATACTTGTCTACTGATTACTGATGAATTCTTATTTATCGGTCGATATGGCTCGCATAGGATGCTGGTCGCAGTTACCAGTACAATATCTGGGATTTCGATATTTCAACAAAGCAAAAGGGCAAATTCCTTCTTTTTGATTACTACCAGATTGCATAAAAAACTGAAAAAAACTAACTTAAATGGTTTTGAAACCAATGGGTCTTTCGGGTTTTTAGGCCGTCGTTGGGCAGAATTTCTTCTTGACGTTTCGCAAGCACGAGTGGCTTGCATATTCAGAAGTGGTGGTGCGAGCAAGGTTTATTGTTACGAGCATTTGCCCTCTGTGAGTAAATCCGTATTAACATTTTGTAATTGGTGTGTCACAATTAAGAATTAATTTTAAGAAGATTTCTTGTTAATGGCTACAAATCTAGCAACTTTTTCCCAATATTTTTCAAGTTGTAATCCAATCAAGCAGCTCAAACATGGGAAACAAATTTAAACGCAAATGTACAACTCATCCAACCTTTCAATGGTGAAAGTACCTTACGTATTTCATAAGTAACATAGAAGAATTTTACCGTAGGTACTTATTAGACAGGTGAAACTGCATAGACAATGGACAGAATGTCACAATGCTATTAAAAAAGTAGTTAGGTGTCATAGTGCTGATTTTAGGTCAAACTAAAAATGGCAAACTAAAAATTTGAAAATTTTTGCTTGCTTCAGAGTACCTACATAGAAAATTTTTTTAAATGTCAATTTCAAAATAACCTTGCATTTTCTTAGGTAGAAGATATACAGAAAAATGTTTTATGAAAAAGTTTATTTATAATAATTGTTCATCAACCTGCCATTTTCAATATATGTATAAGAAACTTTCATCTAAAAATTGCATCCTTCAGGGCGCGTTTGCATTTGAAAATGAATACTTAAATTGCAAAGTACGGCAGAGAAAAAGAGGAGAAAAATCCGAATTTGTATAAGACAGTTTAGTTGTAATATCGGCGGAACAAAACTCAACTTGACTTGACTTGACATTAAAAATGTATAGGTTGCAAACTCCGGTAGATAAGAGACTGAAACTAGGAATTTAGGAAACAACGTTCAAATTGGAGTTTCGGCGATTTTTGAAAATTCTTCAAAATTTCGTCTAAAATTGCAATTTTTGTGCTCGTCAGAATTAAAAACTGCAAAAGTTGCAAACCGCGGCACAGAAAAACAGAAATTAGAACGTAGTGTAAAAGTGGATTCAGTTGTAAAGTAAAAAAAACGCTCTGAATTCGGAATTTAAATTGACGTTCGAAAAGTTGATTAAAAAATGTTACAAATTACGGTAGAAAATAGTATGAATTCCGGACTGGATGTAACTGTTGTAACGTAGACGGAACAGCGCTCTAGTTTCTGTTAATTTTTCTGAAAATTGCATTATTAATTTAACGCCTTCATCTCTGAAACTCACTCAATTAGAGGAACATGGAGCTCTTAAAACTTTTTGGAAAAAATATTAATAAACAACCATAAAATGTTATTCGAGCTATTACCTATTAATATAAATCTTCCCAAAAATTTGCATCTAACAAAACTATCTGGATGCACTGACCAACAAATCATACACTTTTGAGATTCATTTCATCCTCTTCGATGAGATAAATATTTAATATTTGTTCAAATTGTTCGTGCTCGACTAAAACAGTCATAGGAAGTAGGATCAATGGATCTCAGAAACAATTTTTAAGTTATCCTTAAAGTAGCTCTGATTTATTTTATTAAATTTAGATGCGATAATTTAGGTCTCAGTGCCAGATAAACCTTAAGATTAATCTGGTTATTTTCACCGAGACACTACATTTAACGAATAACTCTGCTATTTTAGTTAACCAAAAAACAACAATCTGATTCTCCCTTGGACGCGAATTAGGACACAGTTGACTCGCACATTATTCCATTAGAATTGGTTTTCCGGATGTTTGCCAAGCTCAATTATCAGATTTACGACGCATTTCTCTGTTTTTTTTTTTCATTTTTTTAAACGGAACACCCTGTATACTTTAATCCACAAATATAGAATTCGTTTTTTTTTCAACTTGGTATATAACAAGCCATGGACGATATTCGTCTCCTAGCCAATTTATTTGAACTTTATTACTTTAAGTCTTGTAATGTATCTTAATATGCTATGACCTAACTGATGGATATTCCAGCTGGAAAGACAAAGAGTCGAAGAAACAACTGACATAAAAAAGTAAATTAAAAAACTATAGCAACTTTGAAACGAAACAAAAGATTGTAGGGGCGTTTGTTTATACTTAGAACAAGTAAACATCAACTACTAAGAAAACATATATTTACAGTCCCAAACGGTAGACAATGTATGTAATGGCAGTTCGTCAGGTGGTCGATCGAGAGAATACATCTGAGATCAATTTAGAAAAAGGAATTGAGTAACCAGTTCAACAAGAATTAGATTTAGATTATTATTATTATGAGAATCATTAAAACATGTCAGAATCAGCTACAAGCGCCAAACGTGTCTCAAACAAGGAGCGATTCACGCAGAGTGCATCACTTGGAGTCAACAGTTATCTACCTATAACTTAATTTACAGTAGTAACTTTACTCTATTAGAGTATTATCAATCTATCTCTGAACCCCGCAAACTACAACCGAAGTTGCATCCGCCACTGCTAAACTTGGGTTGTTAAGAGGTATTAAGAGTACGGCGCACGAAATACCTCCCCAAGAAAAGCCCTGCTAAACCTGAGTTGTTAATAGGTATTAAGGGTACTATCCGCGAAATACTTGCTCAGGAAAAGCCTTACAAGTCACCGGCATTTATCATGATAAACAGTATCTCAATTGGCCACTAGGTACTGCGGGTCATCCATAACCAGTACCCGCCTACCAGCGTTCCCTCTCACAATGGGTTCAGAGCCCAGGTACTGCGGGACATCCACAGTCAGTACCCGTCCCTAACATCATTACTCAAATGACTCAAAAAAAGTCCTACTCAAGTACTGTTGTACGTCTACAGCTAGTACTAGGTACTTCTCTATAAACTTTTATGCTTTTAAATGAAGCTTTAACAGTATTGAACTTTAACTAGACTTTTAAAGAAAACCAGTTTAATATTAAAGAAAGTGAATATTCAAATGAAGTCGAAACGGTTACTCTATGAAGAAACACTAACTCATTAAGATTATCTTGAATTTAAGTTCTCATTTAAGTTCATTATCTTAGTTAAATCAATAAGTATTGAAAAGGCTACTCTGTAACAAAACTCACTCTTTAACATTATCTTGAATGTTAAACCACTAGGAAATATTGAAAAGGCTACTCTGTGAGAAAACTCACCTGATGATTGATTTTCACACTAACACGAAATCACACTGATAGTTGCTGTGCTCGACACGAATTTGAACTAATAGTACTGCGTGTTTGTTGAACGTTTTTTTAGACTTTAAGGCTAAAAGACACAGTTAAGGCTTTTAGTCTTTAGTGCTGATCTACGAGGAAGCCTGGGTGAGGTAGGAAATTTTTACCTGAGATTAGTGAGTGAGAAACAAAAAAGAAGATCCACTGAAAAAGGAAAGGTAAGTTTTGGGTAGTTTGGAAGAAAATGGTTCTGTGGTTGGCCTTATTTGTCTATAATGTGTTTAAATTTTGTTTTTCATTAAGCCGGTTTTTTTTTTGCTTAAGGTGGGTGTTCCCAAGGGGGTCTGCCATCTGCCATCTGCCATTAGCTTTTGCTTTTTAGCTTTGCGCTTTTGAGCTTTTGCGATTAAGACGAGGGTGTAAGTAGGCGGCAGTTTGAATTCCTGTCTTTTTAATACTTTTGTTTAGTGTGTTGAGAGAAGTTTAGCTTAGTCTATTATTATGCCAAGATATTTGACTGCCTTTGTGTATTCGATTTGCGTGTTGTTCAGTGTTAGTTTTGGAGTGTTTGTATTGACTGTTTTTCTAGTTATTATCATGGCTTTAGTTTTTCAGAGTTAATTTTTATTTTCCAGGTGTCGGCCCAGGCTTGGAAAGTGTTTAAGTGTCGTTGTAAGGGTGGGATTATGTAGTTGATGTTTTTATTACTATAATAGAGGCTCGTGTCATCAGAGAAAAAAACAACTTTGGAATGGAGGCTTTTTGGAGCATCAGCTGTGTATAAGTTGTAAAGCGTTGGGGAAAGCGGGGCGCCCTGTGAGACTCCCGCTTTTATGGATCGGGTGGAGGATTTTGTTTCGTTCATAGTTATGAAAAACTTTCTCTCGTGGAGAAAGTTAGCCACAAACTGAACGAAGGTTAGGGGTAGGTTATGGATGTTAGGGATAGGTTGGAGTTTCCACACCAAGCCCTCGTGCCATTCTTTGTCGAAAGCTTTTTCTATGTGCAGAAAAATGATTCCAGTGGAGCCCTTTCCCTGGAGAGCAGTCGTGGCATCTTGAATTAGCCTGGCTGCTTGCAGTACGGCATCATGTTTTTGCATGAAACCGAACTGCTCCCGAGGGATCGTTTGAATATGTGAGCATTGATAATGACATTCTTACAAAAGAAATGTTGACCGATGAGCAAATTATAGACTCCGTAACCTCATCCACAACTTTAAGCTATAATGAAGAAGATGACGATTTGGGTAAAACTGATTCTACTGTACACTAATGCTGATCCAACCATTAGGAAATGGCAACAAAAAGTGTCAGAAACTAGGAATTTTCCACAATCACGCCAAGTTCCTAATCATTATGGGAGTCATTTTGTGATCTTGAAAACTACATAAAGAATCTATTTTTGCAGCAGAAATGTACAAACAAAAATTACAAACTTCATGAAGTAGATTTAAAATTGTGTTATGTTTCTGTTTTTGTGTTCTTTGCAGTTATACATACTAACTTGTACTACTGTATGTAAATGTAACGAATAAAATACACCACGTGTTTTCGCTTGTAGCGAACTCCGGATATTCCTCCTGGATATAAAGTTCGTTATATCAAGACCCAACTGTAGTTAGAAGTTTGTGTGTTATTTTCGAAATTTTCACTTTAGTGTTAAAAATCCCGTCAGTTTCATAGAGAGCGACTGGTTTCGTTTTCTGCTTCTGGTCAACTTGTTTGACTACTGCCTACCCATATTTTTGTTTTTTGTTGTTTTACCTTAAAGAACACTTTTTATTGAGGAGCCTCTTGATCAATAAGCCACAACATAGTAGTAGAACAACCGGGTTCAAAGCCAGCGAGGCAATGCCTATAGTTCAAAGGGGCCTTACCTCCAAAAGAGTATATCTTATGGTTGACAGCTACAGCCGCATGATTTACCCTCTTGGGGCAACCCTCAATATGTGCGATCCACCACATTCTGGCTGCACAGGCAAAAACACTAATCACATGTAGAGACACTGTGTCCATATAAGGTTGTTTTAGGGCTTATGTTGATCACGTCACTGGCCCTGGTTTGGAAAGATGTGTTCTCCCGTTTAAACTACGGTACTTTGTATCGGTTAAATACACGCACGTTTCCACTATGAAACGCTGATGGAATAAATCGTTGGACGCCAGACACTCGAAACCAGTCGAAACTAATAAAAATTTGCCCCACGAGATGCACGAGATATTACAACAGCTTGTTATTGTTAGGTGACGGCGCTGCATTGCCGGACTGACGCGCGGCAGTGCCAGATCTTAGCGGGTTGTCTGACGCATAATTTTTCCGCATGGACAGGGGCGTAACCAATTTGTTTGGGTGTTTAAACTTCAAATAATTTTTATGTTAAGCAGTTTCAATAAAAAAACTCGATAAATTTGTCCTGAAAAAATTGACACACTTTTCAAATTCGCTTCCATCTATTTATACACGATAGTGAGAGTGGCCGGCGCCATTTGCTGTTAAATCCTGTTTTAGCTATGGTCTGACCCAAGCTATTTGACAGTGACGTCATTATTTTCGACCTCATATGTAAATGGTATTTCCCGGTGATTTCGAAAGAATTATGTTTGTTTAATCAGATATTATTGTTTTACCCCGGATTTATAGAAGAATTATCTTTATGTTCTGTTATATGTTGCATTATAAAATGTATCTAATTTCTAAAATTTTTCAACAATTAAATCGAGATTTTGACTACTTTTAAAATTTTCCTACAGTTTAATCAAGATTTTCAATTACTTCTGAAATTTTTCAATAGCTAAATCGATATTTTCAACTACTTCTAAAATTTTTCAATAGCTAATTCATGATTTTCAACTACTTCTAAAATTTTTCAATAGCTAATTCGAGATTTTTAACTATAGTCTGTACGCTATAGCTTTGGTCGCACGTCATCAGTGACGAAATTTGATTACAAATATGAAAACAATTATGCCTGAAATTTTGTGTGATAAGTGAAATCTTTTTTGTTTTGTGTTTTGGGCATTAGAGAACCTCAAGCAATCATAAAATACCAAACAACTTTAGAATATTACCTACTTTAAAGCGATGTTGATTATTTATGTTCATCTTTAAAATTATTAGGTTGGTGAAAATGACAATGCTGCCGAATCGATCGTAGATTTATCGGATATTTTTTAATAACACTTTATTTTCTTACTTTTAATTACCTTTGCGTTGACGGTATATTTGTGCTTTTCAATTAAATCATTATTCCATAAAGAATAATCAGCCAAATCGAGACAGCATTGAGATAATTTAAGAATGCTTCGAGTAGTTATGTTTATATACATAATTTATGACGGGTATGGCAACAACGCTCGACCGACGATTGATAATGTGCAACCAAAGTTACAGCGTACAGACTGTACGTGGTAAACTACTTATACATTTGTTTTTAGGATTGGTCGCTTTAAGACTAGCAAATTAATGTTACCTTCCAAAATACCAATTCACTTTTTGTGCTTCAATTTTACAGAATGTGGCGTTAACTCATCACGTTAAACTGTGTAATTTTTGTGAGGGTAAACTTTCAAAGAAAATAGAAGAAAAAAATGGTGTGCGTCACGGGACGCTCGACAGAAGTGATAACTTAACTAAATTAATAGAAACCATAAAATATTGAACTTGTTTAACGCATGATGGCAATAATTATTTTATTTTATAATTTTGATATTCTTGTTTGTTTAATAATTTATAAATGGATCAGGAATAGGTAAAATGTAATTTAATTTCCTTTTGAATGTAAAATATCGTTTTTATTTGCAACATTTAACATTCTTTAATGAGATGTTGTGCTCTTCTTGGGTTTGTGTAAACTGTTCTTCTTGAGTTTCTGGATTTTTTAGTCGTAATTTCTTATTTGCTTTGTATAATTTTTGACGTTGACAAAGCTACTTTGGGTTGATCTATTACTTAATGCTCCTTTTTTAGCACGAAATCGTTTTTGGCGTTCAGCATTACTTAATACTTGACGCATTGTAGCATGTTTTTGTGAATACTCTTGTGTGTGTTGTTCAGGAACGTCTGCTACAACTTGTATCTGGATAGGACTAAAAATCAATTAATTTTGGTGATTGGGAGACGTTGCATCTGTTTAAAATAGACGGTAAAACGAGGAAGAGCTATAGAACCAGGATACACTTGACACACTCTATGTATAGGTAATGTAAGCCATCGCGCGTATTTTCCAAAAAAATTCTAGCTGAACTAATCTAAGGCTAAAAAAAATTAACTAAATTGAGAAGATTTAATCATAAAGGAGTCAAAGAGTATATGAACCGAACGAATCCATTTTGAAGCGTGGTAAACACAATTAGTCATAGAAATAATATAAAGAATTCAAAATAAGCCCTAATAAATTCGTTTTACATATTTTGCCACTATAAGCAGAAGAGAGATTCGTATCGTCTTAACATCAAGAATGCGTTGCGTGATAGAACATAAGAAGACGGAACCAATGTTTTCTGAAATAACCGAGGCAAACTCAAATATTTATCATTCAAAACATATTTATTATACAGGGTTGCTCATTAGTGCGTCAAAGTGCAATATCTCAGTAAATATGAAGTTTACAAGAAAATTCGCCCAACGAAAGTTTTTCACGTTTAAAAGGTCCACATTCTAAAATTACTTTCCAATATACAGGGTGCATCATAAACGTGTGGTAGTTACCAACTCTGGTTTTTTAAATGAAACCCCCCCTTTTTTTGTTATTTTCAGATTGGCCGTTCAATTTTAATTTATGTTTGTTTCAACCGTTTTACCTGAACAATTTACGATTTCCGAGTTATTCGTAAAAATGTGAAAGTTTTGACAGCTACTGGGTTCCACAGAAATCGATGCTGTACACTACCCGCTGCGAATTTTGGAAAACAGTTTTCAGCGATTCTAACAGAACATTATGATCTACGTGTAGATATGTTTTAAATTACAAGGAAATACTTCTAAACCGCGCAATTAGCCTCTAAACTTGCATGTTTTTAAACCTCAAAAAGTTGCTTATTTCAAATGGAACCC
>NW_026017110.1:43024567-43065897 GCF_020466585.1 Dendroctonus ponderosae | reverse complement strand
ATAATAGAACATATTATTGCATTAAAAGTTATTAATAATAGTTGTGACACTTTATTTGCACTTAATCTTGAGCGCTTTTCATAAATTGACCATGCCTTCTTTAGAAAATATCCGCTCACCATCTGGGTTAACAATTGCCTCAAATGAAAATCACTAAACAAGTAGGTAGTAATATTTTACCAGTTCGGAGCTTTGAATCGTGCAATACAATGCAAATGGACATCACCTGGGCAGCATCTGTACTACAGTCGGAGAGTAGAGTAGACGACATATGGATTCGGTACCGGGATTCTATCGATACGATTTAATTTAATTTAATCTTTTTTTGATACGAATGTGCGTCCACAAACAATCAGGCGATTTAAAATAGGTCCAACAGTTTTTCAAAAACTTTATTGTAGTGGATCTTAGGCACAATTTTGTGGCACAACATCGAGTGTTAGTTCTTAAAACAATATTTAACAGTACACGGCATAACAGTAACAGTAACAGTCATTTTCAAAAGTTTGTAATACATTTTTCTGCAAATTTATGGACGATCCGCATTTTTTGCACTTAAACTGCTTTAGTGTGTCTAATTGTGGGTGTACTTTAATTGGAAATTGAAAAGAAGGTGAAACTCGAACAGGCATTTAGTACATGAGCACCCTTAACCTAGAATTTACAATATCTGCAGCTTCTCCCTTGTTAATTTGTTATCAGCATTATAAAATAAACTGCACCGAACACAATAATATCACACTCAATAATTGATATATCAAAATCACTGTCAGTTTAATAACGCAATGTGTATTTGAAAAATTTATCCGATCTACAGATGCACTCGCACTAAGGAAAAAATGTCGAATTCAAGTGCATATGTGCGTCTCAAGCCTCAGGCGCGAAGAGGCCGGAGTGGGAGCCGCCGTTACTACTCGCCGTGACCGAGAAAAATCGGATCACCCTCCCATAAAAAGTTATCACTTCAAAAATTAGAAACTCATACAGGATCTAAGCGATGGTGGCGAAAATATGAGCTTAACGAACGGTTGCTCCCCTTTACAATATTGCTTAGGAATTTTTGGCATCCAGGAATAACACACACACACACACACATACACTGAAGGAATTGAAACTGCCAGCAAATCAAATGAATAATTTAAATATGAACATGGAACAGACTGAACCAGCAATTTATAACTCCATTCGCGAATTTGTCGCTAAGATTCATTACAATCGAGATTTTCGTAAAAGTTTGGATTTTTTAAATACTTTTTATATGCATTTATAGTTATTTTACTTTGACTTAATTTAGTGTTGAGACATTGGGTGATCGTATCGTTTGAGTCTCTCCGAATTTTTAGTTTAATCTGGCCAGCAGCAAAAAAATCCTTGATTGTCCATAAATTAAGCCAACAAACACTCACAAAGTTTGAGGAAAATCATCATGTTTCGGCTATATTTCGAGCGGTGTTGCCAAACTGCGCAAGACGTTTTAAGTTAATGAAAATTGTTTCCTTGGATACCCAGCATGTAGTTTCATTCAATGTGGTCGGTTTAGATTATTTAGATCTCTTCAGGTTTCTTATTTATACTTTTTGTATATTTCTTTGAGTTTCTTTTAAAAAATCACTTCACCATGCTCACACAAACAAACTGAATCAAAATTAACCGAAAGAAAACAACGCAAAAATACATGGCAACACCGCACTGTGTTGAATTCCCGAAAGAAACAATTAATTTGCCATCTGACTATCGACGCGCTAGATAACCACAATCAGGATTTAACAGCAAATAGCACCGGACAATCTCATTGTCGAGCATAAATAAGTGGTTTTGGAAAAGCGAATTTCAATAGTTTTTTATCTGAATTTATGAACCATCCAGGAATTTTCTTCGCTGAAAGTGCTTAATTTGAAGTGTCATTTATAAGGATAAAAAAAACTAAAAATTCATAGTCACAATCACCCTCAGATGGTAGTTAGTCCCATTGTAGCACTTTTATTTGAAAATTTAAAAATGCCTTTTTCGACGAGTTAGAATATATGCGGAAAATATGCTGGACAAATCAATGAAAAACAGACTGCGACAGGCCTCAATGAAGAGACACTGGCTGGAAACGGTCATTTATGTTTTAACCATGTTGCCACGTTTACCTGTCTGTTTTTCTTAGGCGCATTTAATTTGTATTTGCCTGTATTAGTTTGGGTTAGTGTCTTATTAGCAACTTCACCTTTGGAGGCCTCTGAAAAATCTGCCTAAGTTCGCATGTCTGTGAAATTCTGTCCGTGTAACAGAGTTTCAACTTTCTAAGCTGCTGTGTGTCTGGACAGGTGGAGCTTCTCTTGGTAGACTTGCGCGATTTTACTCTCGTCCTTTCCGCAAGCTCAACTTTGCGTGTTTTTGAAAAATTATTCCCAACTGTTAGGTTTGTTTTGCAGTATCTGTTTTGCGTAGATGTACTATTTTGGTGGAGGTTTGGCAACACGGGCACTTGGTAAAAGCGCCTGATCTTAAGAATTACCTTAAAGGGTAACTATCCCTTTAAGGACTAAAAGGAAAATTAAAAATAAAGCGAAACTGAGCGAAATGTAAAGTACATGAACACCAACTAGTCACTTATCACCAGCCAAATCATAATTTTTGTTTATAAAATTCATTTAACAGTATTAAATTTTATTAAAAGGAAAATCAGTATAGGAAAAAAATTCGGTACGCCCTTGAGGCCAATCCTGTCTAGTGACCTTCGGGGTCGATGCTCAATAACTGGCCCACAATGAAAAAGAGAGAGACAAGTATATCCCAATACTGCAAAAGTAAGCGTTTCTTTGTTGTGCTTGTGAATCGGCGCCCTAGAAATCAAAATGTGACTGAATGTCTCGATCAGCTGTTTCATTTTCTCCTTCTGTCAAAGTACATGAACCAAGTAAACATTGTCCACTAAACAGATACAATTCAAATTCGCCGTGGTTTTGATATTCACATCACATGTGAATTAACGAACCAATTAAGTCGACCATAAAGGTGGCCAATGCGCTAAAGGCCGCGGTTTAAATCATTATGGTGCATATAAAGAACAACATATTCAAATGATGAAGATTTCCAAGACTGCTGTGGGCGCATTCATTTCGATGATGCTGTTGGGGACTCTGCTGGCAGGGCTGATCAGCTTGATCAGCACTCAGCAAACAGATCTCAATGCAAACAATCAAAGCAGGAGCAGAATCCACAATATTGCTGATCGATTTGATAACCTGATT
Source organism: Dendroctonus ponderosae (assembly GCF_020466585.1). Lineage (NCBI taxonomy): Eukaryota > Metazoa > Arthropoda > Insecta > Coleoptera > Curculionidae > Dendroctonus > Dendroctonus ponderosae. Next base: position 43,062,658 of record NW_026017110.1, on the reverse strand, counting down.
TGGTTCTTGCAGGTAAGTGAGTTTGTATTATTTACCACGATTGGGGTTCATTGCATTGAGACATGCCTGATGGAAAAAAACCCTATAGATTATTCCCCACAGACATGCGGTGTTGGGAAAGGGGGAAATCCTTGATTACTGATTCATACTTTTCTTTGGAAATATTTTCCTTTTCATAGTGTTTGTGACTGTCTACACTTCTTGGTCTTCGGCACTGGCAAGCTGTCTTCCGGAGAGTCTGCTTAACACTCTTCCACACTATAATCACAACTTCTTCTTAATGTGCCATATCTATCAGTGGAGGTAGGATGTCACAGTAGCAAATTCTTCTCGGTCTTCGGCTGCTCTTATAAGTTCTTCAAAGTCCAGGCCAGTATTAGTTTCTTAGCCATGACATTTTCTTTCTTCCGAGTCGTTTGCCCTTGATTTTTTCCCATAACAATAAGTTGTGCGTAGCGGTATTTAGGGTTTCTCAGAATGTGTCCCACATACATACAAAACAGATCACGCTCTATCCCCTGCCTGCGTAGGACCTCTTTATTTGTGGTGTGAAATGCCCATGTTATTTTGAGCATTCTACGATAAGTCCACATCTCGAAGGCTTCTAATTTATTGATGGTTTGTACTTTAAGTGTCCGTGTTTTGGCTCCATATAAGAGGGTAGACCAGCCCCAGGTTGAGTCGTGAGTCGCAGAGCAGCGTTTTAAGTCGCATTAAGCAATTTCTGGCTTGTTCTATTCTACATCGTATTTCCGCGTCCGGATCGAACTTGCAGTCCATCCAACATCCCAAAAATGGGCATCTATTCACCTGTTCCAGGACCACGCCGTTTAACAGTATGGGTAGTGAGACATTCTTAGATCTTTCGATGGTCATAAACTTGGTTTTCTTTATGTTTATCTTCATGCCAGATGCTTCGCAAGCCGTGTGAACACCATAGAGGAGTTGTAGGTCCAGATCCGCAGCTACGATCAATACAGTATCGTCGGCGTATTTGATGCTGTTGATGTTCACACCGTTAACCTTACTTCCGTTTGGAGAGTCTGCAGGAGCTCTGCCAAATGTTAGTTCCGAATAAATATTGAACAGCAGTGGTGACAAAACGCAACCCTGTCTGCCTCCCTGTGGATCTCGATCTGCTCAGACCTCGTCTCCTCAATTTTGATTCTGGCGTTCCGATTCTAGTACAAATTCTGCAACAGTGTGGTGTCCTCGTCCAGACCCATGTCGAGAAGACAGTCCATCAACAGGTCATGATTCACTCTATCAAATGCTTTCTCAAAGTCTCTTATGTTTGGTGGCAAATCCGGGGTGCCTGAATTTAGTCCCTCACAAGACAATATCATAGTGAATACTAAATACATACAAATCGTGCAATAAATGTACATCTAAGTTGCATGTGATCTGTGTTGGTGTTGTGGACATTTGAATGAGGGTTCTGTCTAAGAATGGGAACTTCTGCGTTTGCAGAGTCGACATTCAATTGATGTTTGATGAACGGTAGCAACATGAAGGTTTGGTCTTAGATAGACACACTGAGTTGCTCAACAAAATCATAAAACACTGGCAAGATAATATGGTTTTCTAGGAGAAAGCAAACTTACCTATAATCTTTTGGCTGGAAATCAGACAGCGTCGATATCCAATAACCGGAAATACCACAAATAACACGTGGAGATAGTCAGGTTCAGGTACTGACTATCGCAGCGATTTTGCCTTTCCCGGACAAATCTACACCCCGTTCGTTCCTCATCTGATAGATGAATGGTTTTCCTCTAGCCGTTTTGGATCGGAGGACCATTTTCATTTTGTGTTCTTTGAGAAAATTTGTTTGATTTTACCATCTACCATCAGACAGCATCCACACGCAGAGTATGTGTCGGTGATGCAGAAAATTCGTGTTTTTCTCCCTTTTTGTTCCTCAAACTTAGTCCTAGTAGTAGTAGTTCTAATCCTTTCAATGTTGTAGAAATCTCGAATCATCCAAGACTGGCACTTAACATACTCAGGCTATTTTCTCCTTATGGTGCGGTTTCACTGAATGCAGTTTAAGGATCTCAAATCAATAGACATGAATTTAGATTTCAGATATCCACATTAGTATATTTAGAGACCCCTCGAGAATAGCACAATTTAAGGAGTTTTGCCATTACACAATAGATCGCATCACCCCTAAAGTAGTACTGGCCACTGGCGACTTGACTGATGCCAAAACGAAAGACGCCATCGGTTCCCAACAATATGAATCCGAGTGGCGACATTATCGAGATATTTTGCGTGAGTTTGATATTACTAGCAAGACTGTTTGGCTGGATATACGCGGAAACCATGGTAGGTTGCCCTCCGTTTCCATATTTGGCCGCCCATTTTTCATAGTCCAGGTGCTTTTCAGACAATTTTAACGTCATCAGTGTAAAGTCCAAACATAACTACTTCACCAATTACTCGGTGCAAGGCCGTGAACATCCTCGCTCCTATATGGCCCAGGTGAAGAAAGGGAATACCATTTATTCCTTTGTGGGTGTGGATGCCTGTCTGGAGCCAGGTAATAAGCGATTTACGCTCACCAATATATTTGGCTTCAACTTGAGGAATTTCCAGGCCCTAGGAGGCCTTTTAACTTCGTGGGAGTTCTGGATGAGCCAGAAGTGATTGAGATTAATAATCTGATAAAGGAAATCGAAAGAACAGGTACCAATAGATGGGATGGGAATAACGGCTATATTTTTGGTGCGCTATTTTAGAAGCTATCTTTATATCGTTAGAAATCTCGCTAGAATACTTGCTTAAAGGCACCCGCAGACCGACAATTTAGTCGCCAAGACCCGGCGACGTTGGTGCGTCTTTTGAAGCGTCAAAAGTGTCACCATGCCGTTTAGGTACAAGCCAAATTAAGTATACAAATTCATCTGAGGATACCACACTTTTGTCGCCCTGTGAGTTCGATACAGAACGACAATCTTTTAGACGCTTCGTCTAACCTTGAGAATAGAACTAGTTCCACCTTCGGCGACCGCAGTCGCTTGGGTGCGCGACAGTATTTCAAATAACGAGTTCCATTTTCGGCGTCAAATCTGTCGCGCAACAAGCATGTCGCTCGTGTGCGGGTGCCCTAAGGGTACGTGCATTCGTGAGTTCAAATACCGATGGGGGCGCTGCGAAACGTCAAATCACTCGTTACCGAGTGACAGTTGAGACTTGTCAGACTTGTCTATCTGTTGAAGTTGGTAAACAAGCGAAAGGTGAGAGTTGCAATAGCTACAAAAATGAATGTGAATGACTTAAATAAAAAAAATAAAGCTTGCAAAAGTTGATTAGATCAAAAGAAAACAAATCACCAATTTCAACAAACCAAGCGTCACATTACTAGTTAACTTGTAACTATAATTTTAACAACCAGGGAGCGTTTGCACTTGTGAACTCGCCAATTTAGCGATTTCAGTTATTGAGGGGGGCGCTGCGAAAAGTCAAATTACTCGTTACCGAGTGACAGTTGAGACTTGTCTATCTATTGGAGTTGGTAAATAAGCGAAAAGTAAGAGTTGCAATTGTAACAAAAATGAAAGTGAATGAATGAATGAATTGAATGAAAGAAAAATTGAAAAGCTTGCAAAAGTTGATTAGAACCAAACAAATCACCAATGTCAATAAACCAAGTGTCAAATTACTAGTTATCTTGTAGTTATAATTTTAACCACCAGGAAGCGTTTGCACTTGCGTTGTACCGATGGGGGCGCTGCGAAGCTTCAAATTACTCGTTGCCTAATGATAGTTAAGACTTGTCTATCTAATGGAGTTGGTAAACAAGCGAAAAGTAAGAGTAATTGTGGCAAAAATGAATGTGAATTGAATGAGAGAAAAAAAAGAAAAACGTTCGAAATTTGCTTAGAACAAATCAAAATAAATCACCAATGTCAACAAACCAAGTGTCAAATTGCTAGTTAAATTGTAGCCACTAGAGAGCGTTTGCACTTTTGAACTCTGTATGAAATTAATATAATATATATAAATATAATAAAGTCTGGGCGTAGCAATACGATTGAAGACAAAATAGTTTGTGTTTTGTCGGCGATCGCAGCGAATTTTGAATGTTAAAACATGAGTTATGTCACTCTCTGGCTGACTTTTTTTGAAAAAGTTACTTTTGTAGAAAATTTCTGGAAGTTACTGAGTCGACTGACTGTTGGTAAAGACGAGTTTTTCAAAAATTCGTCAGGGAACAACAAAACATTCCTGAATGAGACCCATAACATTGCTCGAAAGAGAAAATCTGCGGCTTTAAATGGAGAAAACCTCACTATAATAGGAAATTCTTGGGAGTTCCCGGAATTTTGTCACAAAAATTTTATCTCAGTAATTTTTTTAAAATCTAACGTACTCTAGACCCGTTATTATTCAGTATTCGCAAAAGTGTTATAGGAACTTGCTACACTCATTTTAGCTAAAACTACCTCGTTAAGTGTTGGCCACACCGTGTATAGCTTCCGGCGACTGGTGACTTTTTCTAATAACGTTATAAAATAGGTTTAAGCGCAAATTTACATAGCTTGCGCTATTTTTATAAGAATATAGCGCGCTTTTTTTATCAGGCTATTCGTTTATATCACTTATTATTATTGTTATTATTATTATTATTATTATACTTAAATTCACCATCACTAATGTCTGCCCAAGTTTCAACAGTGATTTTTCTAGGCAGCAACTACACAATATGGTTCGGTCATTTTCCCACGTCCTGTATACTCTCCTCCGGTTCAGAAAACGTGCGAAGTTTGATCAAAAAAGACCCCAATGGTTTGGTGTACGTCTGTGGGCATTTGCATACCTTGGGCGGTCTGGTGCCTCAAATGTATACCATGCAGAAAGGGGGTTACCTGGAGCTGGAGTTAGGGGACTGGAAGGATAACAGGATGTAATCAACTGCAGGTGTTTTTTTAATCGGTTCTCTAAAATCTAGCTTCAAGGTATCGGCTAATGGCCATAGATCACGGATTGTTTTCGTTTATCGATGTGCGACATGGAGAGTGGCCGGTTGTTCTTCTGACCAATCCCAAGTCAGCTCTGTTCTTCAACCCTTTGAAAGAGAGCACTGAAAGCATGCTTCAGTCCAGTCATATTAGGTGCAACCGCTCACTATTTATTTACACAGAAATAGTTAGAAAGTTTTAAAACGTTTGCAGAGTATTGGCTTTCAGCTTGTCTAGAATAAAAATAGTGCGCGTAAGAATCAGCCAAGAGTCTTGGACGGATCTCAAGCATGTGAAAGGGCCTCTCTATGTGACTTCCTGGGATGCTCAAAAGTACCGCAATGGACTCCAGGATATAGAAGTACACGGTTTTATGGAGGTTTTACAAGCACTCTATTGAGTTTTTGTAGGTTTATGTGAAAGACATCGAGGGCAGGGAAAAGACTGAAAAAACCTCATTTTCTCTGGACGGCAGTAAGGTGGCCTTTGGCCTGCTACCCAGGTTGGCTCTGATGTCTAATGTCAGCTGCATTGTTAGTACATTAATGTCAGCTCAAACATCCGTATAATCCGAACGGCACAGTTGTATAAAATTATATCCTTAATTTGAACCCCCGTGCTTAAATCCATCGGCAGGGTATTATCAGCTTTATTTCAATTTAAAGTTCTATACCTCTAAAAACACACTTTACATGCATTAGGTACTGTATTAATCAATCTACATGCAAACATTTTTCCTTCCAGTTTTGGTCGTTGTTTATTGCATCTCTTATTGTGTACATTCTTCCCCTGTTGGTAATGAAGTACTTCCACACGGCCATTAGCGGTAAGATTCCTTCCACTTGTAGGTAATGGCTTTCAGTATGTAAGTTTTAGCTGGACTAATTGCTCAACCGCGATTCCGCGGAAACTTGGTCAAATCCTGGATTCGCAAACTCTGGATACTCACCACAGTGGATCGAATATTCTGGCCGATGGTTCTCTATCCGCTCTACCTAATATTCGGCCCCTGGTCAATCGGGTACATAGTGGAGGACTACATCGGCGTGATTTTCTCCTGGGGAATATTTGTTGATGGAGCCTTCCTACCTGGTTCCTTCACCTATGCGTACGGATTCATTCAGGTATAATAAAACAGAATAACTATCTATTCTGCTGCAAAGAGAGGCAGAGGCACTAGTAGTAGAGTAAACATGACTTCTTCTGAACACAAGAATAATTTTTATGCGGTTTTCGTTTTTTTATTCCTTGCAACAATGCAATCATTTTTTTTTAACTTACATTACATAAGTTCAAGAATGAATGACGATATAACGAATGAAATTTGTCCGACCTGAACCTGCGACCTCCATGACTCTGGCATAATGCTCTTACCAACCAAGCTACGAAGCAGACAAGATTCGCACCAGCCTTCGGGTAGTAAATCTGTCTGCTGTCAATAACAAATAAGCTGGTGCGAATCTTGTCTGCTTCGTAGCTTATTTGGTCGAGCATCATGCTGGAGTCATGGAGGTCACAAGTGCAGTTCCCGCCGAAAGCAGACGAAATAAATTTGTCTTATTCCAAAAAAATGTTTGTCTGCTTAAGCCGGGAAAAAAATGTCTCTGTTTAGAATTCTCGGACACGAAAAGTCTTCAATCCTCAAAAAGTTTACTACACTTACCCAAACTACCGCACTTGCCATAAGGGCTACAATAATTCTATATTTTCCATCTAAGAACGCGATGCACCCAACATTGTGGGTAGCAAACTGAATATTTAGACACCTTTTCGAACAAAAGGCACCGACGTACAGAATAAACATAATTATGTTATCATTCAATCATCGCGACGATTCATTGATCTGCTCTTGCTTGGCATTGAATCTATCAGCTTGTCGACATTTTTGTAGAAAGTGCCTGTTCGCACGGGCAGTATTTCCAAGGACAAATTAACGTTCCAACGTAACGAAAGTTCACAACAACTAATCGGAAAACGCTTTAAAATCTTTCACTAATTTAATTTTGAATTCAGAGCGATTTATATTTGTCTGAATTTCATTCACACATTTTGTTTGCCTAAAAGTATTGAGTAAATGAAAAACCGCGAAGAACTCTCAACTTCCGGGCGATGATAGAAACGAATAAAATTTCAACTAATTGAAAGTGCGCTTTAAAAATTCTGTGGATAAGTTCTATATTGTTGAGGCGGATTCATTTTTCTTACAAACTGCTTGGTGCATATTTCGCCTCAAATATATTTGTCTTTAAAGAAGACAGAATTTCCTCACGTCATGACGAACCCAACCAGCGGTTTTAAAAAATTCTGATTTCAAGAATTATACGAAATTTACATTAGAGTTTAATTTTGTTATCTTCTTTGAAAGCTTAATTTTTTTACTATATTTTTTCATATCTTCTGTCTTATTGCTCCATCTGCTAGGCCCAGATATCATGCCTTAATTAGTCAAAATTTGGCATTTAATGCTCTATCAAGTGCTCCAGCTCAATCTGATGCTGAGAAATGGGCAAGAAAGTTCTACTTTTTCTTCAATATTTGGCCGAAAAATGTGGTGACTTTTTTTAGCTGTTAAAATTCCAGCCCTGTTTTCGTAAAGCTTTAATCCCGTGGGTTAAATGCTAAGCGTAATTCAAATCGCGCCGTAGTGAGACGCGATGAGTTATAACTCATTAGCGCACAGAGCAGCAACAACTCAAAAACCCAACTCAGCACAGAGTTAAGCATGCCTAAGTTGACGTCTACTTCCGGTATATCAAGACTTTGAGAATATGTCTTTGATGTATAGAGCAGAGCCGTTTTAACCTGACCTGAAATTTATGGAATGTAACTGTATTTTTTGAGCTACGAGTAACAGCCCATATTCGTGGAACACCCTGTGTTGCGATGTATCAAATTAAGTGTTACACCTGGAATGGGTGGTACCCGGGGACGCCCACGCGATCGACACTCTGTGGCGTCAAAAACGAATGTACTCTACTGGCTAATTACAAATTTGAAATTAATCAAGAGAAATTTAAGTTGGGAAGTTGAATGTTTGAATTATTTTTCAACTTACTGTTAAATCTTGGAAACGAGTCATTTCCGAACTTATGAGCGTGTGGTTGATATTACCGCGAATTTTGCACACCCTGCATATGAGGGATTTCTAAAGGTCAGTTAAATATCCCGAAAAATAAAAAAAACTCGTGTTTTTTTATTGATATAATTATTGAATCTCTTATCTAATAGGTAGTGGGTTTGGATGTCTTCCAATTCTGGTGTGGTATTTTGTTGATTTTTGGCTTATTTCATGGCGGATGGTAAATACTTTCAGATCGTGGTGGATGGTGTTATTATTTACATACCATGGCGCGTTGACTATTTGTCTTAACGTTTTGGACTGATATCTCTGCAGTATTTCGATATTACTGGTACCGTTTTGTATAGTAAGATCTTGTTTTCAAGACTAAGCTTGGACCTTCTATCTATCAACCAATGCATCTTCCTTGTTTTTATTTCCAATTATTTTCTTTTCGTCTGGATGTGTATCTTCCAGGTGAGTCTTCTATCCAGGTGCATCCCCAGATATCTTGCATGATTGGCAGTTGAGATAGGGGTGTTGTTGATTTTTATAGGAGGACCTGATCCTCTTCTTAAAGCGTATAGCACCTGCGTGCACTTTTCCTCGTTGATATTAATTTTCCATTTGACCATCCATTTCTCAACTTCGTTAACATGTTCTTGGAGTGTCTCAGCTGTAGTACTGTGTCGCCCGCAAATGTAGCTGTCAGAATGTTATCGTTTTGTGGTAGATCCGATGTGAAAATTGTGTATAGGAAAGGTCCCAGAAAACCATTTTTTTGTTTTGTACAACAGGCCTTTGTGCTAGACTTTGTCAAAAGCTTGTCTAATGTCCAGATATACAGCTGGACAGTATGCTTTTTCCTCGAAGCTTTCTCTTATTTTGTTAGTGACTCTGTGGATTTGCTCCATTGTCGTGTGACCGCATCTGAATCCAAATTGGTGGTCCGGAATTAGTTTGAGAATTTATTTATGAGCGTGGTAATTAGATTGAGCAGTGTTGAAAGCTATTCAGCTTGTTTAGTCAATATATTTTCAAGTCTGGCAAAAGCTTGTACTTCATAATTTGAATTTGGTAAGTTGTTTTCATTTGTGGCATTTCCTTGTAGTACTTGCGAGTAGGATGTTCGAGTCCTCGCGTTTCTTGGTGCTGGATTGTTGATTATTTCAATGTTTGTCTGAGATAGGTTATTTAGATAGAGTTGGCTGATATTCCATATTTCCATTTTGTTTCCTGCGTTTTCGTATTTCTTTGTATACGGTGCAACCCTTGTAATTGGCTGGGTGATACTGCATAATACGCATGTGGCTGGAAGTTCCCTGCTTTTCGAGCAGTTGTTGGTATCGTGATCTCCTGAGGATTTGACACATCTGTGAGGCCTGTTGCAGAATCCTTTTGTGTGACCATATCGCTGGCATCGAGTGCATTGTATTATTTGATTAGTTCTCCTTGGTGGCTCTATAGTAACGGAGGCTCCTACTAGATTTGTTATTTTGTAAATCTCTTGATTGTTTCCCGTCGGTTTCAAGTCTACAAAGAATAGAGGCATTCCTTTTTTTGTGGTTTTGTTTATTGCATTAATTAAATTTCTGACAATATGTCCGTGTTGCTCAATGTTATTTTGTAGCTCTTCAATAGATGTTGTGGGATGTAAATTCCTGATGACTATACGATATTCTCTTTCTTGCTTTAATTGGTATGTATGATAAGAGGCTTTAACATCATTTAGGTGGTGAATTTTTTTCCTATAAATATCTATTGGCAATGAGTTTAGTTTAATTTGGTTATTGCTTATGGTTTTGTGGGTAAAGTCTTATAGATTTCACGCTCCTAAATCGTTGAGAAAGACATTTATGTTCGTTCTGTCCGGGATAAAGATAGGTGGTGGTTTGTGATCTTGTGGTGTTTCTTCATTTGGTTGGGTGGATAGTGGCTGGAAGCGATTTGCTTGTTCGATTGTAAATGAGGAATTTCTTCTGTCTTCTGTTGGACTATCGGATTGTCTAAGGCGTTTGCCTTTGTACTATTTGCCATTCATTTGCACTGTTTTGGCTTCGAGTGAACATTTTTGGAGGGATTTTTTTGGGGTATGGGTCTGTTTCAATTTCTCCTCCTTCCAAGGGAGAATTACCTAACATCTCTGCGTCACTCATGATTTACTTTAAACCAACGGTATTATCTACCGTGGTTTTGTCGTTTGATTTTACTCAATTTTTCAATTTTTAACGGTTGTAAATTGGATAAATTCTTGGAATATTTCTATAGAAAAGTAGTTTGGAATGGGGGGATCAAAATTCATGGTATTTCAGTAAATGGGGGCCCCATTTGCGCCCCATTTACTGTCAAATATGACACTGACAAGCGGGAAGTTTCGCACCTGTTCTGGAGATTTCGAGAACCACCTGGGTTACCTGAAGGAATCTATATAAGCGGCGAGGAGAACGAGACGAGAAGAGTGAAGTGACAGGAGCGACCAGGTGCAGAAGAGGTTAAACCCCGCGAGTCGGAAACGCGTGTTTTCCGTGTGTTATTGTTATCGTTTGTGAAGTTGACGGTAATTTTGAAGTTAGTTTGTTCCTGTTCCGCATTTAAAGTTATACCGAGGTGAATAAAAGTTGGAAGCTGAAGAAAGAGTTTGATACTCGGCCATCCACGGTACAATATGATAAAGAATTCACTGCTCTCGCTCACACGACTGTTCAGTACGACTAGCTAAACGCGACTCCCAAATAAAACTCTAAACTAAAATAATTGAGATATTTACGGAAAATTGAATTATAAATTTGACAACAATGTATTTGGTCACACTTGCAAGTGACATTTTTAGCCTTGTTGTTTCGTAAATATAGAAATCTCGCGCAACTTTATTTGACAATCTTCACAACATCAGTTTTTATTTTTGACAAGAATCATCTAACAGTATGATGTTTATGGAAATTGATAGGACGGCAGATACGCATGTGTACACTTTTAACCTCTGTTTTAATGCGATGCTGTAAAAGTTTCCCATTATTGGAGTTCTCAGGAAAATGTCATTGCGTCTTTTCGCGATAAGGCAAACCTGACTTTTTGTTTTTGGTTCTTCCAACAAACTATTTTTTTTAAATTCTAGATGATCACTTTTCAAATTCCCTTGACAGTAATTCTGATCAATACAGTCAGCACAAGGTAAGTGATTGCCAGAGACGACTGGTTCAGCCATTGATTGGGAAACATTGCAGATACAGCCAGTTGTCCTTGAAAATCGGCAAAAAGGTGTCCCTAAGACAGGCAATTTGCGCTCACCTTCCATTCTGCATCGTCTTCATCATTCAGGTTATAATGGCCTACATGTTTTGGCTGGCCTACGGCACTTTGGCCTTCATTCTAGGGCCTTTGCGCACTTGGTCCTTAGTTCTAGCTGCCGGTGTTTACTACACAGCTTTGCATTTGCCTGACAAATGTTTTCGGTAGGTTGCTCAATCATTCTTGCAATAGCTGGACATTTGCCTAAACGAAGAGTGTTTTTTAGGCGTGCCAAAGAGTTATGCTTCACAAAATCGGAAACAACGACAGATCAAGACGCAATTAATCTGGAACTGCAACTGGAACATTCGGCTGAAAAGGTCGCAAAAGCTAACTGAAGTGATATTAGTTGATATGAAAGACTTTATTTTTACCTCTCTTTTGTGATATGTCCGGTTCTCCAATATACTTTTGTGTTTTACTTTTGACTATAGTTTATATAAACTGAAGACTTTAACAGAAAATAACAGTTAAATACGCGAAGAAGAACTAATAAAGACAAGATTTCGTCGGTTTCGCACCCCCAGGACGTGGCTGTTGAGAGCTAAAGGGTTCGAAAGCGGTCCTGGGGGTGCCTGAGGTAAGGAACCTCGAAATTTGCACTGTCTTACGTAAAGGACAATGTTGGTCAACATTTTCAGTAATCTACTATGAATCGTTTTATTTTTATAACTCGTGATTGAAGGTCTATTTTTAGCACTCGTAGAAGGAACATATTTTAGCATCACCCAGTCATGTGCATAGATTAGGCTGTTAGAATGGGAATATAATCTGATATATTATTAGAATAATACAAACGAATGTTAGTCTGTTGCTTTGATTTTTTATTACCTTTGCCATCCTTTACAATTTGTTACCGGTAGGTGCAGTTTGATATTTTTTAATTAAAGTCAGCAGAAATTGTGTGAAAGATGGAAACTGTGTATTCTATATGTTTTTCAACGCGAGTAAGTATGGGAGATAAGCAATATGAGAACTAAAAAATAAAATAGTGTAACGGAAATGGCCTGGGGTACTCACGTTTGGAATGGGGGATCGAAATTCATGGTATTTCAGTAAATGGGAGCCCCATTTGTGCCCCATTTACTGTCAAATATGACACTGACAAGCGGGAAATTTCGCTCCTGGGCGGGAGATTTCGAGAACCTTCTGGGTTACCTGGAGGAAACTATATAAGCGACGACGAGAACCATGGGGAGTCAGTGAAGTGACAGTAGCGACAGAGTTCAGAAGAGGTTAAACCCCGCGAGTCGGAAGTCCGAGTTTTCCGTTTGTTATTGTTATTGTTTGTGAAGTTGACGTTAATTTAGAAGTTAGTTTGTTCCTGTTCCGTATTTAAAAGTGATACCGAGTTGAATAAAAGTTGAAAGCTGAAGAAAGAGTTTGATATCCGGCCATCCACGGTACAATGGTATAACACATTTCAATGAGCCATAAAATAGTGAATTTAGAGGAAGCGTGTTGCATTTTTCTGTTAAATATTTTTCTTCAGATTTTTCCAAATTGAGAGAAGTGGATTTGGATTCACCAAATAACGATGTAACGAAAATTTCGCAAAATTGCTTCAGGGGTTTCTTTTGATGTGACAAATTTTGGAGAAACTTGTGATATGTCGAAAAATCATGGACGTTGCACAAAAATTGACGGAAAATTAATTTTTCCACAACTAGTTTTTAGTAAATGAGGTAAAAACTTGAGAAATATTTAGTAATTCCTTGACGAATTTGAAAAAATGGCAGTCTGCTAATGATTATTCTCTTGCTATAGTGGCTTAAAAAAAACCTGGAAAATCTCAGGAAATGCCATATAAGCGACTTTTCCTCACTTTGAGAGATTCCTCACACGCAAGTATTTTCTTTTGAATGATTGAGGAAATTTGTTGCTTTTTCTTGTCGAATTTAAGAAAGAATCACTTTTATAGCAAAACTTTGAAACTTTCCAAGACTTTTTCAGTTATTGTGACAACTAAAGTGGATATTAGCAAACAGGATTTTTTCAAAAAGAACTTCCTCTGGATCGAAAATCTCTGAATCTTGTCTTTTGTGTTATATATATATATTCCATATATATATGTTCCAGAATATTTTCCGTTAGTATCTCGAGTAGATTGGCCTTCGTTGGCAAGAGCGTTTTAAACAATCGTGTCAGAAACACCAAAAATCTCTCAAGCCTGCCTTTTGGGCCATTCCAGAGAGAACGCTCGCTACATTAAGCGTGAAAAAAAGGACATGACTAAAGACCGGATTTTAAGCATTTTGCTTATTGCTGAATTTTATAAGCAACCATAATATTATTTCATTTCTAAACGAATTATACCAAACTAAGTATATTGCGATAGCTTTTATTATGCTTTTTTTGCTTTTTTTTAGTTTTTATGCTTTGTTCTCCGTTCGTGTTTATCTTAACTTTTTTCCGCATATCTAAATAATTTTAAAAATAGTTCAATACATTATACGGGAATAAATGTCCATATAAAGTAGATTTGGCAACTTTGCAAGGCGTCGCGTGATTTCCTGAAAAATCCGTTCGCACGTAGGTAATTCCCCAAAGTTTAACCTTGCGCTATGAAGTTACGACGATGTGGTCTGGTCTCCAGTTTGTTTGTATCGTCTGTACTTGGATTTAATTAGCTGTACGTGGTAACTATTTAAACAATGCCAAAACAAAAGCCAACCATTGAAGAGTGAATTAAAGGTCACAAAGAACTAAAAATTAACAATAAAAATATTTTTTGTCAAGCACGTTCTAAAACTGTAAGTAACAATTCGCAAATTCTTATTCTCGTCTTTGTTTCCTGTTTAAAATATCATTTTATTTTTTTGAATTTTTTGACTTAAGAGATTTAAACTTACAAAATATTGTAAAAAAGCATTCCAGATGAGAGTGCTCTTCAGAAAAAGTATGTCAGCCCAGTTTATGATGAAGCAATGCAGCAAATTAAAAAAATTTTTGCAAATTATTATACAGGGTGACCATTTTCTGAATCTTTGTATGGGTAACTTCTACATTTTTAAAGATAGAGAATCCGTTAAATTGGGCAGAATTCGATTGCCTATTCATTACCGTTTTCAAAATTTAGGTACCCGACTTGGTTCCTGAAATATCCTGAAAAGGCAAGAAATGAATTTAATTATCATATAATTCGTAAACGGCTTAAATTAGAAAAAAAAGTTAAAATTGTCTTTGGAAGAACTTTTTGCGTTGAATTCAATAAACTAGCACTCGTTGTCATAGTCAACTTGATTTACGAGATAAAAAGTAAACTTATGTTTTTTAAAATGGTAATCATAGTTGGCTGTGGGCCTTTTAAAATCCTTATTTTTTTAACTGTTGTGTATGTAATGTATGTTTTTCTCCTTTTGTTGGCGTAAAACTTCAAAAGAAGATAAAAAATGTGTAGTAGGTTATGGAAACAAGACCTATTTTATCACACAAAGCACAAAACAAAAATGAAATAATTAACACACAATCATGTTTACTGAGCTAATGAAAATGATCGTCTAATTGAAAATAGACGAGGTCAACGTGTTTTTTTTGTGAATGTCTGGTGAGGCATTTTTAGTGATAAAATTATTGGTTCATTCTTTTATAATCACAATTTAAATATGGAAAGATATTTACACTTTTTACCAAATGAACTTCAAGACATGTTGAATAGTTTCCCGTTAGCATCGTATCGAAAATTGGCATATTTTCAACATGATAGTGCACCTTCACACAACTCACGCTTTGAATGTGAAGATGCCAAAAAATGCCTGGACGTAAACGGAAGTCAATTTGAACATTTAATTAACGATTCATTATTGTTTGTGCTTTGTGTGATAATATAGTTCTTGTTTCCATAGCCTACTACACATTTTCATCTTCGTTTGAAGATTTACGGCAACAAAAGGAGAAAAACATACAAACAATTATATCGTTAAATTCAGAAAAAAATAAGGATTTTAAAAAGCGCACAGTCTACTATGATTACCATTTAAAAAACCATAAGTTTATTTTTTATCTCGTGAATCAAGTTGACTATGATAACGAGTGCTAGTTTATTGGATTCAACGCAAAAAGTTCTACTAAGTGCAGTTTTTTTCTAAGTTAAGGAGTTTACGTAATAAGTGATAATTAAAAAAGTGTCGATTTCTTGTCTTTTCAGGATGTCAGGAACCAAGTCGGGTACCTAAATTTTGACAACGGTAATGAATTGGCAATCGAATTCTGCCCAATTTTGCCGATTTAACGGATTCTCTATCTTTAAAAATGTAGAAGTTACACATACAAATATGCTGAAAATGGCCACCCTGTATATGGTTTACTGTAGATGAAATAACTGACACATGTGGGAGATATATAGCCAACTTGAATATAGGAGTCTTGAATGAAGATATTGTCACAGAAGGATTTTTAATAAGTTCGAAGAAATTAACAAAAACGAATAGTAATACTATTTCTAGATTTGTACATGAAGAGTTAAACAAGTTTTTTTGCCCGATGTGGTTACAAATGAAAAAATTTTGTTGATGCTTTCTGTCGCAGCAGTACCTATACATGATTAAAGCTGCATCAAATCTTAAATTTTTTCTCTATAATTGAATCCATTGTACCTGCTTAGCACATGGGCTTAACCGCATAGCTGAAACTATAAGATTGCAGTGTCCGTTGGTCCATAAACTAATAAAAAATTTCAAAAAAATATTTATAAAAGCTCCATTGAGAGTGCAACTTTTTAAGGAAAGATATCCTGATATTCCTTTACCCCCAGAACCTATTTTAACACGGTGGGGAACTTGGCTAGATGCTGCCTTGTACCATGCCAATAATTTTAACGAATTTAAAAGCTTGAAACTTGAATTTCAAGGTACAGAAAGCAAAGCAATTCAAGAATGTCAGGAAGTTTTAGAAGTACCCGAACTTGCACATAATTTGGCTTTTATCAAAACTAATTTTAAATTTGTAAGTCAAAGCATTCAATTTTAGGAAAAAACACGTTTTACAAACGTTAGTGGAATCCATAAAGGTTTTTAAAAATTTTGAAGCTGCAGCAAATAGTATTCCAGGATCTATTGGTCAAATAATTAAAGAAAAATTGGTTCAGACTCTTTCAAAGAATACAGGATTCCACATTGCAACATTGCAAAAAGTATCTACTATTTTGAATGGCTGGCCAAATTCCGATTTTAAAATAGATCCAGCAATTATACCAAAATTGAAATATGCACCTATAACCAGTGTATATGTAGAACGAAGTTTTTCTGCATACAAAAACATTTTATTAGACAGGAGACATAATTTTACTACGGAAATTTTGGAGAAATATTTAGTTATATTTTCTTTTAAGCATTGTTAATAGAAAATAAGTATATTGAAAATAAATAGAACGTGTTAAATGTAAAATAACAATATATTATCATTACAACTTGTTTTAATTTTTTTCAAATACTTTTTTTTAAATTGTGTTTTTTAAAAGGTCTATGCTTTTTTAAGCACTTTTTTCATTTTTTTGTGTTTTTTTATCCGGTGTTTATTCATGACTAAGAGCAATAATAGTATAATAAATATGACATAATAAGAACAAACTGGTCAACTATAGATCCAACTAGATCCCAGAAAAGTGACTATTCCTTCGCTTTTAAATGGAATAATGCGTCAGGTTAGGAATTGTTTACTTTTTTTATGACGAATTAAGAAAAAACGTTTATTAACAGCTGGATGTTTTAAAAAATGTGTGAAGAATAATCCATAAATGCTCGCTTCCTTAAGTGGGAAAAATAACTTTAATGGAAAATTTGTGAGACTTCAGAATTTTTCCCGCTAGTATGGCGAGTAGATTGGCGGTTGGGAAATAAGACTTTTCCATAAATTCCTCTTCCACAAACCTGCCCTTTATGCCATTCGAACGAGAATTTTCGCTATTTTAAGTTAAAAAAATTACTATGATGCAAATTTTTTGAGACGTTCCAGAATGTTTCCGTTAGTTTCGCGAGTAGATTGGTTAAAAAATCGTATAAGTAACACAAAGTCCCTTAAGCCTGCCCTTTATGCCATTCGAAAAAGAATTTTCGTTATTTTAAGCGTGAACAAAATATCACTAAAACCTGTCTTTTGCACCATTCGAAAAAGATTTGTGTACAATAGAATTTACACAATAAGTGTAAAAAAATCACTTTATCGCAAATTTACTTGGTAGTATGTGTAGATTATCCAATGGTGAACAGGACTTTTTAAAAATTCGTCTGAAAAAAACAAAAATTCCCAAAATCCTCAAAATTGTGTTTTGCAAGGAGAAATTTTTCGAAAATTGGCCAACCCGCTTCAAGAATTTCTTCTTTTGAATTGACGAATTTTGGAAAAACATAATATGTTGAGTAAATCTTGGTAAATGGACCGAAAACAATTTTTCCCCGACATACACCCCGGTTTCGAGTAATTTCTAGTCAATGAGATAAAAGGTAGGATTGAGGCGTTTTTGGTTTTCTCTTAGCACATTTTTAAATACGCCTGTTTGCGAATGACCAGCCTATTTGATCTAGTTCTCTAAACAACTCTTTGGAAATCCCAGAAAAGTGACTTTTTCTTCGCTTTTGAATGGAATAATGCTCAAGATTAGGATTTTTTTTTATGACGAATTAAGAAAAAACGTATATTAACAGCTGGAGGTTTTAAAACATGTTCGAAGAATAATCCATAAATTCCCCAATCCTGTCCATTATCTTAATCGAAAGAGAATGCTCGCTACTTAACGTGCTAATAAAATCACTTTTAGAGTAAAACTTTTTTTAAAAAGGACAAGGTTTTTTGAATTATTATGACGAACAAATTGGCCGTTAGCAAACAGGACTTCTTCAAGAATGTGTTTAGAACAAGCCAACAATCCATTAAAGGTGCCATTTGAGACTAAATGCTCGCTTCTGTAAGCGGGAAAAAAAACTTTAATAGAACATTTTTGAGACTCCAGGATTTTTTCCGTTAGTTCCGCGAGTAGCTTGGTGTTCGTATGCGAACAGTATTGTTTTAAAAATCGTATAAGAAACACACAACGTCCCTCAAGCCTGCCCTTGATGCCATTCGAAAGAAAATTTTCACTATTTTAAGCGTGAAAAAAATATTTTGAGAGCTAATTTCTCAGACGTTCCAGAATTCTTCCGTTATTTTCGCGAGTAGATGGGTGTTCGTTGGCAAACAGTATTGTTTCAAAAATCGTGTAAGGAACACCAAAAATCCCTCAAGCCCGTCCTTTATGCTATTCAAAAGCGAATTCTCGCTATCTTAAGCGTGAAAAAAATATTTTGAGATCAAATTTCTCAGACGTTCCAAAATTGTTTCCATCGCAGTCGATTGGCAATTGACAAACAGGACTTCAAAAATGCATCTAAGAAAAACAAAAAATTACTAAAACCTGCCTTTTATAACCATCAAAAGAGAATGTATGTACAATACATTTAACACAATAAGTTTAAAAAAATCACTCTATGGCAAACGTACTTGCTAGTATAAGTAGATTATCCAATGGCGAACAGGACTTTTTACAAGTTCGTCTGGAACAAAACAGAAGTTCCCTAAGCTTGCACTTTGTACTAGAGGTGTGCCAAGCGGTTACTTTTCTGTAACGGGTTACAACGTTCCAGTTTTACCTTGGTAATAGGTTTCAAAATCCGGTTCCAAAAGGGACATGTTACTTTTTAAACTTTTCATTAAAATGCAGAATGATGAGTATAGTAGAAATAGTGATGATATATAATGACTTCCTTTATTAAAAACATAATTCTTAACATTCGTAAACTTAAAATAAAATATTCTAAAATCAAAAACGAAACATGGGTCAGAAGTAGCTACTTAAAGAACAAAAAAACTGATAATAATAAAACGATTATTAAATGATGATTAAATAAAATATACGTTTATATGCGAAAATGAAATATATAAAAATGAATTAACATTTAAGAATTAAATTTTTTGCAGATGTTTTTTGCTGATTCTAGTTCTTCGCGCGTTTATGATAGCATCCGCTTTAGAAAATAATACCTCGCATTTCGTTTCTTATTAACATTAAATAATCCACAATAACAAAAAAGAGAAATACGTGTTTGGCAAACCTGGACGAAGTATTACTCCAGTTAATTTTGGTACCACCAAAAAATAATTTAAAAAAATATTCAATCTTACAACGTTTATTACTATTCAAATAACTTTCCAGTATAAAAATGCCCAGCTTGCTTAAATGCAAAGGTGCACATTCTGCTTAAAACGTTTGTTATTTTCCATTTGAACTGTGATGGAATTTATGTCTTAGACTCTCAGTTTGCTAATAGCTCATATGCAAGTGTACATTCTGCTGTTTGCTGGTAATTGGCATATAACTCCCGAGCTAAGTTTCTTGAGAAAAATATCTTTTTTTAAAGATTTATTACAGAATGTCAGAAAACTAAATACTTATAGTCTAAAAATGCTGAGTTATATCATTGCAGCAATTAAACAAATTTTTGCTGGTTCCTGGAGAACTGAACAGTAATTCTTATAAACGAAAAGTGATACACAATCATCAAGGCAACGCGCAACTACATACAACATATTTTCCGTTGACAAATGGTTACTGAAACTGCTGCAACTGGATAGAGCGAGAGCGCTCGACGATGCCGCATCGGTTCTGTGCTGGCGCGAACCACTTTTTCAGGTTTATGAGGCGGTTCCAAAAACAACCTATAAATCGGCAAACAGTTGCAGTTGGTGCAAAGTGCGCACAACTGTTTCTGTTTTATGAGACGGTTCCAAAAAGAACGGTTTAAATCGATAAACGGCTGCAGCTCGATAGATCGCTTGACGGTGTCGCATCAGTTATGTGCTAGTGCGAAGTGCGCACCGCTGTTACGGTTTTATGACACGGTTCCAAAAACAACCTTTAAATCAGATAACGGCTGCAGCTGGTGCGTAGTGCGCACAACTGTTTCTGTTTTATGAGACGGTTCCAAAAAAAACCGGTTAAATCGGCTAGCTACGGTTGCAGGTTACACGTTTGGAACACTGTTATTTTAGTGGTTACGTTAAATACCGACCATCCCTACTTTGTACCGTTATAAAAGTAGATACTGTTCGCTACTTTATGTGGGAGAAAAATCATTTGTCTGACAAATTTCTAAAGCGTTCCAGAATTGTTTTCCTTAGAATCCCGAATATATTGGCGTTCGGAAGCAATACTTTTTCAAAAATTCTTCAATGGGAAACTAAAAATCCCTCAAGCCTGCTCTTTATATCATTCGAAAGAGCTTGGGCGTTAGTTTAAATGTAAAGAAAAAGACGGTTTTATAGCAAATTGCTCATACATTTCAGATTTTTTTTCGCTAGTATCGCGGGTACATTGGCGTTTGCAAACAGTACTTTTTCAAAAATTCGTCAATGGGAAACCAAAAATTTCTAGAGCCTGCTTTTTATACCGTTCGGAAGAGCTTGCACGCTAGTTTAAATGTGAAGAAAAAGACAGTCTAATAGCAAATTTTTCAGACATTTCAATTTTTTTGTGTAGGGAATTCGTGTAGGGAAACCAAAAATGCTTCAAGCCTGCCGTTTGGGCAATTCCAGAGAGAACGCTCGCTACATTAAGCGCGAAAAAAAGGACATACTTACCTATCTGTATCTCTCATGTTCTCATATTTTCATGACTAAGAGCAATAATAGTACTATAATAAATATAACATAATAAGAACAAACTGGCCAACTGGACTGTGGAGAGACAAGTGAATTTTGGCTGTTTTCAATGTTTATTGGATAATTTTTTTGGGGGGTTTTCAAAAGAGACAACAGTGGATTAGTGTTTTGCCAATTTCTTGAAAATTGGCCAACCCGCTTCAAGAATTTCTCCTTTTGAATTGAAGAATTTTGGAAAACTTGATATGTTGAATAAATCTTGGTAAATGCACAGAAATGGACAGAAAAACAATTTTTCCCCGACCTAAGGTTTCGAGTAATTTCTAGTTAATGAGACATCGGGCAGGCTTGAAGCGTTTTTGGTTTTCTCTTGGCAAATTTTTAAATACGCCTGTTTGCAAATGACCGGTCCATTTGATCTAGTACTCTAAACAACTCGTCCAAAATCCCAAAAAGTTACTTTTCCGTTGCTATTTTTTACTTTTTTTGTTACGAATTAAGAACAAACGTTTATTAATGTTTTAAAAAATGTGTGAAGAATAATCCATAAATTCCTCAATCCTATCAATTATCTTATTTGAAAGAGAATGCTCGCTATTTTACGTAATAACAAAAACACTTTTCACGTAAAACTGATTACAAATTTTTTTGAATTATGTTGACGAACAAATTGGCCTTTAGCAGACAGGACTTACTTTTTCAAAAATGTAAATCAATACTTTTTCAGAAATGTCTATCGAAAACGAAAGATTCCTTAAACCTGCCCTTTATGCCATTCGAAAGAGATTGTTGGCTATTTTAAGCGTAAAAAATCATTATTATGGCAACGTTTCTGAGATGTTCCAGAATGTTTCTCTAATAACTTTAGACTAGACTCTGTAAGGATGCACGTCTCTTTCTACACAAGTACAACAAAGTAACAAATGCAAATTAAAACAATTTTAATTATTACAACGTTAAAACCCAACAAAATCTTAATACTACTGGAAGCACTGCACTTTATTTACCACCCTCATCAGGTAGTTCGACTAACAAAATTATTTAATAAGTAGTTGAAGTAGACGGTTTCCTGGCATAAACTATAATCAGCTTATAGTCCACGGGGGTGCTTTCAGTGCTGCCGCTTTCAAACCATTTAACGTTGCAGCTGTAAATGTTCCTCACCTCCTTGGTAAAGTCCTTTATATACTGCACTCTTTCCTCAGGTGAAAGTTTTGGCAGAATTGGATCTACCGCGATGATAGATTCTGAAACCACACTAAGTTTGCGGAACATTGGAAAAACCACTCAAATACTGACTTTCCATGTGTTTTAAGCTGGTAAACACGTGCTGCCGGTCTTCGACGACGCACCGCAAGTCTTGGAACCCGGCTTCTTGCAACAGTTTTGTTACCTTTTGCTTCGCATTCTTGCAGTTGTGATAGGGCGACACCATTTCTTTGCGAAAATAAGACGCCCATTGTATATTCCTGGACATACTTTCGTAAACGTCGTAAATCGGGTTGGTGCCCAAGAAGCTCATCAACAAATCTCCACCTGGCTTCAGTAGTTGGCGGATGTTGTCAAACGCCTTTCTGCAATGCACACATTTTTTGTTCACTCTATACACACTGTCGACGTCTACAGGGTGATTTTTTTTCGATGATTAGTACAGGGATTTTGGAAACTACAGCAGATACGAAGAAAGTTAAATGGATAAAGAGTTGCAGTTTTGAATGCTCCTCTCGAAACCATTTTTATTCTTGCAAAAATTTGACAGCTGTCAAGAGGTATTTGAAAGAATCTATTTAATGACAGAACTCCTAGTTCCGTCAATGTAAATTTGACAGGAAAACATTATATTCGCGAGTTCAACTATCGGTTGACGCTGCGAAACGTCAAATTCCTCGTTGTCGAGTGACAGTTGAGATCACAATCAGATGTAAACAACAATGTGACACCAATGTCAACAAAACAAGTGTCAAATTATTACTTAACTTGTAGTTATAATTTCAGCGGGGGGCGTCTGGAGTTTTGACCGCGCGAATAGAAAAGTTGTAGGTAAGTTGTCAAGTCAAGTTTATGTCATAAATGACAGATAATTTGGGAAAATGTCTTAAGTCATTTTATTTGAAACGCAACTTCCTAAAATTTTTTTATTTGTTATTTTCCTGCGAGGCTAATAATGGCGGAACTGAAGGTTTAAAAAAATTTTCAATAAATCAGTTTTTTAACATCTCTTGACAGGTGTCAAATTTTGAGGAAATAAAATTGATTTCGAGTAGGGCATTCAAAACTGCATTTCTTTGCCCATTTAACATTTTTCGTATGTGCTATAGTTTCCAAAATCATCGAAAAAAAATCTACTTGTGAGTGAGTTCAAGTAGACAAATAATGTCTAAATTCATTTACAATTCAAAGGGGCGTTTTTTTCGAAAAAAGCACGATCTGGTCAATTATTATCTGAAAAAGCGATTTTCTTTATACGAAAACTTATTTATCGAAAAATAAGTTATGACAACCAACTTATTTTTTACAAATAAGAAGCACCTGTGTCTTATTTCAATTTTGAATTCTCCATTGTTTGAACTTTCGCCACCCGATTCTTTGACGCGAGTTCAACTATCGATGATGGCGCTGCGAAACGTCAAATGACTCGTTGTCGAGTGACAGTTGAGACTTGTTTATTTATTAGTTGGAGTTTTTGACAGTTGGAGGACATTTACAACATAAAACAATACTGACACACTTTTCGATCTGTTTCTATTTCTTTAAAATCTTGCAAGAGTTAATTAGAACGAACCAAAATAAATTAAAATCAGATGTAAACCATATCAGCGACAAACCAATATCAGCAAAGCAAGGGTCAAATTACTATTTGACATGTAGTTATAATTTTAACCACCAGGGGGCGTCTGAACTTTTATACTCCCGAATAGCTGATTTAAAATTTAAAGATATCTAATATTAAATCTGAAAGTTGTAGATATTAACGTCTAGCTTATTTTAAGATAATATCAATTGA
Source organism: Dendroctonus ponderosae (assembly GCF_020466585.1). Lineage (NCBI taxonomy): Eukaryota > Metazoa > Arthropoda > Insecta > Coleoptera > Curculionidae > Dendroctonus > Dendroctonus ponderosae. Next base: position 43,038,711 of record NW_026017110.1, on the reverse strand, counting down.
TACGGGGTGTCTCAAATTCAAGTAGCAGACCAAACTTTTAGGCACATGTTACCAGAATCATACTCAGAATAGAGAATTCGAAATTTCACTAAAAAGCAGTTGCTTCCATTTGAAAGAAATAAGTTGGGGCTCGAAACGTATTTTTGGACCACCCTGTAAAAAACATTTAGGATAACAAAAACTGTATTTACAAATGGCGTCTTAAGCTTTTTTTCAAAAAACGTAGCGCCGAATTTTCCATTTTTAGAGTCCATGATTTCCGTTGGTGTTGAACTTTCGAAAAATAGTTTCATATAAAAGTTGTTCACGCACAAAGTGCGCACATTTGAAAAATATTTTATATGATACAGAAAAGTGAGGCAAGATCTATATGTAATCTATATGTCTAATATGTCTCAGAAAAGTGAGGCAAGATCAAAGTGTGTTTTTTTAAACAGAACTACCCATTTTTCATTAGCTCATGGAATGGAACTTGAGACGCTGCATATGCACCGCAAATTGTTTTTTTTACATGCGACGTTGGCAGATTATCGCCATTTTAGTAAAATTTTGCTTAAAAACATGGTATCTAAAAATTCATTGTAGAAGCGAAAAAAAGCAGTTAAAGATACAAAAAATACGTCTTTCTAATCATGACAGATCCATTAAGAATTCTATTGAACCAAAATATGAATACATTGTACAGGGTGTTAACAATATGGACTTCAATCTAAAACTTTTTAACGCAATATAAATTTTGCTTTTCAAAGGGAAGTACCTGTATATTAATACGTCATTAGATAGACAATTTACAAAGTTACAAATTTGCATTAACACTTTAAGCTGTGAAATCAACCGTTTTCAAATTATAAATTATTTTATTTAAAAATTTTAAAAGGTCATTACATTTTGCAAGGTGGCTATGGAATTCAATAAATAAGTGTCAAAATTTGATGATTCTTGACATCACATTTTCTTTCGCACTAAAAAACCACCCTGTATGTACCTTTGGTCAGCAATCCAGTGCAGGCAGTAGAAAGAGAACACATGGTCGAACTGTCCAGAAATTCTGCGACAAGTTTCACCATCCATCAGGTCCAATTGCCGGAAATCCAGACGAGAATTCCTGCGGGCCTTTTTTGCAAAACGAATCATTTTTTCGCTGATATCGCAGCCCACCAGGCGGGTCAAACTGGGCGGCAGTTTCGGCAACAGAATGTTGGCTGTGGTGTAGCCCTCCCCACAGCCCAGATCTATGGCAGTTTGATTGTCGCCCTTCGTCCAATCGATGAAACCAAGGAAATTCTCGATCACATGGATGTTGTCCGTTGTTTGCAGCGAATTGTGCTTGGAATACAGCTTCGGCTCGTTCATCACTACTGAAAATTCTTTATAGGCCCCCCCCAGGTGAAATGTCTTCCGATTTGGGCTCTTTAATGAGGCTTCAATGTCAACTAGAGAATATTTTTCACTGGCGGGATTTTTATATTAGTTTTCGGCCACTCTCTTCGGTTTCCTTCAGTGAATCTCAAAATGCGGAGACGTCGAATTCCGTTAACGCAGCCTGAAATGCTAATATGGAAAATGATTTCTCAACAGCATGGGCGAGTTTTAATTAATTGAAATGCGATATTTAATGAAGTTCGACTCCTGTTGGTTCATGGACATCGTGGATAAATCACGATAACAAAATTTCAATTTTATTTAAAATTGATGGTAATTCATTTAAATAATGATGGTTGATGAACGCAAACACGAAAAACTGTTTGTTTCAATGTTGGGTAATGAATGTCAAATCACCATGAATTACGTAAATGGTATTAAGAACAATAAGAGGAATAATAAAAAAAAAGTTCGGCATCAGCAGAGCCATCATGAGCTTTTGTAATGGGCAAGGGCAGTTTTTGAAATGCGCCAACCTCAGGCACCCCCGGGACCGGTTTCGAGCCTATTAGCTCTTATCAGCTGGGTTCAGCCTGAAATTAGCGTACAACTAGTTTCCACGCTGATGTAAATACATTGGCATTATAAAGTGCAGGTTTTGGAATAGCAAATTTCAGGCTGAATCCAGGTGATGACAGCCAAAAGGCTCGGAACCAGCCCTGACGTTGGCGCATTTCAAAAACTGCACTTACGCCTATTTTAATAAGAGCAATATCTGAGCAACTAAGCAACTTAGCCGGTATTAAATCTGGTGATTTCCACGTCATATTGGGTAACGTAAAAATTTGGTATGTCCAAGAGCCGTCAATAAGAAGAATTGGCAAGCTCACCAAAATGTTATGCAATCGAAAAGTGCGATATGTCGGCATAGTTTGCAGAACAGATGTATTTTAGTATACGGCAAAATGTAGATAAGCAGAAAAAAAATACTTTAGAAGTTCTACGGTGAAACGATCGCTTTGAGGACGATTTTAAATTATTTTTGTCCGATCTGGTTCCGCAGGCAACCAACCAAACGACATCACTACCGTGCCCAAGTACCACGTCTTTATGACGTCTATACGACATGAGCTAAATAACTAAAAGCACCGTGCTAACGACATACTAATTAGGGATTAGAGAGTTATTTGTATACGAGATTCAGCTAACTTTGGCGTTCAGAATAAAGTTCAAGATTTATTCGTATTTCGAAAAGTTGCTTGCAAAAACAGTGGCTTATTGAAAGCGCGTGCGTTGGCGAAGGCGAATGATTCGGCGTCTGTCAAGAGGCTCCTGAGAGAAACCAAACTGTTTTCCGATGCCAAGTTTTATCTCGATTTCTTGAAAAATGTGGTGGAAATTCACTAATATTCATTAATAATGTAAAAGCCAGCTTTCACTAATAAATCAATTGTATCAAATGGGGTTTTGAGGGTGAAAACTTGAAGAACGTCTTTAGAGTTTGTTCGCATGCTATCATTTACGTTGATTAGACGTTATGTTGGTGATCATATCACAATGTGACCAAAAATAGACGTGGATTAAACGTCTATTTTTTCTTTCAAAGTGGCTTTAACAAGAGATATAATGAAATTAATCCATGCATTATCGAAAATATTTTACAGTCATTTGGAACAGTTGCGTAAATTAATACAAGTTTCTTGCATGTGCAAGCTTTATACGTGTTATAAATTATCCAGTAGAATTGGAAGAATCTCAAATATGTTTATGGTGATAGCCCAGACGACCACAAGTATGATGTCGATTTTTGGTCCCATTTTGACATAGTTATCAACTGACGTCTTATCTACGTGGAATGAAGCAAAGAACCAACGTCATAATGAAAATGACATTTAAATGCAATTAAATCGCCTTTTTGTGTAAATATATACAAATGATTTATTACGTAAAACTGACTTGGTCACATAGAAAAGCCGAAGTTAACATAATATCTCGTTAAATACTACCTGCAGTCTGCATTAACGCAAGTCTAACGTCTTATTGACGCAATGCATACGTGAAAATGACGTAGATGTCACGTCTTTTTTAGTCACTAAGCTCAGGTTGTATATATGAGACAAACTCATGTCGTTCAGACGTGAGATTTATTCACTCAATTCAATTCACGTTTAATCTACGTCGCTTCTTTGTCTCAGAAACGTTCTAAAAGCGAATGGCTTTTATATGATATTGTAACCATCCACGATATTCCACCACGAAGAAAGCATTTCTATTTACTCAAAATTTGCACATATAAACTAGAAAAGAACTCAAAAAGTGAAAATACTGCTATTTACAATCTGTAATGATGCTTGAATGTGATTTGTCGTTCTTAATATATTTATATTAATATACATTTACATTGCTTGATTTCCTTTCTATCTATTTCTATCCTTGACAGGGCTTATTTTATTACTGTAACCATAAGATATGATTCAAGTTTGTTTAATAGATTTTAAGACAAGACCAGTTACAAGAATTGACATTTCGAAGGGTTTTGACGTCGATGACGTACGGTGATGTACGTCGCTCACATATGTCATTTCGCTCATGTCACTAATGCCAATGTGATGTGAAAAATCTGTTGACTTTGACGTGTAATGTACGTCTTTTTCGAGTGATTATCACGTTTTCTGAAAGAGGGAATCAGTGGGACTTAATGATAAAAAAAGTCTGGATAAATTTATATGAAAGATGGTGTGCGAAGCAAGAAGGCGCACGGTTTGATTGACTGAATTTTTTAAGTCTATCATCAGAACGTGTTTACTGGTAAATTTACTTACCTAATGAACGTGGCTGAAACTGTTTGAGAACCACTGCTCGTCAGAACCTTAACAATGACCCTCCGAAAATAGCAATAAAGAAAAAATATCTCTGCTATTTATTGTTATTTAAAAATCGTCACCTTTCACCCGCACTTCCCGCGCGTCACAGTACCATTCAGTGTTTTTCTCCAAATTTTCTTGCATATGAGTGAAGATTTTGCTGGAAGCGATTTTCTCGATTTGGATGATTTTCTTCGTGGATTTGAAGATGGTTAAGCGCAGTTTTCGTCATACACTGACCCATACAACATATATATGCGTAAGGATCCCAAATTTTGCCCTGAAGAATGAAAGAGTTTTGAGAAATGGAAGAAGTTTGCTGTAATGGGCAATAATGTAGCACCCAAGAAGTTTCCGGTGGAGTTGCTGTATTTCGTGATGTCTAAGATTGTTTTCAGGTTGGCCGGCTGGAAAAGCTGGATGTGGCTTCGCTGGAATGGAAACCATTCAGAGTTGATCTGCAAGCTCCACACTTTGGTGCTCGTTTGTTCGGTCATATACCCCGTGTTGAAAAAGGAAGATAATTTTCGGCAACCAAAAGAGTTTGCCATGGGTCAGGTTTTCGGCGCAACAAAACGAGATTCGCTTTGCTTTTTTCATTGGTCTCGATTTTCTCGTTTGCTGTCATTACACTTGCATCGCGGGTAAATGGGACCTTTGGTCAGTGCATTCTTTCAGATTCATCTGCTTTGCTTTATTTGAAAATTGTCGTTTTTGGGCCGAAAAGTTGCGTCTTCGAACGACGACGGTCCGTCGATAATTTTTATTATGTTTGTTGTTTATGGAAAGCATAATTTTTTCTCTGTAGCATATATTTTCCAAATGAAAACGATAATTAATTATAAATGCATTCTGAAAAGTACCAAACAGTGGAAAAACTTTATTAAAATTCTTACTTTTTTGCATACTGTGAGCCAAGCTGTTAAAAGTGCTTTTTATAATCATGCATTCGGTGCAAAAAGTGGCAGATTTTAAATAAAAAATATATTTAAGATCTGCTTCCAAAGTGAGCATCCTGAGTCAATGAGAAACCCAAAGCGGTAGGTCAGTTTCCACATACCTCTAGCTTCTATTCTTCGGGTTAGAAGCGCAAGCCGTGCTCTAATGCGAAGGCCATTCAAGAACGGGTTTACTTTGAGGCAACGACCTTTTTCGTAGGTTAAAAACCTGAGTGTTTATTACACATTTTGGATTCTTGGACGATTGTACAAACGCCATGCGTCAAAGCGATTTCATTATCAGATCTTATAGGAATTCTGAACGTTTATTTTACAGATAGATGAGCAGCAGAGCTTTAGAAAACTTCAGATAATGTTTTTTTTGCGCAATGTTTCAACGGTTTTTCAGCTAAAGAGTTAGAAACACCGCAAATACCCTATGATTTATTTTGTAGATGTATTTAGAACTTTGCTTGTTCTCTAATGTGCTAATTTTTAAGAAAAGTTTTGCATACTTTAATTTTTTCTTCAAATTTCCATCTACTCGTTTTCTCATTGTTGAGAATGTCATCAGTAAAACTTGAGCTGTTAGTTGTATGCAGGGTGTTACACAAGTTCGATGTGTTAGCAGGTTGGTTAATTAGGACAAAATTGCGCATTTTAGCCTTTAACAAAATTATGTTTTAAATGTTGGGAAATTAAATTTGCCTATTTGAGACATGTTGGTTCGTTAGAGCCGTCACTTAGGCGTGCTTCTATGTAGTAGGAGCCACATTCGTTAGAAACTGGTCAGTTTTAGGGGCTTTTAGGCCGACCAAGGGAGAATGTGGAGAGTTTGTACCCTACATGAGCTCTTGCCAAGGGGAAGAGTGTGGAAGGTTTCAAGAAACAAACTGTATTGGTCAAATCCGATCATAGTTTTAGTGTACACATTCCGGGCATTTGAAAACTACGTTCGAAAGCTTAAAATGTCTCCCTTCTTTCTTGTTTTTTTAATTTTCAAATCGGAAATTTATTGGGATGGCGCCAATTTAAACAGCGAGGAGGTTTCAAAAAATAAACTTCCACTTAATTCGGACCTGCATTGAGCTCGTGCCAACGTGAAGAGTGTGCAGCTTTCCAAAAAACAAACTTTCCCAGTTAAATCTAGCCGCTGTTTCAGTCTGTTTACAAAATTTCCGCATATGAAGATTACGTTTAAAAGCTCAAAATTTCCAGTTTCTTCAGTTTTCGGAAATTTCTGAATCGGACCTTCATCGAGCTCATGCCAAAGTGAAGGGTGTGGAGCGTTTCAAAAAAAAAACTTTCCCAGTTAAATCCAGCCGCTGTTTCAGTCTCTTTACAAAATTTCGGCATTTGAAGATTATATTTGATAACTCAAAACTTCCAGTTTCTTCAGTTTTCGAAAATTTCTGGATCGGACCTGCATGGAGCTGGTGCCAATATAAAAAGTGCGGTGATGGTTTCAAAAATCAAACTTCCCCAGGTAAATCTAGTCGTTGTTTCGGCGTTTTTACAAAATATCCGTATACGAAGATTAAGTTTGATAGCTCAGAATTCCTAATTTCTTCTGGAAGAGCCTGGACGGTTCCGAAAAATCAACTTTCCGGACGTATTAGCCTGTAGCTCCCGCACTTTAGTAAACTTTCCTCAAACTCTACACTTTCTTCGATTTTTTTTTATCTCAAAATCATCGCTTTAATCGGCCCGTTGCAACGTGAAAGGGTCTCGCGGGTTTCTAATTCATTATATCTAACAAAAATTGATTTTTGAAAAATTGAAAGTTGAAAAACGGTAATTTCCGATGTAATTTGGTGGTAGTTTCAACGTATTTACAAATTTTTGGCTGACGAAATCTGGTTTTGTAATCCCAAAATATTTGCTTTCCTTGGTGTTTTCAATTTTCGAAATAGTCGCTTTATTAGGCTCGCTGAAATGTGAGGATTGTGGAAGGCTTCAAAAAACGGACTCTTCCTGCATCATTCGGCTGTAGTTCCGCACTGCCGACATCTGAAACCTGCGTCTAAAAACCGAAGAAGAAAATTATTTCCGACCCTGTATGGATTGACGCATTTCATCTATCAAGAAGGACAATAATTCGGATTCATTTGTGAAGAACTCAGCTACAATTCGGTAAAAAGCAGATGCAAATCAGGTACAGATTTCACGAGGAAACCGACTTAAAAGTTTGTTGAATAGTGCCAGTTCTCCAAAATCGTAGGAAATCTAAGTGCGTTTCCATCATAGATTAACTAAGTAACTGGTTTCCATCATTAAGCAATTGAGAAGATCGCCTTTAAAAGGAAATAGAGGGTCCGCTCATGAACGGGACTCCAAAAGGCATGCGCCAGCCGGATCAATAACAAGACACGAGAGCCCTCATTTCCGTCCGTATTCCCAAACAACGCAGTGTAAGCTGCTAGTGTAATTTTATTCCCGGTTAGTGTTTTTCCAGTCACTACGTCTCATTACAAGATACATCCCAGTCCTGGCATCGCCCGAAACATTTGGGCTTTGCCTCCAGAAACTTCATGTGACATGGCAGCTGACGCTGAAGACCCTTCCGTCTCCGAAGAAGATGACCCGGAGAATGCACACATCGCAGAACAGATCAACAAGGACATCTTTGACTTGCTTAAGATGGGGTAAGGTGGACGAATTACCCATTAATGGACGAACAGCATTGTCAGCAGAGCCTGTTTTTTGCAAATAAATTATAGAAAATTCTCGAAACAGAATGAGTATTCTCGTATTTGAATTACATTTGGTTTGACCGTTTAATTAGTTGCAATTAATGCAGGAATAAATTGTTGACAAAGTGCGTAGGCTGAGGTAAACAAGAGCTGTGGGTAAAACGTGGCGTTTTTTAGTAGAGCCTAATCGACAAAACCCCTGGAACATTAAAAAGCTTCTCAAAAAATGTCTGATAATGGCTCACAAAATCATAACTTTTTCATATCTAGAACGCACCTTAGACTGCAAAAATACAACAAAAAATGATTCTCCACTTTAACTGGTTTCTGAGAAAATAAATGCAAAACTAACACCTGCATAAACAAGCACAAAATTCTATGGCAAATTCAAAAATCTTAAAAATAACCTGATGATTACTCAAAATCTAAAAATTCATACCACAGTTAATCACCAACTTGACTAGATTCTGAGGAAATAACTTTCACATTGCAGTCTGCATAAACAAGCGCAAAACACAAACAAAATTCTTAAAAATTTCTGAAATTTCTTTTAGGAAGGGTCAAAATCGAAGCGTTTTCCATTTCTAGAGCACATCTTGCGTTACGAAGTTTATAGGAAAGGGAATTTTTATCTTTACAGCTTCATGAGCAAAAAATTTGAAACCACAACCTGCTTAAATATCCACGGAAATCACATGCAACTTTTCAAAATATCTGAAAATTGCCTGATGATGACAGATACCTAATCGATCTTTTAACTTCTACTAATGTAAAATAGAGTTGACCCTACAAAATGCATACAACAAGCTGCTCTCTAACCTCTTTGATTCTTCAATAATCCTCGTAAATAAAACGCAATTTTGCAAAATTGTCAAAAAACTCCGACGTACAAAATCCAGACACAAGTTTTAAAAATTCTTGAAAATTGCCTGATGATGATTGACTGAATGAAAAGAGAAAGATTTGGAACTTGTCGAACATCCTTTAACATACAAACTTGATGCAAAAGTGACTCTTACTTTGCAACCTTCTAAGCCAATTAAAACGACTTGCAGACAATTTTCAAAAATATGCAAAAATTACCTGATGCGGACGGAAAAGTCCCCACAAAGTCAAAACTTTGTTCAATATTAAAAGGGACTTTGCATTTGTGTTTTTACTCGCTTTGCCCATAAAATTTGTGATTTTTTCCGTGGCAATAAAGCATATTTTGATTTGATTGATTTGATTTGATAAACTTCGGCCTACAAAAATCAGACACAATCTTTACAAATTTCTGAAAATTGCCAGAAGATGAACAGAGAAACGTATTGTACTTATAGAGCATACTTTGCTGGGTGAACCGGAAGTAAAAGTGACTCTCTAACTTTGCAAGTTATTCACCAGATTTATATAAAACTGCGACCTGCATGAAAAAAACACATCAAAAATGGACTTTGCAGCGTCCCCCGTTACAAAACAAATAAATGTTAAATTCCGGCATACAAAAACAACCGCGAAAACCACACACAATTTTGGGAAATTAATGAAAATTGTCTGAGGCTGATTGAAAAGGGGAACGTCTTTGCCCTACCAACTTGATGTAATAGTAACTCTCCAACTCAGCAACTTTCAGTGCAAATTCATGTCAAACTGCAACCTGAATGTAACTTTGAAAAATTATAGAAAATTGCCTGATTATAACTGAAAATCGAAATTTTGTTCACTAGTAGAAGGAAATTTTTCTTCAAAAAACGAAGCCAAAATTAACTTTTCAGTTTCTCAAGTTATACGAGAAATAGGTCCTAATCTCCGGCTAAAAAAATCAATCACGATTTTGGAAAATCCTTGAAAATGGTCTGAGGAAGACTGAAAATATAAACATTTTGAACAGATCGAACAGAGTTTGGCTTACAAACTGGATGCCAAAGTGACTCTAACGTTGCAACTTCCTAAGCGAATAAGTGTGAATTTACTACCCGCTTAAATATCCGCGAATACCACATGCCGCTGTTCAAAATATTTGAAAAACTCCTAATGATGACAGAGAATCGAAACTTTTAACTTGTACGATTGTAAAATAGACTTGACTCTACAAACTGCATGCAAAAACAACCTCTCCAATCAAACGCATTTTTCAAAATTGTCAAAAATTGCCGGTTGATGACTGAAAACTCAAACTTTGTTTTCTAATAGCTAGAACTTTGCGCTCAAAAATGCATTGCAATGCAATTTTAAACTTATGTAAATAGACATTTCCCGACAAATTTGAGGCAAAAGTGACTGTCTAACGTTGCCACTTTTTGAACAAATTAATGCGAAACTACGGCATGCATGCAACTTTGAAAAAAACTTGAAAATTGCCTGACTTGATCGAAAATCAAAATTTTTAATTTCTTAGACAGACTTTACCGTACAAAATAAATGCAACCGTGACACTATCTTAGTGCGTTAGTTCTTGAATAAATAAAGTGTCAAATTTCAGCATGAAAAAATCATATTTAATTTTGCAAATGTTTGTCAATTTTTTCTTCACTTAAGTGTGAAGTGTACGCATAAGAAACTTTGATATACAAAATGCATTAAAATTGACTTTCACACTTTTCTGATGCAATTTTTAGGGGAAATATATTTTAAGCTCTAACTTGAAAAAACTCTCAGGAAAATCTGACGCAATTTTGAAAATTCTTAGAAATTTCCAAATAATGACACAAATAACATAAGCTTTGACAGCTTTTTAAGCAGAGTTTGCCCTGCAGAAAAACGTACAACAAAAGCTCACTGGGTTTGTTAGTTCTTGAATAAACAAATGTCAAACTCCAGCCTGCAATAAAAAACTTCGAAAGCCAGCAAAAATCGCAGCTTTTAGAACTTTTCATTAAGTCTTTGCCCTGCAAAATACATACAACAGCATAACACTTTTTATTCTTGAGTAAATCAATTCAAAACTCCGGTCTGCTAAAAGATCCTCGTAAACCAAGCGCAATTTTGAAAAATTGTCATAAATTGCCTGATGATAAGATTTTCACCAACTTTGTTCACAAAAAGAAGAGATTTTGCTGCCAAAAACGCATCCAAAATTGAATTTTAAAATTCTCAATTTGCAAAAGAAAGAAATGCTAAACTCCGACGTACAAAAACCAGACACAAGTTTTAAAAAATCTTGAAAATTTCCTGAAGATGACTGACAAGAGAAACCTTTGGAACTTGTGGAACATACTTTACCATACAAACTTGATGCAAAAGTGACTATTATTTTGCAACTTTCTAAGCAAATTAACGTGAAACCACAACCTGCAGTCAAATTTCAAAAATATTGGTAACTACTTGATGATGACTGAAAAGTGCAACGTTGTTCAACAACTTTGAAAATTGTTGCAACAACAAAATAAATGCAATTGTGTCAATGAAGTTCAGTCTTAGTGCGTCAGTTTTTGAATAAATAAATTGTCAAATTTCAGCATGAAAAAAAATCACATTTAATTTTGCAAATGTTTGCCAATTTTTTCTTCACTTGTAAATGTGAAGTGTGAGAGTAAGAAACTTTGATATACAAAATGCATTAAAATTGACTTTCACACTCTTCTGATGCAATTTTTAGAGGAAATATATTTTAAACTGTAACTTGGAAAAACTCCCGAGAAAATCTGCCGCAATTTTGAAAAATTCTTAGAAATTTCCACATGATGACACAAAGAACTGAAGCTTTTACAATTTTTAAGCACAGTTTTCCCTGCAAAAAACTTACAACAAAAGCTCTCTTGGTTTGTTAGTTCTTGAATAAACAAATGTCAAACTCCAGCCTGCATGAAAAAACCACGCAAGACAGACGTATTTTTTTTACGAATACTTTGCTCTGCAAAATACATACAACAGCAGCTCTATAACATTTTTGATTCTTGAATAAATAAGTTCTAAATTCCTTCCTGCAAAAACGTAATTTCCTCGTAAACCAAACGCAATTTTGCAAAATTTTCAAAAATCGCCTGATGATAACTTGTTCACAGACTTTGTTCGTGAAAAGAAGAAGCTTTGCTCCCAAAAACGCATCGTAAATTGCTTTTTCAACTTCTCAATTCGCAAAAGAAATAAGTGCTAAACTTCGGCGTACAACAACCAGACACGATTTTTAAAAATTCTTGACAATTTCCTGAATATGACTGAAAAGAATAACGCTTGCAACTTGTCGAACATTCTCTACCATACAAACTTGATGCAAAAGTGACCCTAACTTGGCAACTTTCTAAGCAAATTAACATGAAACTATACGACCTGCAGACAAATTTCAAAAATAACAAAAAGTATCTGATGGTGACTGAAAATCTAAACTCTGTTCACGACTAAAAGGGATCTTGCAATCAAAAACGCAGCTAAAATTGACATTTCAACTTCCCAAGTTACAGAAAAAATAAATGCTAAACTCTGGCCTACAAAAATCACTAAAAAAAAACAGCACAATTTTAAAAAATTCTTGAAAATTGCCAGACGACTTCTGACACAACTTCTGTTCTGCAACTCTTGAAACTTGTACAACAGAGTATAACTTTTTCACTGCGTTAGTTCCACTGTAAATTAATGCCAAACTCCAGCCTGAAAAAGCATCTCGTACGGAGACGAAATTTTGCAAATTTGTCAAAAATTGTTTAATTTTCTTCACCTAGATTAAGGTACTTTGCTATAGAAAATGTATCAAAATTGACTTTCTGGCTTCGCAAGTTCCAGAGGGAATAAGTTCTAAACCTCCACAAATATGAGATACAATGTTGAAATATTATGGCGAATTGCCTTGAAATTCCACACTAGACTCCGAAACTTTTAAAACAGACTTTGGCCAACAAAATAGGTACAACAGCAACTTTTGTTAGTTCTTGAAGAAATAAATGGAACACTCCAGCCAACGAAAACAACCTGGTAAAGCAAGCGCGTAAAAAATTGCCTAATGCTGACCTAAAATCTAATTTTCTTTACTTATAGAAGGAACTTTTCCTTAACATGTGCCTTCAAACTTAATTTTCTCTCTTCTCATGTCCGATAGCAAATAAATGCTGAAGCAAACGACACCACGAAAATCAGACGCAATTTTTAAAAGCTATCAAAGTTGCCTGATTATAACTCGAGTCGAAACGTTTTCCATTCATAAAACAAACTACGTTCTACTAAACCCGATACAAAAAAATATCTCCAGTTTTCCTAATTTCTGAAGCAAATAGGGCAAAAGCTTGATTATAATCAACTGAAGATCACTTAAAATCTGAACTTTCTTCATTAATAAAATGCACGCACTTTGTCGTAAAGAAATAATGCAATATTCATTCTGATTTAATTAAATCTAGATAGAGTTTTTAGACAGAATAAATAGTTGCCCCTAATACTAAATCTGTTACAAACGTAACAGTGCTGACAACGCTGTGTACAAGCTGTTACAAAGTTCGTTTTAGAGCCACCGTCGAAGTGGAGGCGTATGTGGTGGAGTATGGCGTGGAAGTGCTCTGTGCGAAGGATGAGTGGGGGTACACGCCCGCTCATTGGGTGGCTCTGGACGGCAACGTGGACTTAATGCGGCTGATTATCGACAGTGGGGCGCCTTATGATCAAAACTGTTTGGGCACCCAAGGTCCCAGGCCAATCCATTGGGCATGTAGGAAAGGTAAGCAGCGATTATGTCTTGCCCTTCATTATTTGGTTATTATAAAATTGACTCTACTTGTTACTCTCTTATTTATGGATACACACCGATTTTTTCTTCGTCGGTGAATTCTGGATTAAATGTTACCTTAACAATAAATTAAAGTTAAATAACTTTTAATTCCTCTTACGAGTTAGTGCCGAATTGAATTGAATACATTTATTATAATGAGCAGAATTCCTATAAATGTATTGATTTTTTGACGCAGGTCACACAAAGATAGTGCAACTCCTTCTACAAGCAGGAGTACCAGTAAACTGTGCGGATTTCAAAGGACTTACACCCCTTATGACCGCTTGTATGTTCGGCAAAATAGCCACCGCCGCTTACTTGCTAGGGATGGGCGCCTCCCACCACCTGGTGGACATCAATGGGGACACGGCGATGCATTGGGCGGCCCACAAAGGACACGCGGACATTATTCCACTGTTGGTCAATGCTGGGGCAGACATGCAAAAACGTGACAATTTCGGGTCAACCCCGTTACATCTGGCCTGCCTTTCCGGTAGTGCCGAGTGCGTTGGTTTTTTTTGCTTTAAGGCAAGTTGCAGCTGTTTGGAAGACTCTTACGACTAATTTGAGGGGTGTTTTAGAGCAACGTTGATTTGAATCCGAAGGACAA
>NW_026017110.1:43013644-43023568 GCF_020466585.1 Dendroctonus ponderosae | reverse complement strand
AGCGTCTTCCTTTCGGGAGTTTGAAATTGAGATACTATAACATGGTTATTGCATACCGAATAACACCTTCTAACAGTAGCATGAGCTAATTTAGACAATGCTGGATTATTCACAACGTCCATCCAGTGTTGAAACAAAATCGCACCATGAGGAAACATGTGGAAACTCACATCCGGATTCCCGTTACGATTTTCGCACGACAAAAATGCACACTTTATAATAAAGTCAAGGCATGATCTGAAGCAATAGATAAATAAGTCTGTGGTATCTTTTCCTCTAATTATCTATATTTTTTAGCACAACTTATAGTATGAACAACAAACTATGAAACAATCACAAGATCACTAGCAAAATCGAGTCCAACACGTGTTCTGCAAGCAGTAAATTGCAATGCAGCAGAATTCTTGTTATATGGTAACTGCTGATCATACATAAAGACGTGCTGCTGATTACAGTGATGATTAACGACAGCCACATGGCGAGTTTCATTTTTCTTCCCGCCAACAACGCGCCTCTTGCATTTGTTTACCGAACTAATTTTGTGGTCAAGGCTATCCCATTGAGTTGTCAAGGGGGTGTAGTAAATGCAACTCTTGTCCATATGACATTTTCTTTTCGATAACTTGGGTTATACAGAACAGATGATCTACAGTGGATGTATCTGCCCTGAATCCGGGCCTGTTCTTCTGCCTCCATGTCTTCTCTCGCATTTTCCATTTAATTTCTTATTATTTTGCCGTAAATTTTGCTGAGCGTACTAGTCACAAATATGCCTATAATATTCCTTTTTTGTGAATTGCAAATTTATATGATCTTTTCCACTCGTTTCGGACTTTGCTTCCGTTTAGATACTTTTCTGTCACTAATCATTCTTCTTACCTTTGATTGGGTGCTCTTATCATTTTGGATGGCATTCTTTGTTTTTTGAGATAAGTAAATGTTACACAGTTTTATATTTCCCTCCATTTCTCTCTCAATCTCAGGATCCCATCAATATGGAAGCAGGTATCAACTTGCTAATTTTAAATGGCAGACATATATTATTACAAAATTTAAAAGGCAAATTATTTTGAGAGAAAATTTCCACATCGACTAGTTAATTGCTATGATTTTTATGCAAATTTCAAGCGTTTAATTATGGCTCATAACAAATTCAAAAATTTGAAATTTACCTGAATTTAAATGAAAATAATTTACCCTTTAACCCTTAATATGAAAAATTCCTGATTTTCTACTTAATGTTTAGACAATTTACCCTTCAGTAATCAACTTTTCGTTTATTATACGTCGTAGTTTAGTTTCTGTTTTTTCGAGGAAAATACAGCCTCAGAGAAGTATCTACGACGTCTCAAGGAAAACTTATTTAGAAGCAGGCAAGAGCATTTTTTACATAACAAATAGGAATGAACAAAAAGTTTATGAATATGAATGAATGAATATTTTAATCTAAAATATATACCACTTATAAAGTTTACAAAGACCTTCAAGAAAAGTTAGTAAACGATGTTTTAGAAGCGCAAAACTAAATAAATTTTAGAAAATTTAAAAAAACGCTAAAATCGACGGTTTTTTGAGTAAAGAAATGACCGCATTTTAATTTAGTTGACATTTTGTAGGTATTTTTGTCTCGAAAAATGTTGAAATTGTCTGAATCTTCCCTATTGTTATTTCGTAAATTGAACAAAAAATGTTTAAGCATACTGGAACATCAATGATCCCAGATTTTTCACACACTCTTATTTCATAAAAGTAATAAATCTCTCAGAAATTACTATTTTTTTCTTCAGGGCGACGATTTTGTTTTTGAATAACGGGGCTCGCACAAACTAGTACAGAAAGATATGCACTTGGTTCATTGCAGAAACCTGAAGAATTGATACGTGCATTATATTTAATACTGTCGAAACTCTTCAATCTGGTACACTTGCGCTCAAAACTGCCTTATGAGAATGCAATCGATTTTCTAAGATAGGTAGTGTCGACACACCACCCGTGATTTTCCGTTTTTTAGTAATTTTTTATGGTTTGTGCAAATTCGTACGAATTATTGAAATGCATGCATTGATGATGAAAACGCATCCAAAGGATGACCGGTCCACAGATTACACACTATCACATGCACGCGACGGCCCCAATGGAACGTTAAATTTTGCGGGCGGCGGTGTGCGTACGAGAGAAAACTGCGCACTTGTCTTTATCTATGCACCGTGCCATAAGAAGTTATCACTTCACAAACCAACAAAAAACTCTCTTCCAGGTACTGCCGTTGACCTGGAACGTTGCCCGAGGCTCGAACTACAGCTTCATTTACTGGAACATCGTACTGTGGATCAGCTGGATAGTCGCCAATCGCAAGAACCCTGGCTACGCTCCGATGAACACTGACACATATTTACAGGTCATCCAGTCACTTTCCCATCAACGCTATTCGTCAGGGTCAGTGATCAACAGCGTGGCGAATGAACTGTGCTTCACGTGCAGAACGATAAGGCCACCCAGAGCAAAACATTGCAGGATTTGCAATCGATGCGTCTACATGTATGACCATCACTGCAATTTAATCTACAACTGCGTCGGGTTGCGGAACCGCGTTTGGTTCTTTGTCTTTCAGTTGAGCTTGGCCATTAATTGGTCCTATGCATGTTACTTTGCAAGCTACTGCTTTCATCATGAACAGCACGGCCTACTGTCCTTAGTCATCCTGTTGGAAGGAGTACTTTTTGCCATGTTTGCCACTCTCTGCTGGATGATCACATGCACAATCGTGAGTGTTCTCACTAGGCATTTTTCTGTTCTTTCAACAATAGTTATATTTCGCAGCTGTTATACGCCTGCATGAACATCACCACCAACGAGATGATGCACTACAAGCGATACTCGTACCTTCAAAACTTCGTGGGCCGATACAAAAACTACTACTCCAGGGGCCCCATTTTCAATTTGATCGAATTCTTCTTTTCCAACTCTGAAGAACTAGATCGAGCGCCACGCGCTTGGCAGCACTGACACAGGGCGGCAGTGGAGAAAATTCGCAGAGGTTCCAAGGACAATAGAAAGTGTATAACGTCCAAGAAAAAAGGGCCAATCGGTCCGGAGCATGGAACGAGATAGTTTTCGCTTTAGGGTTAGATACCCAGTGCAGCCTAGTTCCATGTATTTTCCATATATGGAGAACCGTTTGTGATTTTCACACAATGAAACATTCAAAATAGGCCTGGGTAACTCAGTGAATTTTTAGGAGTTGACGCAGTGCTACGCAAATGGATGGTGCGCCAACCCAACGCACCGGCGCAGTAACTCAGTTCCGTTGCTGGGAAAATGTTGCACTTTTTTTAAATTGTTTTTTGATTTATTCAAGGACCATTTATTAATAATATTTGCAGTTTCTCCAAATTTCAGAATTTTTCAGTTTTGACAAAGTTACTCTGTCTGCTAATCGCTCGATTTTTTAAAGTTAATCTTAAAGAATTTTCCGCCAAAAATTATGAAATAAATTTTATTAGAACATTCGCCTCGTTCGTCGCTTTGTAAAAAGGTTTGAAATCTCTTTCCAGCTTCGAATTTAGACACACATCAATTCATTTTCTGTCAAAAAACGAACAGTATAAGCAAAAGTTGCAAATAAATTATTTGGAAAACTCGTCACCTCTATTCCTCTGAAGACTGTAGAGCTTGTTAAAAAAATTTGGTTTTTTAGTTTTGACTGATTTTTTTTGCTTTACTTTCCACACCAAAACGCTCTATTTTGTGGTTTCACTTAAAAATATTGACGATCTGAAGGTCTGTACCGTGAAAAATTGCAAGACAAATCGATAATAGCTTTGTAGAAATTTTACAAAAACTTTGTTCAACGTCGAATTCGGGACAAAAGCGAAAATAAGTTTCTCCCGTTTTTCCCCGAACTTCATTAAGGTTTTCTCCAAAACGGATAACAAAACTAAAAGTGTTTAATCATAAATGTAATTTTTTTTATGATTTTCTTCTTTGACAGTAATGGCGTCTTTTTGCGAAAAATTATAAAATTAATTTTACTAGAAAATTCGCCTCATTCATCGGTTTGCAGGGAACTTTAGAAAATCCTTTTCAGCTTCGAATTTGGCACAAAAATCAAATAATTTTATTCTATTATTTACCGAAAGTAATTAATATTATCTTGAAAAAACGACCAGAGAGCAAAAGCTTACAAAAAATTATTTGGAAAATTCGCCCCTCTCATCGCTCTGAAGATTTTCAGGTTATTCTAGATTTACCAGTTTCCATTAAGCAATTCTTTTTACGCAAAAATCGCATGTTTTTTAATTAAATTACTGACCATTTTCAGGTATTTTCTGTGTGACTGAACACTCGCCTCCTTAACCGCTTTGCAAAACCTTTTGCAGCTTCCAATTTTAGACAAAAGCCTCATCATTTTTTCTTGGTTTTTTTCCAAAAATATTTTCTCGAACAGAAAAAGTGAAAGTTTGTAATGATTCATTTGGAAAACTCTTGGAAACTGAGGGTTTCTTCACTTTTAGGTCAACTCCGTCTCTAAACAGAAAAACCGCGTTTTTCCTAGCGTTTTACTGTAAAGTACTGGCAAACTGAATCTTTTATGCCTAAAAATTAAGAGATTGATTTTGCAAGAAAACTCGTCGACTTTCTTTGGACTCTATGTTGCTTACGTAACTCACATTACACGTTTTTGTAAAATTTTTACAAATCTATAAATTTATCTTGTAATTTTTCGCCTAAAAGACCTCCATATCGTCAGTATTTTTAAATGAAACTCTTCAAAATAGAGCGTTTTTAAGTAGAAAGAAAAGCAAAAAAAATCAGTCTAAACTAAAAAACCACATTTCTTTAACAAACTCTACAGTCTTCAGCAGAATGGAGGTGAGAAGATTTCCAAATAATCTGTTATAAACTGACGCTTAAGCTATTCGTTTTTTGATAGAAAATTATTTGATTTTTGTTCTAAATTCGACGCCGGCAAGGGATTTGAAAACTTTTTACAAAGCAGCCAAGGATACGAAATCTATTTTATAATTTTTTACGGAAAATACCTTAAGTTTGTCAGAATTTTTAAGTGAAACTTTAGAAAATTGAGCATTTAGAAGAAAGGGTAACTTGGTTAAAACTGAAAAATTCTAAAGTTTTGAAGAAATTTTAAAAATTTTATTAATAAATAGCCCTTAAAATAAATCTAAGAACAACTAAAAAAGTGATCAACATTTTCCCAGCAACGGAACTGAGTTCCTGCGCCGGTGCGTTGGGTTGGAGCACCAAGCCATTTGCGCAGCATTGCGCCAACTCCTAAATTGGGTCAATTGTTGTCTGAACCTGTTTTCCCTTGCTTGCAAAAATTAAAACTCAATTTATATCAAACCTCTTAAAACGTTGTCAAATATTATATAATTCTTCGAGCATCGATCAAGCATCAGAATTGTCAAATAAGTGTCGTTTTAACTGAATTAAATTTTTATCGTTTTAATTAGTTATCGTCTGTCACTCCCCAATACTCAGATAATTTTTTGTAAACTGTTTCTATCGTTTTAACTGAATACAAATTCAGTGAGCGTCACTCCACCAAGTTAAAAAACCGTGAATTGAAACTGAGGCTACTTTAAGTCAATAAGCCACGAAATGTCACTAATACTTCAGAACTGTCAAAAGTGTCATACATTTTTCCAATAACTGTCTGTAAACTGTCTATTATCGTTTGAACTCAATTCGGGAGTTCAACTACCGACGCTGCGAAACGTTAAATTACTCGTTGTCGAGTGACAGTTGAGACTTGTTAGACATGTTTATTTATTGGAGTTGATGACATTTATAACATAAAACAACACTTACACAATTTTCGATCTGTTTCTATTTGGTTAAATGGTTGCAAAAGTTGATTAGAACAAAACAAATCACAATCAGATGTAAACACCAATGTCAGCAAAACAAATTACTACTTAACTTGTTGTTATAATTTCAGCCACCAGGGGGCGTTTCGATTTTTAAACTCGCGAATTTAATTTCAGTGAACGTCTCTCCATCAAGTCAAACAACCGTGAAATGCAACTGCGACCACTTCAAACCGTCAAGTTCTTCCGTGGTTGCGTGGAAAATGTTGGGTTTGTTTTACGTATTTTTTGGATCTCGACCTTACAAATAATCCAAATCCTCTTAATTTTTTTTCAAATTAAAAACTAATGTATTGCATTATTTCAAGAACTATTAAGAGAAGACTTATGTAGTATACTATCAAGGTGCTCTTTAAAAAAAAATCAAGTGTAATTTGAAACTTTCTTGAGACACCCTGTGTGTTTTTCTGCTTATGTGGCTTATACTCTACAAATGATTAAAAATGTTTAATTTTTTCAAATATTTTCAGTAATAAAGGAGCGAAACAATAAAGTATAAATCAACAATTATTCAGTTTTATTCTATCCCTCATGAACCAATTAACAGAGAAAACAAAGGAAAATGCGCCCTTTTTATTCTCTCAAAAATTTTAACAACATTGGCAGCATCAAATATGATTAGTCGTTCAATCGACGTCAATTTTTTATCACATTTTGCGATGATAATCCACTTGACGTCTAATCTACGTGAATGAAGCAAGCAAAATAACGTTATTATAAAGACGACCGTGTAACGTCATTCAAATCACGTTTACAATTGATTGAAACATTAGAAAAAGCTGGCTTAAATATTATTAATAATTATTAGTTCTATGATTTCGCTCCGGTCATCAACCTATTACTGTAACCTACTTGATTCTGGAACTAAAAAATCGAAGCTCGGACTAGAGTTTCGCCCCCTTTCGCGTTCTGAACGTCTGAGCGTCTGAACGTCATTTCTTCGAAGCAGGTGAAAGTTCTAATGACCTTTTATTGAAAAGGCTCATTGGCTATCGAACTAATTTATAAATGTTTCCTTCATCCATTAGGTTTGATCAGAAATTCACTATTTCCAAAGAGATGCAAAAATATCTAAATAGTAAGTAAAATAGAAAGAAAATAATTTGACTAGAAACATTACACAACTCGTGTGTCGTGTCATGTCCGCTTTTACTCTTGAAAAAAAAACGAAACAAAGTGAAAAGGGAAAGGAAAAAAATCGTCAAATACAGTCCGGCGCAACGCCGAAGGCGCCACATAAATTAACCAAAGATAGCTGAATCTCACGTTAAATACGACGGTACTGCTGGCCATTATTGACGTATTTGACACGTGATAATGACGTGGCTATTACGTGGTTTTTAGTCATTTAGCTCACGTCATCTAGATGAGACAAACTTACGTCGTGCGGACGTCATATTGGGGATGGCAGTGGTATCTTTTATTACGCTTATTTCACGTTTAACCGACCTTCGTTTAGAGAAGAATCCGATAAATTAACGATTCCTCTACTATAGGATTTTTTTCAAAAAAACAAAACACAATTCTACAAAAACTATTATTTTCAGATCTTACATGGGCTTTTAACTTTAAGCTAGTAGATATTTACAAAATATCAAATATTGCTTGGCTTAGATGAACTTACACTAATTATTAATCCTTAAAGCTTCAGCATCCCTGCATCGATAGAAACATACGTCTACCTACTTACTTGAGTATAAAATGATTAGGTTTATTTTGAAAAATACCACGTATTATCACATTGCCTTAAATCAATACGAAAAATTAAGATTAAACGCTATTGACTACGAAAACTTCGAATTCGAAAACTTTGTAACCCACCTATTTTTAAGTCCAAATGAAGTAATACTAAAGCTATACACTAGAAATACTATAACAGGCATTCCATAATTGCTAGTAATCATTACTCGACGAGATTCTCCATATAAGGCACGGCAAAGTAATCACAATTATTTGCGATAATCAAAAATATTACCACTAAGGAATAAGCGGAGATTTAGGAGGCGAGGTCGACATGTTTGACGACCGTCTCTTCAACAGACACTCAGTGTCCATTTCGTCGCCTTTCTGCACGCTCAGCGAACGGGACATATTCTGCTTCAACCTGAATAGAACAATCACAAATAAAACATGTCAGGAACAGTGCAGCTCAAGCCTCAAATAGCGTTCTACAACCCGCAAGCAAACCCCTGTTTTCACCCTTAGAAGAAATGCTTCAATTACCCGATTAGTATCCGTCTGGGCATGCTTTCGGAATGGGACTAAGAAGCAGATTTACTCTTGAAATAAAAAGGAGCAGTTAATAACACCATCACCTTCCTCGAAACCTTAAAAAGTCCTTAAAATGCAGCGCAATCTATCATGAACAATGCAGCTAAGCAACAGATGAACCGCGAAATGCTATCATGTATGAGTATGACTTTGTTTCATATGGTGTTTAAAGATGACACTTTGAGTCAGTAATTATGACTATTAGTAGTCATTTTTTTCAATGGCTTTTACTGGAGTAACGGCGGATTCGGAGCGTTTCAATCCCGTCAGCCTAATAACGTTTCGGAGGTTGACGTCTCCAGAAAACTGTGCCCTCAAGTACTCTCTGGGGTCCAAGATAAAAGATCAAGGGCCAAGATGAAAGTCGCAAGGTGGTAAACCTGGACTGTATGAAGGACGTTTAAAGTTGCAAAACCGAATTTGTATTATTTCTGACTGAAACTTCTTTGAAACTCGGTACACCTTATGACGCTGATTGTTAGTCTCAATGCCTTCAAATTGTCCCCAAGATGAGTGGAAGAAAGTGAAAATCAGTACACCTTCGAACACAGAATGTTCGTCAACTAAACTTCTCAAGACCATTGCTTCCAGAGTTATTGAAAATGTTCCGCTGCAAACCAGGATAAACATGTGCCCTCTTCAGGATGGCGCTCTACCCCATTACAATTTAGCAGTGCGAAGGCACCTAAATAATGCATTACCGAATAGATGGATTGGGCGAAACGGACTAACTTGGGCGCCGCGTTCGCCAGATATGACATACATGGATTTCTTTTTCTGGGGCCACTTAAAGGCTTTGGTCTATTCTACGCCAGTAAAAAATATTAATGATTTGCAACAAGGAATAATAAATTACGGTGAAGTTATTAAAAATAAATCGAGAATATTTTTTCGCGTTAGAAGACATTTTTTAAAGAATATTCGCAAATGTATTTAAATGAACGGAGAACATTTAGAAAATCCGTTGCAAAGTTTTGATCTTTTTCCTAGTGTTTATTAATTTTTTAAGTGTTCTATATAATTTTAGATTTGAGGAAAAGTTTTGTTTGTTGATATAAATCCGTTAAAAATAAACTTACTAAGTAACTCATGCCTTGTTTTGCTGCGGATTCAATTAAATACAGGACTACTGCCAGAGCTGGGCAAGTATTTAGGAATTAAATTAGGTACTTTTTGGTATTTAAATACGATGTATTTAACTACTTTTTCAAGAATGGTATTTATAATTGAACCGTCAATTACTTTCTATAAATAATTAGTAATTAGTATTTGAAAAATGTATGTAAATACTTTCATAAATGCCCCCCGAGTACTGAGAACCGTGTTTAATTATTTTCTAGTAATTAAATCAGTATTTTTCATCCCCACCTTAAATTTAAATCCATGTTTTGTCTTGTCGGAACTTGTCTATGTAGTATGTTGTTTAGTTAGTTCTTGTGTCGTGTCGTGTGTGTACTCTCAAGCTGCGTGTCCTATTTATTTGTCAAAAACATTACAATACATCAAGTACGTAAATACAGGCTATCAAAAAAGATATTTTTTTAATTATTTTTACTGGCCGTTTTCGAAATATGTCCCATATAATAAATCAATCAATTTGTATTTTAATTTCAAGTACTAATTATTTAACTGAGCAGAATGGCAGCATTGATTTTAACCTAACTTGTTATTCCTTTAATAAAGGATTAATTGTTACTTACCTTACTCAAAATGTATTAGTTTTATGGTCTCTTTTTGTAAATATTAAGAAAATGGTCCGTTA
>NW_026017110.1:42994313-43012887 GCF_020466585.1 Dendroctonus ponderosae | reverse complement strand
GGCTAGTTCGGCCCTCAGGGCATTATAAGGTCCGTAACGCCCTTGGTACATAAATAGCTATTATAATTGCATTTCCCATCACCAAAAACTTTTTTGCGCCTTTTAGAAAGCGCAGAAATTATGAAATGAATTTCAAAGTTAAATTGTAACTTTTAAAGGACGTACAGAGTTGCAGCTAAACCCTGATCAGAACGCCATCGCGTACATCATGCATTATGTTGAACACAAGCGGGATGATGTAGGCGAAGGCGTTCGGATCGGGGTTTTGTTGCATGTTTGTGCAGGGACGTTGTAAAATAGTAATGTGGCTCAGCTGGAGAACGACACTTTAAAAACTAAGATTTTTGTTTCCATCTCCAACATGTATCAAAACGGATTATACACCCTTAGCCAAAAAACACGGACTTTTCTCAACACTCACAACTAAATTCCTCAAAAATATGACATCACTGCCGAGCACTTCTGAAACTCATTGTGACCGTTCTGTTACTGAATCAAACCGTATAGAGTCTACAAAAGAAAGTTCAAACAGCTCTGCATTACTGTTTGATGGAGGTTATTATAGGATTGTAAGAGAAGGAGAAGGTCATAAAAATGCCATATGGGTAGCATGTCTGCTTTGCGTTCCAAATACGAGCCCAGAATCATATCATTTGGCCCAGTCAACATTTTATTATTTACTTTATCTTGGAAGACATTGGTAAACACAAAAGAAAAAATTACTAAATCCAACTATTATTATTGTAATTTAAGACATTTTCGTCAATATTTTTTACTAAGATTAATATTTGAAAACTAGAAATATGACACTATATTAAATAATATAACAACAAATCATTTCATTTGGCCCATAAAAACGCAAAGCTTTTTTTTTTCATCATATTACCCTTGAGTTAAACAAAACAATTGCCAATTCTTGGATGTTGTTAGTGACACATCAACAGTTAGTTGTCAATATTTAACTTAAAAAAAATGGTGCGGGGTAAACCTTTGTCTAATGACTTACGTAAAGTTATTGTTCATTTACACAATGCTGGTAATTCTTGTGGCAAAATTGCCAAGCAAGTGCTATTATCACGTTATATTGTACGAAATATCATCAAATTATATAAAACCACACGAGCAGTTCAAAAAAAGCCAAATTTGGGTAGAACTTCAAAAATAATCCCGATCAATATGAGAGCCTTACGTCGTATTTTGAAACAAAACTGTCGTGCCAATTGTGGTGAATTAAGTGTAGAATGGAATAGAGCAAAGAGTAAACGTTTCTCAAGGTTAACCTGTCTCAGAGCTATCAAACTGCTGGGATATAACTTCTACAAAGTAAAATATTTCCTAGATTTTTTTTCATACAGACTCAAGGGTGAAGAATTTTTAACTTGTAGGCTAAAGAAAAACCTTTGTTAACTCTAAGACAGAAGAAAAATAGGCTAATACGCTCCATAAGTGGTGACGTCACAAATTAGACAGATTCAGGTACTATATCTAAGCAAAGTAAATTTGCATTGGAGTTAGATACGAAATTTCCAAAATGTACTGATTATCTCAACAGTGAAGAAAAAGAAGCATTCTAACGTATGTATTTGCATTTAAGAATGTCTGAATAACGATTCTACATTAAAATCATAACGTAATTATTAGCAGTTTTCTTTATTTTCGACGAAAATGTCTTGCTGACCTGAAACTTCATGTGAGCGGATAGCAGGTTTCGTACTAGTAACTGTGTTAAAACCTGTTATTTGTATTTAAATGTTATAGAATAATGGTCATGTGTTAAGCTCCTGAATATAAACTTATGATGATCGTGAAAATGTTCGTTTTTCTGGTTTCCAAAAACACCCACCCACTCGAAATCGATGGATAAAGTTGGTACGGTTAGTAAATCTTATATTGTTATTTGTAAACCGTATGTTATACTTGAAAATGATTTATAGGAGAACTCTTTAGATCCTGGTCCTGGAGCCTTTGTATGCAGTTGTCATTTTCTTGATGGGAATAATTAAAAAGGTCCTAACAGGTCTTGGCCTTATAGTTACAGTACCTTGTCGCAAAATAGTATCGGAGTCCCGAAAAATTAGCAGAACGAAAATATCTGCCGGAGCAGAAACACCAAGCGACCATTTGAGAACAACAACAAATAATATTACAGACCTGAATCTAAGCCACAACCTTCGACTTCGACTGAAGGTATTCTTGAAACCTTTATATCTACAGCACGGATTGATGCTGAAAATGATTTTCTCTAACAACTGCCGGAAGTGTCAATGGGACTTTGTTAAAACTTTATCTGAACGTTTTTCAATTGAAAGTATAAAAGGAAATGGTGTCTTAGTATTTATGTATTTTTCTACTTATGCAATATTCAAATGTTTTATCAGACTGATAAGATGAAGGCTTTCACGGCCGGTTAAATCACATTTAGGAATGTTTTCCGGGCTTTGAAGCCGTGGTCTATGGGAATTTCTTCCTGACGTTTCGTCCACAACTGCGGTGGACATTATCAAAGGCGATGAGGCAGTGGGCGAAGTGATCTACCGTGCTTTCCGACTAAGACTGGTTCAACTGCTGGATTCCCCGTCGTATTTATGCAGCCCAGCCGTGTGTGCTCATGCGTGGGGGTTCAAATGCTTCGGCGCACACGCTGTTTGGCGCAAAACGCGCTTCCAATCTGGATTGAGTGCCGGCATTGGATTGCACATCATAGATGGGACTGTTAATGCTGTTAGGTACATTGAGATCCTTAGAGGCAGTTTAATGCCAAGCATTGTCACATTAAAAACAAGAGAAAATGCGTACATATTCCAACAAGATGCTGCTGCATGCCATACTGCTCAAACAGTAAAGGAATGGATGTTGCAAAATAATGTTTCGATTTGGATTGGACATCCAGTAGCCCTGATCTCTCGCCAATTGAAACCCTTTGGCATAATATGAAAAAAGATTACGTGCTACGCCAGCTTGAACAGTTCCTGAATTAAAAGGAAGACTAACTCAAATTTGGAACTCATTTATTGCTGAAGACTGCAAAAAGTTAGTAAACACTATGCATGCCAAAGCGAGTTGAAGCAAAAGGGAGATGTTACACAGTGGTAAAATCACTGATACCCTTAATATGATTGATTATTGGTTCAAATGAAATGATTCGTTGTTATATTGTTTAATTTAGTGTTCTAAGCATATTTCTAGTTTTCAAATATTACTCTTAGTAAAAAATGTTGACAAAAATGTCTTAAATTACAATAATAATAGTTGGATTCAATAAATTTTTCTTTTGTGTTTACCAATGTCTTCTACCGTAAACTACGTTCTACAACCTCGCATTCTACTGATGTATCTTCTCAAAAAAATCAAATTGACATAAAACCAGTTTTACAAAAAGTAAAAATATTTCTCAAAATAAATTTAACATGCAAATTTTGAAATTTCTAGTGAATACTATGTCTGCTGTTTGCTGTTTCAATATTGGATAATCCCAGCTTTATTAATATATTCGAAGGATTTAACCTAAAGGTTATAACAAGAACTACTGGAATTAGAAGCATTTCAGAGATGTCACGTACGGTTTTAGGCAATATCGAAGCTGAACTTGAAAATGTAGATTTTATTTTGTAACAACAAATAATCAATATTTAGATATCTATTTTGTAATCTTTCATATTTAACATAAAATGATAAACATCATTACTATTTTGTAATAATATATAATAAAAATGTTTTGAATTTAATTGGAAAAATATTTGAGTTTGCCTCGGTTATTTCAGGAAACATGGGTTCCGTCTCCTTATTTTCTATCACGCAACGCATTCTTGATGTTAAGGCGATACGAATCTCCCTTCAGCTTATAGTTGCAAAATATGTAAAACGAATTTATTAGGGCTTATTTTCAATTGTCTATATTATTTCTATGATTAATTGTGTTTACCACGCATCAAAATGGATTTTTTCGCTTCCTATACCCTTTGATTCCTTTATGATTAAATCTTCTCAATTTAGTTTAATTTTTTTAGCATTGCATTAGTTCAGTTTGAATATTTTTTTGAACATACGCGCGATGGCTTACATTATGTATACATATAGTGTGTCAAGTGTATCCTGTCTCTATAGCTCTTCCTCGTTTTACCTTTTTTTTTAAACAGATAGAACGTCTTCCAATCACCAAAATTAATTGATTTTTTAGTCCTATTCAGATACAAGTTGTAGCAGACGTTCATAAACAACATGCACAAGAGCAGTCACAAAAACACGCTATAATGCGAAAAGTATTAAGTAATGTTGAACGCCAAAAACGATTTCGTGCTAAAAAACGAGCATTAAGTGATAGATCAACTCAAAGTGGCTTTCATCAACCACGAACTAGTGCTGAACGTTAAATATTATACAAAGCAAATAAGAAATTACGACACAAAATAAAGAAACTCAAGAAGAGTTAACAACATATCGTTAAAGACTGTTAAATGTTGCAAATAAACAAGATATTTTACATTCAAAAGGAAATTAAATTACATTTTACCTATTCCTGATCCATTTATAAATTATTAGCCTAAACAAGAATATTCAAATTATAAAATAAAATAAATATTGCCATCATGCGTTAAACAAGTTTAATATTGTATGGCTTCTATTAATTTATGAAGTTAACACTTCTGTCGAGCGTCCCGTGATTTTTTTTTTAGTTTTTGTCTGATTAAATGGTTATCCTATTTCATAAGTTCCTATGATATGTGTTCTGTTTTTTTTTGTAAATATTATTATGTATTGTTTCTGAATGTTATTAATTTGTAATTTGCCCTTGTAATTTCTAATGTAGTAATTTGCCCAGCTCTGACTACTGGGTTGAGAGTGAGAAAAACTTTGTCAATTTGTCAAATGAAGAGGTTTTGTCAAATGGAATGTCAAAAGCCCATTTTTTGTCTAGTATTGTTTAATCTTTAAAATCGCATATTGCTTTTTGTCATATTATCGGTATTAAAAAAGTTACGGAAAAAAATTTAATTGGGATGTCACGTAAAGTGCCAGCTAGTGGCAACGTGGAGAAACAATTTTTTATCTCTATACCGACTTTCAATTGAATCCGCGAAGAAAGGTCCAGAATAATTCAAAAATTAAAAGAAAAAATTGATATTTGATGGGCTGTCACTTGGAAAATATTCCGATTTCGACAATTTGTAACGCAGTTTGCAAACACCTTTTATTTATCACAAAAAAAATATAAAAACTGGCTCTACACACTGTCTGTACAACTGGCTCTACACACTCAAGTCAAAGCCCCACAGATCTAAATCCTGTATTCACCACTTTTGCTTATAAGTCGATAAGGATTATATTTTTTAACACACAATCGATCCAAGCAATTTTTTTGTCGATGTTATGGAGATCATCCCTAGTGTCAAAGTGTCAGATCCGCAATGCACCGTTCTCATGATTATTGCGACTGAAAATTTTGCAATTCACTTACTTTGGATCTGAAAATTCGAAAATTGAACGATTTTGTCCCGTCCCGAACGTTTATGCCCATATGCACCGACAGACTTTAATCGCGATTAAGCCTTAAACACTACACTTAAACATATTTGCTTCTAGTTAAATTCTGAAAGTGTTTAAAATGTTCAAACAAAATAGTGATGAGCAAAGCAAGACTAAGACCTTCTCTTGGTCTTGGTCTTGCAAGTCTTGCTTTTATATAAGCCGTAAAATAAAAGGAAGTTAATTTTATAATAACAAGAATAATAATTAAATTAAGACAATAATAATCAACTCGAAGCATTAAAAAAAAATTCAGGCTATTTGGTATTTTAATAAATTTAATTATTTTGTAATTCAAATTTGTTGACTCGTACTTTTGCATTGCCTATTAACATCCAGAAGATCTTCATACAGAGAAATTGAATATATTTTCATGTAGTGTAATTTACATATTCTAACGAAAGTATAACAACAATGAAACATCTACAGTAAGCGGTAGATATTTAAATATTTTGATTGGGCTTACAGAACTTTACTGATAGAAAACAAACTCAATTATTAATAATGCACATGATTCCTCGCAAGGATTAATTTATATTACTTTTTACATAGCAACTGTATGTAAGCACTCTGGCAAACTGTTTATCGAAATTTATTTACTACTTGAGGTTTTACTGTTTTAATTATCCGATCCGCTCAAAATGCGAACTCGCAGGCACTTCGCTATGAACATAAAAGTCTTATATCTAGTTTGAGTTTAACCAGTTTAATTCAAAGTGAACCATCCCAGTGTCTATATGAAAAACGGTACCACCAATTAATACATTTGGACTAGTCTTAGAAAAAGTTTGATAATCTGTTATTTGCACAAAATAACATTGCAATTCAAACATATAATGTATAATTTTTACACCATTCAAATACTGTTTGAATTGAAAATATTGTTAGTGATATTCTTTTCTGCAATGGATGAGGTTTAGGAAATGCTCTCTGCCCAGAGCTGGTATACTAGCGCTCTGGGCTGTATAAGACTCCAGCCCGGCTGATTACTCAGTAAAACCCTTCCCTCATCGCCAAGGTACTCCTTCGCTTGCCCGGTTTATTCAATGAATAAGGATAATAAGGATATGTTATGGCGTACGCAGGACTTTATTGCCTCCTTGTTTAAGTAACTTTCCAAAGGAGAAACGAATAAAAACTTATATAGCATAGCCATAAACCCTACGCGAATGTATACAACCAACAACTCCTATAATATGTACAATTGTAGGAGTTATTGATACAACCGGTCTATAAACAAAACAAACTTAAAATGTTTAGGTTAGTTTGGGTTGGTGGCCAGGGTGACCAGACTGAGAAATGGCGATGTCACCAAAAATCCCCAAATGTAGACTTAAAAATAGCCGGTTCCGGCAAGGAACAGCAAATTCTCGAAGTAGGTCTAACATTTCAGTTTCTTCTTGTTCATACTCTAAGTCAGTCGCTTTGACTTTACTATCAGTATTTCGATATTATCATATCAGTAGTAGGATTAAAAATCTAACAGCATATATTAATTATGTGCATAGAAATAAATCTTTATCCTTCAAGACGAATTTAAAGAATGTATCTTTACTTTTTATAAACATATCTTTTGGCTGGTATATCTCTCGATTATTCGATAATCTGATATCATATATGTTTTACTTCCCCGAAGGGTTTAAATATAAGATTCTAATATGCTTAGGTTTGTGATTTAAGCTTCAGCTTGCAGATGCTAGCGTTTAGATCTTTAATCTTATACTGCTATTTTTTATCAGGCTAATAGAAAACTCCAAAATCACAAAACCAAGAGAAATCGCCACACCTGGTCACCCTGTAAGTGACGGTTAGTTTGAATCCAAATGATGGGTCCATGACAGACATTACTGCGATGAGCCACTCGTGTTTAAAGAAGCAAAAAGACCAAAAGAAAAAGAAATGCACCGTTCTCATGATTCTTACGACTGAAAGTTTAGCAATTGACCTACTTTGGATCTTTTTGATGTGCTCTTTCTGAAAATACAATAAAACTTTTCACTCGAAACAAAATAAATCAAACATAGTTAAAAGGAGCAAAAAGACAACGGCACGCGGTGTTCCCAAGCGGTCACCCATCCAAGTACTAACCGCGCCCGACGTTGCTTAACTTCGGTGATCGGACGAGAACCGGTATTATTCAACGTGGTATGGTCGTTGCCTATAAACAATTGCTCAAACGCGGGTTTTATACGTTCAGTATTTTCCAAAAGCTGTTTCGCAATAATTCGCTGAAGGGTTGTAAAAGCACAATTATTGTTAGTTCTGGTAACACACTTCAATACACGATTCGTTAATTCCATGTTCAATTGTCATTATTAGAATATTTAATGGCACAAAGTTTTGCCTAAAAGCCGACAGAACGGCCTAAGTTCAACGTTACCTCAGTGCTTGAACCGATCAGAATCCCAGACGAATGACGGCTTTTACACGCATTTGCAAAGGCGCCTGTTGCTTAGCTACACTGTTTGCTCTGCTACACTCAATTAACCAAACACTCAATTCACCCCTTCAAAAAAACTCAATTAACACACGCAGCATACATTCCGCACATACCTGCTCAGCCGTTCCTCATCTCTCTTCTTCTTCAGACTGTCAAAGTCGTCTTCATCGTCCGTAGCTGAGCCGATGCTGACTCGATCAGTAAAGTCGGCTCCATCACCCGGCGCTGAATTGGCTAGCGGCGGAAACGGATCGTACACGTGATGATTCGGATGGCTACAAAACAATAAGCATTCGAAAATAAGCGGCTTTAATTTCCCAATGGAGCAGTATTCGCGAGTTCAACTACCGATAGTGACGCTGCGAAACGTCAAATTACTCGTTATCGAGCGACAGTTGAGACTCGTCAGACGTGTCTATTTATTGAAGTTGATGACATTTATAACATAAAACAATACTCAGGTACTCACTTTTCGATCTATTTCTATTTCTTTAAAAGCTTGCAAAAGTTGATTAGAACAAAACAAATCACAATCACATGTAAACACCAATGTCAACAAGACAAGTGTCAAATTACTATTTAATTTTTAGTTGCAATTTTAGCCACCAGGGAGTGTCTGAACTTTTGAATTCGAGAGTACTTACTTATTTGAAAAACTGCTGGACTGAGGCATGTCAATAGGCCGGGATGGAGGAGGCGGCCCGAAAACGTGCATTACATTTGGTCGGCAATCATGCTGCGACCGCTGAGAGGTTATGGTAGTTTGCTCATCCACCTACAAAAGACAAAATCGCAACCAATTAAAATGCCGTTGTAAGCAAAACATACTATACAAAATACATATATACAGGGTGTTATGTAAGTACGTGATCAAAAGGATATTGCGATATTTTTTTGCGTCAAAAAAAGACGATCTGACCTAACTTTTATTAACAAAAAATGTCTGGCTCCTCTGCTATCGATGGTCAAAATTATATTCTATTTTTTTTTATATATCGGGAGAATGGTACGATTTTTTTTGGTGAAACTCGCTGTGAATTTGTTCTTATGTAAGACTCATATTTTGATGAAACAATAGAGTTCAGCCGTTTTAGAAAAGTGGTGAATTCTTGAGTATAGTGGTACGAAAACTACCAGAACTTTTTATTTAATAGATGGAATCTACTCATTTTTTTGGTTGATGCACTAATCATTTATTCACGATTTTGTGCTCTGTAAAATCTTGTAGCATTCAGAGTTTTTGCGAAAAAGTCTACCATAATACCAAGTTTCGGGGGCAATTCCGATTGGGTCACTTTTAACGCAATCTTGTGAATTAAATTTTTGTCTTGAGTCGACGATGTCATTACATGACGTTTTAACTTCGACGGCAGCTATTGATTTTGAAAATCCGTCCAAGAATAAAAATGTTATCACTGCAAGACGAAAAAGTCGATTTTTACCAAGATCACCACGTAAATAAAAAATATAGAAAAAAAAGTTTTGCGATATGAGGTATATCTTTATGCCTTTGATGTTGACATACAAAAAACATTTTTTTTGCTCAATTGGGAGCATGCCAAACTTTCACAAATTTTGCATTGTTACATTAGCCATCCTGTAAAAACTTTATCTGAAGCACTAATGTTTTATAGGAACACGAACGGATAGAAAAAGAATCGTACAACACACCACTTCAAACAGAAATCAAATACATTGCAGCAGTCAAGCGGAATCAGCAAGAATTTACCATGTTCCAAAATTAGGGCAATTTCGGCCGTGTAACGTTTATTCTGATGAGCAGTTTATTATGGACCGATAAAACTCTATTTGCAAATTGTGGAATTTTTAATCGACACACTGAACATCTTTGGAATCAATCAAATTCCCCCCCACGTTGAGCAAAGAAAACCACAAATTAAATTTGGATTTATGGATTGGTGCAGAAAAGTAGGTTCAAAAATTATCGGTCCATTTTTCTCTCTTACTCTTCATCTTGGGAAAATAAAGTACATGTTTCGGCATTGCTATTTTCAGGCAAAATCCAGCTGACAAGAGATAATCGATTTCAAACCGGTCTTGGGAGTGCCTGAGATTAACACATCTCGAAATCTGCACTTGCTTACATCATAAGCTCATGAGGGCAGTGATGATGCCGAACGCTTTCTTTGTTCAGTTAAAACATCCCTTTGAAGTCTACTGGCACTTACCTCTTCTATAACATCTGCAGTAATACGCTTAGAACTGTTGCCTAATTTCTTTAGCTTTTCCTCATTGGTGATCAGGGCATTCATTTCGTTTGCTTCCACATTATTCTCATTTCGAGAGTCGTTTCTGGTGTCATCGCGACTAAAAAACCGTTTCAGCAAACTGGTAACCGACGCCACTCTGGGCATTGACATGGCATCTGTGCCAAAAGTTGGAAATAGAGCAGGAAATCAGCTAGATAATGGCAATCTTACCGGGCACAGAAGATCCAATCGCCAGGCTGTTGGAAGAATTCTTGCGGCTTTTGAAGCCGGCCGCCTTATTAGCTGAGAACGTTATAGGGCCAGTTTGCATATTATCAATGTAGGTTTGCATGGGGTCCACTTTTGCAGATAAGGGGTTCATTAGTTCTGTAATTCAAAATTTCAGTTGATTAATCTTGCGGTCAGCTATAGATAATCAGCAAAGAGGTTATTGGCATGAATTGAAGAAAACCGTTAGCAAAACAATCAAAAAGTTATTTTAAGTTGAAGGTGAACATTTATTACAATTTTCATGTATGGCACAATGGCACACTCTAATTAGTTGAGTAAAAGTGTTATGTATACAGAGAAAGATCACGAGTCACCTCTTTTTATGTTAAGATCGTGAAGGGCTAATTTCACGCTGTCTTTAAATGAGCGCGCGCCACCTTTAAAGGAAAAAAAACTGTTCAACAAGGATACTAATTTGGAGAAATTGTGTCATCGTCACGCTACCTTGTTCTTCGGGTTTAACTGCGATATTGGCTGTGGAAGGAAGAGGATGTGTGTTCCTCATAGACTCAGCAGCTGCAGCTGCAGCAGTGTACGGTAATTCCGGTGGGAAAACCTCGTCCCAATACTGGTCCCTGACCAGCTCCGGATGGTCGTGATGCATTTCGTCCACGATTAAATACGAGATCTAAAAACATGTGAAGTGACCGAGATTTCCAGGTGCTTTGCTTGGAACTACCTGCAGGTTTCGGTCCACCATCCAGTTCACTTCGAAGTCGTCGTCGTCGTCACCAAACGGATTAATCAAGCTTTCAGCCACTTTCAACCAGCCCACGTAGAAAAAGAACTGAAGCGTCGTGAAAACGGGGAAGTACAGGTCGAACCTGTAGGTGCTGTTATCCACCCATTGGTGACCCATCAGTGTCGTCAGAAAGTAGCTGTATACTGCCAAAGTCACTACCTAGAAACGTAAATCTAGTCTGTGTTTCAAATGGACTTGAGCACACTCAACGTACTTGTGTGTACACTAGCGGCACGCTAATAGTGTCAAAACTCAGAAGCAAGCCACACTGTCCCCGAAACTTGTTCAGTTCGTCGATTAGTGTTTTAACAGCAAAATCGTCCCGGATTCGGCCTTCCTTACGAGCCCTGGTTATAATGCTGGATGCCCACACTATTGGCAACCTTTAATCGAGACACAATTGAAATAATTCTAATGTATAGGGTGGGTCAAATTGGACACTTTTGAACGGAAACTCCTATTGATATGCAGATGCACGAATAGTGTTAGGTACCGTTGAAAATAATTGGTGATGGGCCCTATCGAATAATTTCGACTACTGAATAATTACTAAATGATTGCAACTATCGAATAAAATTATTCGAATGAATTAATTCATTGAACAGTGCGCGCTATCTAGCGCAGTGTAGAAGAGTTACAAATTACAAACTTATATTATTTTGAAAATACAGGTTTCTAGTTAGTATGAATTAATTTAGTACTGTACTTTATCATAAAAACGTATTCAGTATACAAAATTAATTCGGTTATTAATTTTAGTTTTGACGTTGTGCATTATCACTGCAGTCGAATGAAATTGAGACAAATATAAAGGACTCTAAATTTTTGAGGATTAATGGCGAAAAAATGGAGGATGGGCCACCAGCTTGCAAAAAGTATCCTGCTGATTTCAAATAAGTTTTGCTTTGGACAGATTTCTTGCTGTACTAACACATATTTTTCCTTCTTTCCAGGTAACACTACTTTGCCCCTGGATGTCATGTACATATAGAACTTTAGCTGAACTAGAACTGACTCGTAGGCTGGATTTGGTACCGATTGAGCTTTGGTTTTTTCGTAGTTCATTTTTAAACTTTGGGAATATTTTGGGCGGCTTTGTATTTTTACATCACGCTCATCTCAAGCTTGTCTAAAGAACCGTTTCAGATATGCAAATATGGGTTCCAGTTTTATGTTTTTTTTGTCAAAAAAGGTCAAGAGAGTTTTTGTCGAAGTTGCTCAAGAGCCATTTGAGCCACAGAGTTCGTTTTTATATCATTGGATAGAGAATTGGCAATTCGATTGATTTATAACAACGTGCGTGAGTGAATTCTGGTAGATTTGTCACAAAAAGTCACACAAAATTTGCATATCAGACATTTAGGTGTAAGTTCACTCCAAAATTTTATTTAAAAAAGCGTCTTCTACAGAATATCAATCTTTTAAGTTTCTACTGGCTTTACTTTAGAAGTTTCTTTACTTACTTACTTCTTTACGGTGGAAGAAGATTTTTTTACTGAAGAGTCTGCAGTTGCGCGTTAATTTTCAAATCATCATTTACGAAGCACACAAAATTGATTGAAAGTGATTTGAAGGAATTTTGACGTCATTTAGAGTACACTCTTCCTTACTGAACGCAGACTTCTGAACTTGATTTGGTTCCACTGAAACTTATTTCCGAAAAACGCGATCCAAAATGAGTTCCGCAACAGTTTTTTCAAATCCAAGGCCTTTTGCCTGAGAAAAAAAGAACTCTCTACTTGTAAGCCTTCTGTAGTCGGATATATTAATATTTCCTTCAAAGAATTATTTTTTGCAAATAAACGAAAATTTTTAAAAATCCCTAGATAATTATAACAAATCCCGTTTTCCTGAGAAAAATCCCTAGAACTAGGGGGAAATTCCTTAGAATGGCATCACTGCTCTCTACTTGTTGGCTTTCTGTAGTTTTTATTGCAGATAAACGAATAATTTTAAAAATTCCTAGATAATTTTGACAAATCTCTTTTTCTTTTTGCCTGAGAAAAATGCTTAGAACTAGGGAAAGTTTCCCAAGTATGGCATCACTGGCTGGAGTAAACACCCAGCAAAAAGTCACCGCATTCTTTAGGAGTAATGTTTTACTAAATGGGTGACTGCCACGCAACTGCACCGTTGAGTTACTGTGCCAGTGCGTTGGGTTGGCGCAACAAGCCATTTCGACATCACTGCGCCAACTCGTCAAGTCACTGAGTTCGATATGTAAAGATACTGATAAATTTCTACAAACTGCACAATAGAAATATCAGATACTTTGTATCGTCGCTTCCGGGGTAAATTCACACCTGAACAAAAATAAAAGTTGCTGCTCTACTTTAGTACTCGTCCGATAGCGTAAGCTGAAAATTCTGCCTTGAATAAATTACTCGAAATCTAAACATTTTGCTAAAACAGCGCTATTAATGTGTCAGCGTGCGGATTCCTGTCCATGAAAAAATTACACAAACATGCCTGTTATTTGTCGGTGTATACTATGTGAATAGATAATTACACGTTAGTGTTTGCTTGTTCCCTTAACTGTTGCTTTACGATAATATGATGCGTGACAGACTTGATTCAGCCTAACAGCAAATAATTAGACAACACGTCAGGTTCTAGGAAACGTGTCTGCATTATATGGGCTTGGAATCCCGACATTCTCCTAGGTAGCTAACACTAGCTGGGATTGCGTTTACTTTAGGATTTTATCGCAATCTTATTTAATGCGTAACAAACGTACCAGTGTTTTGAATACTTGGGAAACTTCTTGTTCAGATTCACCATAATTTCTTTTTCACTCTCATGTAGCAGCCCTGCCTCCACCAAATGCTCGAGAGTGGGAAACCGCTTCTTGACTCTAGGGGAGATCATTGTAAAGGTCATTGTGACGCAAAGACACACGTATCGCATTATTGTGCGGCGCATTACTCTGCCTCTTTCGTCCTAAAGACACAACGAGTACCATACGTAAGTAAGTGCGTAGCACCTAAAGCTGAAAACTCACCTGGCCATGTACAGTTGCACTAACAAACACAGCCAGAGGGTCTGGAAATGGTATGGCAGTGTACTGGTTCCACCATCTAGTCATAACCACTGACACATAGAATCCAAGAACGAAAGACAGAGGAATCAGACTGCCGTAGTCGTAGCAGTACTTTACTATCATTTCAAATAACCTGAAAAGGTGGAATAGTGTTAAGAATTTGAGTGTGTACAGGGTGTCGAACGAAGAGTGCAAATGTAACACTCGATGATAAGGTGTTAGAGAGTATCAGGAATTACATATTTGGGCAACGCTATCAATGACATTTGGGATAACTTAAAATTAGGAAAACATGAATACTGAACGTAAAATCCTTAGTTGCAGTCTTGAAATGTTTGGACTTTCCTACAATTCTCTATAACGTAAAACCACACACACAAAGCAAGCTAGTAACACTCACACAAAGCGAAGAAGAATCGATGCGCTTAACAGGTGATGTTATGAGCCAAACTAGAAACATTCATGTTTTAAACAGCAAATGATAATAAGCAATGATAAACAGAAGACGAGAGTTTGCATCTAATGTAAGACGGAAAAGTAGAAAATAACAAAGACGAGAATTTATGGGTGAGAAACGTACAATTGGCTTGGCGACAAAACATTGATAAAATGACATCAAGCTGCAATAGCTAGAGGAAGGCACATCAATAACATCATAATAACCTTTTTAACACACAAACGGCAATAAACATTGTATTACCAATGATTTTTTAAATTATCAGGGCACTGAATATGTACCAAAAAAAAACCAATTCTGGTCGCTTTGTTTGGGAAAGGGTTAACTCCAATGAATGAAGTCAATAACCAAAAAAGGTATACTTTTTGTTGCAGAATATAGGGCCAGATTTATTAGTACGTAGATTAAAATGTTTTACTATGATAAATAAACTTACGCTTTGCCTGCTTCATCCAGGAGATATCTGTAGGTCATATTCAGACTGTAATAAACGAACAAGAACATGAGGAGGTCCAGCCAGACGAGTTTGTAGATGCTGCCCTTCCACCTGGAGATGCAAAGGTTGGTCATTCAAGCCTACAAGCCAATTGCCAACTTACCTTCCTAGAAGCTTCAAAAAGCACCCTAACCCTCTGCAAGTCGCTACTTCAGCGGTGTACGTAACCGTCATCGTACTTTACCTAACAGTGAACGAGCGGGTAATGATTAATTGATAAATACAATAAATAATATCACAGAGGAATTGATTAGATTGCAGATTTAATGAGATGAGCGGTTTCAGCTTGATGGTGCTTTGTTTGCCGAGTGCAAACGTGTGACCAGCCAAGTATATAAAGCACGGTGTTTTGGGGAACAGTGAAGCATCGCTCTATATTTATGCGGTTTTAGTAGTTTCCGAACGATGACATAATCGTTTTATTCAGTAATTGTGGGTTTACAAGGATAAACAAAGCATTTGCTGCTACGAAAGACAAATACGAATGAAATGTGGATTTCTCTATGGTTTTCTGACAGTCATTAAACAGTTGAGATCCTAGATATTAATTACGGATTGCACTTTGAAGAGTTCGGGTTTAATTGAGCAAAAATAACGAGAGTCTGAAGATAATTCAGACACAAAACAAAATCAAACAAACTTTTAAGCATGGTCAGCTGTCAAACTGGCAGGCGACGTTGCCGCATGTCAGATAAACGAACTTTACCAAATCAACAGAATACAGGGTGTATTTGAATAGATTGTAAAAATGAAATGGATGAATCCTGAGCTACATTCGATTTGAGAAGTTCACTTATAACTGTGAATGTGAATTTAATCTGTTAATGTTATTTCGTAAGGTGATTGTCAATTTTATAAACCCAAATTTACTATTTTTTTTAAATTTTAATTTTAATAATTTTATAAAGGCAAATTTTAAAAAAATAATAAAAAATGTATAAAAGTATATACGTACTTGAAAACTTCTAAAAATAATCTGGAAAAAAGTTAAAATATGAACAAAGAAACTATTGTTTTACACAGAAGGAGTAGTGTATGTATCTCTTGTGACAAAATTATTTGTGAACAAGCCATATTTGATTTCAATTTTTGATCTGAAAAAAAACTTTATTTGAGTGAAAATAGGTGTTCATAAATAGTAGCATTTTGGTTTTGGTGGCGCTAAGACGATTTTTTCTATCCGTTACAAATATCTGAAGGAAAACCTAAAATATCAATAAAATCTAGGTTCAGGGGAACTCGCGAATGAAAGCTTTCTTTAACGAACAAAAGAATGTTATTTGGGTTCATTCTGTTGTCGGGCTGCATGTGCATGTATTAATTGCTGTGAAAAAATCACACTAGGTAGTGATTTGTTGCTCAACTCTAGTTTCTACTACTAGAAGGTAGGATACGCATCGTTCTCAAATTCGGTTTTCTTGCGCCTGACGTCTCCTGGTACTCTCTTGAGTAAAGTGACAGCTCTTCCCATTTAAAATGTATGTAACCTAGGCAGATTTTCATTGATTTTTAAAACACAATAGTTGCAAATTTCAAAAGTGTATGAGGCTATGGTTTCAAGTGTTGTGCTTGCATACATCAATGCTTTCAAAATCATAATTGGGGCTTGATTGAAGCTTATTGCACTGAAGCAGTCTTTACAATTTACCTGATTTTCTATACTTTAATTAAATGGGTTGCTAGATTGTCATTCGTGAAATCGGATCAACAACAAACAATATTCAAACAATCCATTTGAATGTGTTTGATAATTTTGTAAAAGAACAACTGAGTATTTTGCATTTGGTAGTTTAGTGTACTACTTTTAAATATGGGTTCAAGAATTTGAGCTTTTAGAAGACCAAAAGAACGTTTAAAACTTAAGCTTGGGCAATTCCTTCCCTAAATTTGCTCACGCGCTTCCAAAAAAATTGCGGAAATATATTGTCACGGAAATGGCCTGGGGTACTCACGTTTGGAATGGGGGGATCGAAACTCATGGTATTTCAGTAAATGGGAGCCCCATTGGTGCCCTATTTACTATCAAATATGACACTGACAAGCGGGAAATTTCGCACCTGGGCTGGAAATTTCGAGAACTGTCTGGGTTACCTGGAGAAAACTATATAAGCGGCGACGAGAACCATGAGGAGTCAGTTGCTCATCTCTCGACCGATGAACAACACTCCTAATCTGCTTGTCTGTTTCTTAATTTGGAACAAAAGTGACTCATCCTCGCGTACCAACCACAGTGTTGAAGCTTCGCTGCTTCGTGTTTTGCCACCCCATCGGAACCATGTGGTTACACAAAGTTCCAGTAAAAAGAAATTTGGCGCAGGTCCTCAAGGGCTCCGGAAAGCCCCTGCTCAGTCACCAGTGCAGTTCGGGGATAAGTTCGGGAGGTCATCGTTGGCGTTGCCTACTTGAAATGCCGGCACTTCCTCCTACGTTATCTTCAGCAAAAATGGGCGATTCTTCCAGTGACGAAAGCCGCGATCGCTCCTCTATAACTTCAAACAGTGTTGGTACCTCGAGGAAAATGGGTAAGAACAAATCCCAATCCGCAAAATTTCCTACCAGAGACCCTGACCTAAAGACTCTCAGAGCCGAAATTAAAGCCATGCGGCTTCGAAATTCCAAACAGGACGACCGCATTAAGACCCAAGCCGCTCAAATTCAAGAGCTAACCCGGCTACTCACTGTGGAGTACCAAAAAAACACGTCCCTACAAACTGCCCAGCCCCCTCAGACTGGCCCCGTTCAGACAGTGTCTGAAAAAAAGTTGAGAAATTCCCGGCCCTGCCGACCAAGACCGCACTCAACTTCCCATAAACTTCTAACGCGGCCCTCCACCATTATATGGTGCAGCACGCGGACGCCCCCGAAAAAAAACCACAACAAACCCCCCAAACTTCTGCCACCCCAACCCCCCAAAGACTCTTCGGCTCCCAACTCTGAACCACCAGCCCAAAAAACAGCCATTCCGATCGTCATCCGCAATGTGGCGGAATGGACAAAAGTGCGAAACCTTCTCGCACAACACAACTGCGGATACACAAGCTCGAAAAAAGTCTCTCTCGGCATCCAAATTCACCCCCTAACTACAGGCGACCATCGGGCAATCACGAAACTCTTCTCTCGTGAAAAGGTGGAATTCCACACTTACACCTTGCTTGAGGACAAGAAACTCATTGCCATCATCAAAGG
Organism: Dendroctonus ponderosae; assembly: GCF_020466585.1. Taxonomy (NCBI): domain Eukaryota; kingdom Metazoa; phylum Arthropoda; class Insecta; order Coleoptera; family Curculionidae; genus Dendroctonus; species Dendroctonus ponderosae. The sequence continues at coordinate 42,994,502 of NW_026017110.1, read as the reverse complement.
TCTTCACAACAAGATGGCGCTCCCTGAGATCCAAACCGAATTGGAGGAACTGGGATTCCACCCCTCCCAAATGCAATTCTTCAAAATCGGAAACGCAAAAATCCAGACCAACATGGTCAAAATGCTCCTCCCAAGAGAGGAAACCCCAATCTTCCAGGTTAAATACCTGCTTAATCTCGCCGTGGTCAT
>NW_026017110.1:42974706-42993314 GCF_020466585.1 Dendroctonus ponderosae | reverse complement strand
GAATAACAACAGACGCTGTTATAACCATCAATGTCTATTTCACTATGTGCATAGTCATTAGTAACATGAGTCTCCGAAAGACACACTACTATAGGCTTGTATTGGTTTATCAAGCATGTCAGTTGCGTTTTATTAGCTTTAAGTCCTTGGATGTTCAAATATATTATTGGCATTTGTGATTGTTATATTTTATTTCCGTTGCCAGATAGTACTGGATAATTGATCCGTTTTTGCAGTTGTTCAACTATTCGTCTATAAGACTCACATTTTCTATCGTACGCTCTGTGTTTATAATCTATGTTCTGTATATTTAAAGTTTGAGATGCATACTTCTTCATTGGCATTACAATTGTCTGCCTTATGTTGTCCCGCACAGATTTGGCATACAGGCAATTCTTTTTTACAATCTTTTGCCATATGGCCATATTTCCAACAGTTGTAGCATTGTCTGACATTAAAGCTGTCCTTGAAAAAGCAACTCCTCTATCCAATATGTATTTTCTCGCTTATGCTGATGCATTTATATGTGCTACTGTCCATCTGAAGAACAACATTCATTGATCCTTTTCGATTCTTAAACGAGTAAATTGTTTTAAGCTCACGGGCAGTAGGATCTGTATTTATTACATTTTGAACAACAATTTTATCCAAAAATGCCCCTTCATCCTCCAGTTCAGCTGGATTCAATAATTGTACCCAAATTTGGTAGTTCGTTTGCTAAATGTTTAAGAACAAATGTCACGTTAAACTATTTTCTCACTAATCACTCAACATTAGACACACACTGACTACTTACCACTTTCACATAGTTTTATTGGCAATACACACAATAAACTTCATATCTTCAAACACATTTTCATAGCGTTGGAGTTCAGCAGCTATTTTAGTCGCATATATGTAGTTTGATGTATGTATGCAATTGAACAGACATTCGGTTTCTTACGATACTAGAAGTTTTCAAGAAATATGAAATAGCGATTATTTTTTAGGGAACATCAGAGTATTCTGTAGAGTTCGGCCAGTTCTAATGGATGACGGTGAAAAACCACTTTGTGGAATTAGCTTTCCGGATGATCATAGTCTGGAAATTTCGAAAATAAACTATTCTTCACTGTTGTTAAGACGGGTAGAATCTTCTGGTGGAAAAATTGGTATGACGGGGAGAACTTCCAAAAATTACCCTCGCGTTCACCATCTATATCTACTTGTATAATCAGCTCCGAACAAATCTTGCATTTTTAATATGTAGTTTCAACATCTGACAGAGCTTCTCCCAGAGTGACTCTCAAAAAACAATATTTTCTGACATTTAGAGTTTGTCTTGTCCGAAGGTTTTTTTCCCGTCGTTTCTAGCAAAAAGAACAAAAAAATGACGATTTCGAAGAGTGGTTGTCCATATATTGGACACAGCCACATAGACAGTGTTAAAAATAACACGTGTATATAATATAATAATCATCTTTATTTTTAATATGGATTTTAACTAAAAAAATTAAACGGGTGTAAAAGAGAATAAATCAGTTCCTTTACAAACAGCCGACGCATCTTAATATCCTGAACTATTCGTGGAAACAACCGCGAAACACTCGCGGATCCTTCACCCCGTACCCGATAACTCACGGTAAAACTCGTTTTTATATTAGAGGCACAACAAAATATTGTTTATGAAATTTATTTACTAGATAATTGCCGGTTTAATAACTGAATTATAAAGTTCGTTTGATTTGTTGAGCTTTGGATAATGGTAGTAACTCAAGGGAATTTGTAGGTATTTGAAGAACTATCTCATTTAGTACAATCGGCCATAGATGGTTACGATGTTTGTGTTTTTGCCTACGGCCAAACAGGATCTGACAAAACGTATACAATGCAAGGAGGCGCCGGTTCAAAAATGGAAATGATACCAAGAACTAGTGCTCTAATTTTTTATTATATAGAAGAATTGAGGAAAAGTGGATGGGAATACACAGCGGAAGTAAGTTCAAGCTTAGGAATGGTTTTTAGTGTACTGGAAATTTTCCAACCGGACTGTTTCTATTAAAGGCGGTAGTTAAAGGTAGATAGTATTTCAATACTTTATGCAATTATATTTGTGCTTGATTCAGCATCTCATTTGCTAAAAACGTAGTAATTATTATCTTTTTCTAACATTATAAACATAGGTGCGTACTGCAACACTTGAATTGTACTAGTGAGAAACTTCAAGTATGTAGCCAGTCCGCAACTAAGGCGTATTTTGACGGCTGTATCTCAGAAACTATTAATCGTACATATTTCAGCGCAAAAAATAGTAATAAAGTGACCAGTAGATAATGCGGAAAGTTATTCTCAATTTAAAAAAAAAGTTGCTAAAGGGATGTAAGCGATAATTGTTGATCTAATTAGAAACAGGATAAAAAGTAAAACAACCATTTTGGACACTGGAAACAATTTTTTGCATGCTCAATATCTTTTTGCAGATTATTAATTATTGACGTTCTCTGGAGAAGTAAGAAACAAAGAGGAACAGCAAGCAGATTTTTTTCTCCAAAATAGAAAATTCAATTCCAATTGTGTTTTAAGCATTATTTTCAAATAGTTCAAAGTAGACTTGGTAGTAACCATTTAAATGCAAAATTACGACATTATTATGGCCGAGAAGAACATAGAAGATTTGAATAGTAAAATGAGCTTTCAGTAACCATTTGAAAGAGAATATGCTAATATGCATATGATGCAGAATTTACATTGCTTTTATATGTTTGATCTTTTTGGAGAGTTTCATTTCTTAGCTAGATAACAGAAAATCACCCCTTCAATTCAATCACCTAAATTACAGATACTTAGAATATTATCAAATTTTATTAAAATCTTTTCAAATGGCAATTTCGATGTAAAAACCTAAAACGGATCTGCTTTAAAATAAAAATATCCAGCTATAAAATTAAGCTATTATGACAATACAGGGTGATTCAAAATTGACGTCATTCCTCTGGAGATGTTGTCTGGCGCTGTTATAGGAGTACAGAAAAATAGTAAAATAAATTAATTGTTATTAAAAACTGAGAAATTTGCAAAAAACTATATCGGAGATATGGCAGCAATGTTTTTCAAGGTAATCTGCCTAATTAACATTGCGAAAATACCTGTTATTCCGTAATTATTTAAAACTCCGGTAACCATGGAATTATACAGAGTGACAATAAGATAGACAACTCAACAGGAATCGTTGAATGACCGAACGTACTTTCAAAATGGCAACCTGTTCTCATAACCTTGAATTCTGCGGGGTTTGGTGTTTACATAAATAATCCATACAACACCAAACATTTGAATGGTTAGCTCCAAACAAGCTAGTGCCTGTGTAATCTCCTTATTATCCACCTTATCAAGCAGCTTCTCGAATTTAGTTAATTAACTCCTGCTCCATTTGTATCTTCTTGTGCTGTGTGTATCGTACAAGCGTGGTAGGAACGTAGCCCTTCCTCGGTATTTATTTGGTGCTTGGGAAAGTGTCAATTACTGTGCTCTGAGTACCCCTGGAAGGCCGTGATTCGATTATGTCCAATATTTGTTCCTCTGTGCCTGGAACCCGAATATCAATTGTCGTCCACTATCATCCTGGAACCAGTTTCCTCGCCCTTTGTTGGCGTGAGTTCTTTCAGCTTCTGCTATGTTACTGCAGCATTTCCATTGAACTAATCGCATATTCGCAAATTCGTGAAAGGAAATTCAAAGTAAGTCACGGTTTGACAAATTATTGTTATTATTGACAAGGGCTATCCACACTAGCGCATATATCCTCACTGACTCCTTGCTTAAATGACGTGCGCAAGTCAGTTTGAGGTTCCATTAATCAAAACAAACTTCTGTTTACCAAAACGGGTATGTATTAGGTATTAGGGCTCGCAATCAAACTCGAATAATTCGAGTATTCGAAAATTCAAAATGCGAATAATTATGTCTAGTCATAACTCTAAAATTCGAATACTGGAATACACAAACATTATCAAACTCACAAGGTGCAAATATCTTTATATGCACTTTGTATACTTTTATAAAATAAGTTATTCATATTCTACAAACATTTAAACAAATAGTTATATATTTACAAGCAAATSAAAATAATTATTTACCCTCCAGCAAATGAATATAAAATTACGTGTTTGTGTTCTGGTGACTCGCCACATCAACTTTTGCGTGACGTTACAATTAGTGTGCCGACAAAGGCACTTTTTTATCCGTTCGGCTTATTTAGAGTTTGATTCCGAGCCCTAATGCAAATCCGTTTTGGTAAATAGAAGTTTGTTTTGATTAACGTAAGCTCAAACTGACTTGCGCATGTCATTTAAGCAAGGAGTCAGCTACGCTATATGCGCTAGTGGCTATCCACCTGTAACTATCTATTAATGACAAAAAACATCATTGCCGCTGTGCCTTTTCATCAAAAAATTGTAGACGAGAACTTTTTTGATATCAAAAATATCAAAAAATCAGTATCTGTTCGATGCCAATGAGGCCGAAAGCTGGATGAGCGACCAGGAGCTCTGCATGAGGGTGGAAGATCGGGGCAAAGATGAGACCAGCGTCAGGAACTTCATGAAGAAGCACGAAAATCTGGAATCGGCCGTTGAAGCTTATGCGGACACCATCAGAGGACTGGGTGAAACTGTAAAGGCCCTGTCGGCTGAAGGACATCCTTTGGCCGAGCAGGTCGCTGTTAAACAGTCGCAACTGGACAAGCTGTATGCCGGACTGAAGGATTTGGCGCAAGAACGTCGCGCTAAGCTGGATGAGGTTTTGCAGGAAGACCTGCTCAACAGAGATGTTGGCGATTTGGAGCAGTGGATAGTGGAGCAGCGAAGTGGTGGCCTCTTCTCATGAACTGGGCCGAGATGCTGGTTCTGTTTCAACTCTGCACCGCAAACATCAGAACTTCATGCAAGAGCTACAGACGCTTCAGAACCAAGTGCAACAGATCCAAGAGGAATTGGTCAAGCTTCGACCCAGCTATGCGGGCGACGGCGCTAAAGAGATCACAAATAGAGAACAAGAAGTGGTGTCTGCATGGGCCAGTTTGCAAATGGTTTGCGAGCAGCGCAAAGGAAAACTGGTCGATACTGGCGATCTGTTCAAATTCTTTAACCTGGTGAGGACGCTGATGCAATGGATGGACAACGTGGTGCGCCATATGAACACCAGCGAAAAGCCGCGCGACGTCGGCGGCGTTCAACTGATGATGAGCAATCAGAAGAGCCCTCAGGCAAAATTTAAAGTTGTCTACATTCACTGTTTGGCCAGATATAACGATGATCCAGAAATTACCTAATCGGGGCGATCAGGGTTTAGAAGGGGGGCAGCGTAACGGAAAATTCTCATGTTTAGAATGGGGGGATCGAAATTCATGGTATTTCAGTAAATGGGAGCCCCATTTGCGCCCCATTTACTGTCAAATATGACACTGACAAGCGGGAATTCGCACCTGGTCTGGAGATTTCGAGAACCTTCTGGGTTACCTGAAGGAATCTATATAAGCGGCGAGGAGAGCCACAGGGGGTATGTTCTGTGACAGCAGCGACCGAGTTCAGAAGAGGTTAAACCCCGCGAGTCGGAAGTCTGAGTTTTCCGTTTGTTATTGTTATTGTTTGTGAAGTTGACGTTAATTTAGAAATTAGTTTGTTCCTGTTCCGTATTTAAAGTGATCGTCCTTGCATTTCCGTAATCCGCGGTAAATAATAGGAACCGATCATTTCTGCAAAGGTACATTTTAAGGAGCTAACACTACTTTAATGCACATCTGACAGCAATGCTCCCTTTAACCTTAGTGCTACTAGTCTACAAAATAAATTAAATTTCGAAAGTTTTGCTGCAGATCATTTGGTAATTATTTAAATGATTTTTAAAAATAATGCAACGTAACAAAAACTAAATAAGCTAGATTTAATTATATTCATGAGACAAGAAAATAACACAAAAAAATTGTAGTACTCTTATTTGTTTGTAATCAATCAATTTTAGCAAATAAAAAAATGGGCAAATTATTTATATAAAATAATGGGCAAATAAAAAAATTGGTAAATTATTATTATCCATAATAAGCAAGCCAGCTTTTAGTAAGTACCAAGTAAATTAACTTCATTTATTTATACGAAAAAGTGATTTGAATGACAGCATTGGAGTTCTGTGAGTCACGTCTTCATTGTGTGATTAGTTCCATTTACCTAGTTTAGATACGTTGTTTTGATAATCGTGTCAAAAAGTGACCAAAAATCGACGTCGATTCAGTTCGACAATATACTGGTCATACTTAGTTAATCTATGGTCATATTTGCGTCATCAGAGATTAGTAGACTAATAATAAATCTATCACCCATCTAATCTCTCTCTTCTGGCACCATAGCCCATAAATCTGCAACATCCAGCTCAGGATTCCACAATTTGTTACTACTATCTATTCAGTTACCCCCTGTATGTGAATATGCACCACATAGTGAATACATGCGTAATCGTGCCATTTATACCAGTCAGTCTTATTCAGTTGACAATACTCGTCCAATAAAGCCCTTATTTATGCACTCATGAAATAAATAGCTGTAATTCACAAAATATTAAATGTCAAATTGAAGACGATATTTGACTTTCGCCAACAAAAATTTGCAACATTGCAATTTTCGAAAAATGGCTGATAAGAAGACAAGATAATTTGCACTGAGAAAACAACCACACCAAACATATAAACAAATAAGAAAATAGGTTTTTCTATTTTAGTATGTGCTGCTCTAAGCCAGAGATGTATATATACTGTCAGCCGCTATAAAGCGGCTGATTTAAATTCTCTATTCAAAGTTCCCGCCTTCAAATTAGCATCCACGCCATTTTTCCTCGACGGGAGCGCCATCTTCGGTAAAGGTAGAGCTAGCGTTCACGTTTCGATTTCGGTCTGGCTATTTTACCATATAAATACGAAATTTTCGTATTTGTGAGCAACAGTGCCCCAAAAGCATCCTCAACACTGTGAGCCCCATGTGCAATTTTGATAATGAGTTCAGATTTTCCCTGTGAAGTGAAGCCAGCCGAAAGATAGTGACATCAAAAGTGACCTGCATAACGTGAACTCTAGATACAATGTTATAGGTGCATATTGGGATAATTTTGATGTTATTTCGTGTACCGCGGCTGGAAAATGGAAGATCCGAAGCAAACCGATGAGCTGGTGACTCCTGAAACCGCAGAGGTGTCCCCTGAAGATGAAAAAGTGGCTGAAAAGGAGGCAACTGAAAAAGACGCCGATAAAATGGACCCCAACCCAGAAACAGTAGCAACTGAAAATGGAAACTCGCTGTTGCAGACAAGCACAGAAAGTGCTACATCACTTGACGCAAGCATGGAAAACGATGCACTATTTGAGACGAGCGCAGAAAGTGCAGCACTACTTGAAACAGACACCAAAAATGATGCCACAAATGAAACAACCACAGAACAGACCGCGCTACTTGAAACAAACATAGAAAGTGCCACACCTGAGGTTACTCCTGCCGCAGAAATAACCGAGGAACCAGCAAAGGCTCCTGAGCCGCCCGGTGAGCCTGTTGAGAAAGTACAGGAGCAGGAAAAAGTAGTGAGAGCCACCAGGAGCACCAAGCGGAAAGTCAACGAGATTGATTGCAATGATAACTCAAAAGATGCCCCCAGCCATGAGACATCCGAGCAGAAGGAAAATGTCGTTTCAAAGAAGAATGAAAACACACAAAATAGTAACACCCAAACCCAAGGTATGTAAGTAAAGGCCACTGTGTTCATTCTGGAATAAGTATTTCCTTTCCTTCTTTACTTACTGTTGTCGCAATTGAAGGTGTAGTAGGTAAACCCTTTTGATCAAGACGGTTTGACTCTCGATTAATTTTATTAGCAAAGAGAAACTGTGTAGAGTAGCGGTTCTTATTTGGCCCACGGACCCCTATTGATAGTGAAAACTTTCTTACGAATCCTGGGTAAAAAATCTATTCAGCAGCCGCAAATTCCCACGAGTTTTAATTTCTAATTGATTTCTTTTTCTTCTAAAATAGGATTTTGTAAAGGAAATTCTCGTATCCTTATTTAAACATTGGTGTCAGTTTGTAATTTGTGGATAACTCCACAAGTTTCTCCAATTAGTGTGTATTCATCTGCATTTGTGCTCTGAATTTGAGTACTTGCAAAAGGGTCTATTCAATATTTTTTTTTTAACCTTACGAAGACCCCCTGACGTTGTTCAGGGACCCCTCAATCGATTTGAATTTTCCAAGGTCTTCCTGAATGATCCCAGGGACCCTTTGGGGTCCGTAGGGACCACTTTAGCAACAACTGGTGTAGAGGTAGATTTGACTTTAACTGTGTGTTTTGGATACTATTAAAGTTGAACAAATTTCCGCGCGTTTTAAAACGTTGTCTTTAAAATTCAATTCTCAGTTCGAAGAAAGGTTGGAAGTGCACTTGAAATCCGCACGTTATTCTCTCATTATCAAGTCTTGGCAGTATTATTTTCCTTTTTCTTAGTAACATTTTTCCAGAAATCTCTTCGCATGATCCACTATCAAGCACTGAAGTGATGGGCAAAGGCAAAAGAGCGCGTATTCCAAACAAACGGTACAGTGATATTGTGCTGTCGCCAAATAGGCGAGGATTTAAAGCTACCTTTGACAACACGACCGACCTAGATGGAGGCTCAAAAAGTGACTTGCTTGAAAATGCATCCAGTGGACCTAGTTTACCAAAGAGAAACCGCAATTCATTTCCTAAAGAAAACATTCAAGTAAGAGTGGTGTTTAATCATTGTCTTCAGCGTGCTTCAATTTGGTGATTGGTTGCAGGATCCAAAGTACTTCAAACCTTTCAAATTTGGTTGGAGGCGTGAGCTTGTTTGGAAGTCCACTCCTACCGATACTAGGAAGAAGGGCAGTATTTATTATTACACCCCAACGGGAAAGAAAGTTCGGACATTCCGAGAACTTTCCGATCATTTGACTGGCAAAAATCTGACGCTGGATAATTTCTCGTTCAGTAAAGAGTTATTGGGTATTGATGACCCATTGAAAGAACTTTCTAGGGAGTCCAATTGTGACAAATCAGACAGTGGCTCCGGCTCTGAATCGCCGCCGCCTCCGAGTAAAAAATCCAAGAAGGTAGTCCTTTGCAACAATTGCACTTGTTTTATTTAATGGAGTGTTGTATTTTAGGTGGTGAGTCCGAAAAGCTACGATTCTGACACGTCTAAGTCAGATGCAAAGAGTTCCACCTCAAATAGGCGAAGAGCTGCAATTTCTATTCTAAATCAAACTAGTGAACAATCAGAACCTGAAGCGGAAACCTCAACTAGGAAGGTAGGTTTTACCTATACCTGTGACAATTGACACTGAATGTTTGATTTAGGCCGGAAAAATGTCTCTGAGAAAGGGAAGAGCTCCGCCAGCCAAGAAGGCTCGATTGGCTAAAAACGAAGAAGCTAATGAAATTGAAACTTCAGCATCCGCTGTGAGGTCTAGTCCGCGGAAGACGAGGTAAATGCATATTTGCTTGATTTTTGCTTCAAGATGTCTATTTAGGCATAGAATTGCATTTTATTTTGCTAGGAAATCTACCAAAGTCTCATCGAGAACATTCACAATCTTAATTATTCTAACGTTGTCGTGTGAAATATTGTATTGGATATATAGATTACGCAATAAGTCCTTCTCAATCCTTTCACCTGCATTCAAACCGTCAAATTCGTTTGGTAAAGTACGAATTTGTGTACTCCTTTGTCCTGCTTTCAAATCCCAATGTTCTGACCCGATCGGATAAATTCCAGCAAGCCATGTTCCATTGGGTGCGAGGGTGTTCAAGACATTATTCCGACGCTGCAATGCAGGATCTGTCTTTGCTTGTATCATCACGAATGTGTGGGGTTGAACCCTAGCATCACATATCCTTACGTGTGCAAGGTAAGCACATTGCAAGCCTCCTTATTGGTGTGCGAATTTGAAATTTAATTAAATTGCGTTTGTCTGACCATAGAACTGTGAAGACGGCGTGCAGGCTGTCAATGGCTCTTCTACAGCTAAAGTTTTACCTCCTCCACTTCTCAGCCCTATAAAGGATCCTAAATCCATCAGCTCTTCTGCAGGCAAGTCGTTACCTAAACTGCAGCGCATTTCACGGCTCGAATCTGCTGACCCAATACAAAGTGCGCCGTTAGACGAAGGCAGGAATGGTTTAGGTGAACGAACTGGAATGGAAGTACCGCATAACTTGCAGCAATCTCCGGATGCCACAGCTAAGTGCCAATCGCTGGTTGGTGCAGTAACCTCGTGGCTGCCCCATAATGTTAAAATCGTTGACAATCCTGAAGCCACTGAAGCGCCCCGTCCGCAATATGTGGAATATCTAGCAGGCAGAAAGTTTTTAGTAATTCCCAAACATAACTTTATGTCGGTGTCTGGATCTTCGACCTCACGAGCCCCAGATACGGTGCAACCGACCGAAGTTCCAGTTTCTTCAGGCCATAATACTTCGGAAAGGGTGTTATCTGTTTCTAAAAACACATCAGCCGGTGTTAATGAGGAAGTTTACGAGGTCAAAGATGAACCTTTGTCCCCATTGAAACCGCCAGAGGAAGAAGTGATTCAGACTGCTGCTGCAGAATGCAATGGGGAGGAGAATATCAGGCAGGATACGCAGGAATCTAGCAAGGAAAAGGCAAATGTGGACAATGACGAGTGAGTTATCATTCAAAGGTTTTCCAGTTTAATTATTATTTTGTTTTTTTGGTGAAAGATATTTGGGAAATCGGCCAATTAACAGCGGTAAAAACCGTAATCCTCGGAGCTCTAAAAGCAAAGAAAAGTAAAATCCGCCACCAAACTAAAATCAAATATCAGGTACGAAGGTCGTGAACAAATGTGCAAAATCACAGATTTTTTTTATTTTCTACAGCTTTCAACAAAAATTAATGTTCAACTTTCAATCAGAAAATTAAATTAAGTTCCGCGTTTAAGCACATTAATAGCCCATAAAACATTTTCAAATACAAATTTTATTATTTAAACAGAGCTCAACAATTTAAAAAGAACTCAACAAAGATTAATTGGTCAAACATCCGAAAATAAGTATTACTTTAATAATGCATTAATAAGTTAATTTCTTCAAAGGAAATGACTGCAAATTTCAGAAGACACCGAAAATCTAAACAAATCTTTACAATTTAAGTAGTAATTTGACACTTGTTTTGTGGACGTTGGTGTTTACATCTGATTGTGATTTGTTTTCTTTTCTAATCACTTTATGCTCAAGTTTTTAAAGAAATAAAAACAGATCGAAAAGTATTATTCTATGTTATAAATGTCATCAACTCCAATAAAAAAACTAGTCTGACAAGTGTCAACTATTACTCGACGAGTAATTTGACGTTTCGCAGCGCCACTATCGGTAGTTGAACACTTGCGAATAATCGGTACCACCACCTAATAATAGTCGGATTAGATTTTTCCCAGCACTAACTAAATGGATGTGGACAGGACTAAAAAGTTGCTGGGAAGAAAAGAAAATGTGAAAAAATTCGGACAATAGTTTGCAACAACTTTGTTTGAGGAATCAAAGAAGGTGTGAAAACCCGTTTTTGTGACCTTTTTCCCCAACTTTGAACCGTTGATGCTATTGACAAAAGTTTAGTTTTGTTTATCCGTTAATTTGTTTACTCAAAAAACGAAGAAAGCACTGACGGTTTTAGCGTTTTTTGTATTTTATTTAAAAGGTAGATACTCTGTTGTAGGAGCTTTTTTTCAAAAGAAACAGACTTTTCTGGTTTCAGTTAAAATAAAATATTTTAATTGAAAATTTTGCAATTTGGAAATTTTTATCTCATTCGGAACAGGGTGGACTTTGGAGGACCAAACACAGCTTGATTGTGAGCATTTTCAAGTGTTCTTGTAAGTTTTACTCACTAATGAATCTGTTTCTAATCAAACGTTCTTTCATTCTGCCAGGAGAATGAAATATTTCAAATTGTAAAAATGTATGGAAATAATCAGTTAATTCGCTTCAAGTCTTATTTTGTTGATTCCCTCCCGCTTAAACTAACTTTGGTCGGTCGAATAGGATGCGAAAGTTTAAACTAAAAACTCTTGCAAAAATCGACTAAAATCTTCAATTTAATAATTTGTTTTCCATTGTGTGATTTTATTAGTTCCTTCAATCACTCGCTCTTAAATCCATTTCAAACTTTCTTTTAAAAAATGTTTAGCTTAAAATATTCATAACTTTTTGTTCATAGGAATTAACGTATTTAAAGTGTACAGAGGTCTTCAAAAAGTTATAGTACGATTTTTTAGAAGCAAAACTAAATTAATTTAATTTTTTTGTCTTTTGAGTAAACAATAGAACGGATTTTAGTCCTGTTTGAGAATCCTGTAGGCATTTTAAATAACTTAAAATAGTAGTTTTCGGGCGAAAAGTGTCGTTTTTTAGAACTGCGAAGGCGTTTGGCACCGGAGACGAAGCTGGAGAGGAACACTGGCGGGTCGCTCTGCGAAACTTCGAATTACTCGTTGTCGAGTGACAGTTGACACTTCTCAGACTTGTTTATTTATTGGAGTTTTTAACAGTTGGAGGACATTTATAACATAAAACAATTCTTACACACTTTTAGATATGTTTCTATTTGTTTAAAAGCTTGCAAACGTTGATTAGAACAAAACAAATCGCAATCATATGTAAACACCAATGTCAACAAGTGGCAAATTACTACTTAACTTGTACTCGCTAATAGCCAAAAATAAAAGGCATCAACTTCATATTTGAAATTTGGTGTCAATGCCGTTTTTGAAATTGTCACGTTTTGACGTTTGCAATTTTACATAAGCGGACTATTGTAAGCAAATACAAGTGAAACAATGAGAAAACTCAAATGCTGCTTTCACGGTATAGTGTTTGTAGAAGTTGCATATTTCGCATGACATTTGCGCTATTTAAAAAGATCGTGTTTTGTGTGGGGCAACATCGGCGAGCGCAGAAAAATAGACCATTAGAACCAATTTGAGACTGAACTGGTAACAAAGTTATAATTTACAAATTGTAAGTAAACTTTAAATTATAATCAATAGTTGTCGATAAACCTACGTAATTCATTAATAGTATATTACGGTACAAGAAACGAAAGTCTAAGATCCGCTACTGCTTAAGTTGCGCACGCAATTTCGGGCCTTCGACTAGCCGGGAAAATATAAGGCTCTAAAATAACTGAAAATGTTGAAAAACTCAAGCTGTCAGCGTGCGTGGCAAAATTACTTTCCACACAGGATGAAGAAAATTTGTAATGGATAAAAGATATGCTTTCGCCATCGAAAACGGTGGCGAAAGTATGTACTTTCCACCAGGAAATCAGGAAAAACAATCATCGGTTACTTTTTAATGAAAATACTAAAAAAAGTATAATGCCAGTGACACGTTCGATTTGTCACATTTACTTTTGCGCACATGTGCCTAAAAGTCCGTGAGTAAAATAAATCAACAGTAAAGAAAAGTGCTTCTTTATGTTCATCGCTTCTAATCGAAAAGTGGCTGTTTTTGATTCATTCGAATAGAAAAAGTATTAAACTTTTTTCAAAAGCTTCAACGGTTCAAAAGTAATTTGCAAAAAAGGTTTTTCGCACTAGAGTTTGTTTTGATTGTGGATTGTGTTTTTTAAATTACCTGTAAATAATATTGCTTTTGTCCCTCGTATTTGATTCTACTTTTGTGTCCGTTGCGCTTTTATTTTATTTTAATGAAAAATAAGTTTTACTACATTCAAGTAACCCAAACCAATGCGTTAACATTTGCGACATCGACATTTGACGCAATCGCGGTCTGAAAAACAGCTAAAAATGCAGCAGGAACAGCGAAATCTACCATTGAATGCACGTTTGGTCATAGAAACAACGAGAAATCATGCGTGAGTTGGTATTTTGGAAAATTTTGAATGAGACTATAGGAAAAACAGGTAAAACCCGCAAATAAAACCTGAGTTTTTCTTATGAAAGTGACGATTTTTTACTTTTAGCGGTCAGCAACACAGCTGAAAGGCAGGAGAATACGCGGAATCTAACATTAAGCGCCAGTTTTTGTCGCCAAAAACGACGAGAAATCATCAGAGGGTCTTTTAACATTTGAATCAAACCCAAACATCTTTCACCAATTAGTATCAAGGTCACCAACAAACTGCAACATTATTTTGTTTGCTGCGGTGAAAGGGAGGATTTAAAGTCGAGTAACTATTCCTTTGTACTGCTTTAGAAAACTTGCCTTACTCGACTTTCACGCGCCCTCTTGGGCATTCGTTTGTTATGCCAGCAGTAAATTCCATCGAAGTTAATATTTTGTTTTCATTTTCAGGCTCTCATTACCAAATATCCCTTACCTCTTTCCAATTTGCGTAATCTGCTCCGATACCGGTTTTAATTTGTTTCGGGTCTTGTAAGTGAACGCCAGTTTTTTCGACGTTTTCCCATTTTAGAATTAGTCGCTTCTCTTAGAAACTGCTTGGTTCCTACTAGAATGTTACTTTGAAAATGTTGGCATATGATTTTGAAATTTACATGTTTTCCTCTGGTCCCATTTTCCTTTGCTGTATGCCAGAATTTTGAATGCCTGAAAATGAACAACATTGTATTATTGTCTAGTAGGAGCCATCAGACTATCCGAAGATGCTTTATAATACAATATGTTACAGGACTAGCCAAAGGAGCGGAAACCTGAAGGTCACCAGCATAACGAACACAAACGCCAATGGCCCGGATGAAAAACACGAGGCAAAATTCATGGAAAACTACATGCAAAATATTTCATTCGGCTACAACACTCTACTTCATGTGTTCCAGTATTTGAAAGTACAGGACCTTCTACGAGCTGGCAAGTTTTAGCTGATTTGGCGTGTTTCGGTTCTCGGTTTTAATCTTTTTTTTTATCTTAGGGTGTGTGTGTTCGATGTGGAGGGACATTGCGGGCAGCCCTATGCTTTGGAGAACCATTCGAATGAAGAACTCCCAAGTGCACAGCTTTGTCGGCCTGGCCAATGCCTTGAAAAAACACGGAACAGTGCATTTAGATTTGAGAAAAATGCTGCTACCCAGCACTGGTGATGATATTTGGCCCGAATTTTCCAAAGCAATAACTGGTGTCGATACTTTAAGAAAAATTGAATTGTGCAGGTATGTCGCATATTTCAGTGTGATCTAACGATTGTATAGATTTTTGGCGATTCTTTAAGATGGATGGTGGAATTTGCTTCGGGCTACATTCGGGCTTCTGGCCACTTTTCAAAAAGTCTTTAATCAAATTGAGGGGTGGACATCAGGCAGTTTTGTATTTTTTTAATAGGAAATCCTTGACTACAACACTTAATTTCATTAATTCGCAATATTTCCATCGATTTTTGTCAATTATTTAAACTTGGATGGTGGAATTTGCTTGAATTTGAACATAATTGATAAAAGATAGTGCTTGAAAAAAGCTATGGAGAAATCTTATAGCTGAATGAACAACTGAATCTTTTGAAAATTTGGAATATTTTCATTTAGCAGTCTTTTAAAAACCAGTTTAAATCTATACATTTTGAAATCCGTCTTATAATTCTCCCTAAATTTCAAAAAAGCATGTTTTTTTTTAAAGAACTGACCATCAATGGCAAAGGAACCGGACCTTTTTTCCAAGCCACAAAGTCACCTCACTTTTAAAAAATTTCACTCCCAACTTAAGGCAGATATATAACTTGCCCTTTGGTCTTTAATAACAGGACCGAAGGGCTATTAAAGACACTAAACTGGACAAGTCAAACTATTTTCACGTCAATTAGACCATAACTTCTTTTTTGGCGATTGCTTAAAATTGCAAGAAAAATTAACCAAAGCCCAAAGTCACCTCCCTTTCAACAATTCCTAACTCCCAACTTAAGGCAAACTGGACGAACTGACTTCTTTCAGATTTTTCAACTGAATCAAACCAGAGGTTATTTTTTCTCGAATGTCTAGAATTGCAAGAAAAATTGACCAAAGCCACAAAGTTACCACACTCACAGATTTCTCACTCCCAGCTTACTTAAGGCAGGTACAAATTTGTCATACGGTCCACTTCTAACGTACACTAGACTAGACAAGGTGAATATTTTTCAAGTCAATCAGATCAGAGCTTCATTTTCCACGAATGCCTAAAATCTGACCAAAGCCCCGAAGCCATTTCACTTTCAACAATTCCTCACTCCCAACTTAAGGCAGGTACAAACTTGCCTTTCGGTCCTCTTCTAAGGCCCAAGTCTACAATTGCGGTATATACCAGGAACAAGCTCTTCGTTGAGTAAGATATACCAGGTATAATCTGTGGTATAATACTATGTGTTGTTCTACAATGCAACGATGGCGCGAGAATAACTGTTCCGAGTACATCAAAATTTTGGCTCTGGCAGTGTCCAAGCCGTAGCGGCAACGCTGCCATCGATATGGCACTAGAATGTTTCAGGTAGTTTTCGAAGGGTTATTTCGAATTTTAAACGTGAATTTAGCTAAAAGTTTATGATAGTACCCAAAGAAACAGTATCTAAAATAATTCAGCTGTGGTAATCTCAGATTCTAAATAAAACATCTTAATAATTCACGTTGTTCTTTATTATCCAATTATTCCAACAGTAAATGTGCAAAATGATTATTTATAATTTTTGACTTCATTCTATTATTGATAGAAATATTTGAATTCGGTTATCGATGACGGTAACTCATCTGCGCCAACATTTTCGAAATCCAATTCAATTGGTGGATCTCCATCCTTTTCTTCAACGCAAATGTTATGCAGAACGGCTGTAGCAACAATAATTATCTTTGATAACTCGGCGTTTACTCGCATTCCTAAGGACAATATGGAAAATCTCCTTTTCCACGCCACGTAAGATCTTTCAACACAGTTTCTGGTTCTTATGTGTGATTCATTATATAGTTTTTCAGGAGCTGTGAAAGGATCTGACAGTGGTGTAAGTAAATAGTTAGTGTTTCCATAGCCACTGTCACCCAAAATAACACAATTTGGGATTTCACCATTGGAAAATATGTTCTTGATTCTGCAGTTATTGAAAATAGTTTGGTCATGGCGTGAACCCGGCCACCTTGTCAATTATTTTCAATTGCGCATCGCAAATTGTCTGAACATTCCATGAAATACATCCTTTCCTATTACGGAACCGCTCAGCGTCTTCTCCTCCAGGAGACTGGATTTTCACATGCGTGCAGTCAATCGCACCAATGACCAGTGGAAATCTGGCAACTCTATAAAAAAAAATTTCGCTTTTTGTCTGGTGGCAATATTTCCGGGAAATCTTATATTCCTCAGACGCAACCGAGCAATAGCCTCTGAAACTTGTCTCACAATTGAACAGACAGATGTTTTGCTTACTCCTACAAAATTTCCAGATTAGCATAAAAGTCTTAAAGTGAGAATTGAGAAATTGTAGGTTATGAAACCAGACCAAGAAATAAGACGCTGTCACTCATTGACCAATAGAACGAAGGAACAACTTTATCTGCAGTATATCCGGCTCATTTCACTGGTATAAGTTATACCGCCATTTATACCGAGTTGAACGTTATTCGACTATTGTAGATCCCAATTTTACAAATATATGCCAAGAAGAGCTTGTTCCTGGTATATACCGCAATTGTAGATTTAGCCCTAAAAGGCACAAAACCAGACAAGCCGAAAATTTTTCAAGTCAATCCGACCAGAACTTCTTTATTGACGAATGCCTAAAATTGCAACAAAAATTGACCAAAGCACAAAGTCATCTCACTTTCAACAATTCCACACTCTCAACTTAAGGCAGGTACAAACTTGCCCTTCAGTTCTGTTGTAAAAGACACTAAACTGGACAAACCAAAATATTTTCACGTCAATCAGACCCGATCTTATTTTTTTACGAATGCCTAAAATCTCAATAAAAATTGACCAAAGCCACGAACTTACCACACTCAAAAATTTCTCACTCCCAACTTAAGGCAGGTACAAACTTGCCTTTCGGTCCACTTCTAACAGACACTAAACTAGTCAATCTGAAAATGTTTTAAGTCAATCCGATCAGAACTTCTTTTTTGACGAATGCCTGAATTTGCTAGCATTGATCAAAGCCATCTCACCTTCAAAAAATTCTCACTTCTACCTCAAAGCAGGTAGAAACTTGCCTTTCGGTGCTGTTTTGAAAGACACCAAACTGGACAAGCTGGACATTTTTCAAGCCAACCATACAAGAGCTTGACTTCTCACAAATGCCTAGAATCTCAATAAAACTTGACCAAAGCCTCACTCACTTTTATCTTACCTCACCTCTCACACCTTCGGTCACCTAACTTTCAACAATTCCTCACTCCCAACGTAAGACAGGTACAAACTTGCCTTTCGGTCCGTTTCTAAAAGACCCCAAACTAGACACGCTGAACATTTTTCAAGCTAATCAGACCAGAGCTTAATTTTTCACAAATGCCTAAAATTTCAACAAGAATTGAGCAAAGCCAAAATTGAACAGATGCATTTGTTTACGTTTATCGATGGGAGCAACATTGGTTCATAGTCTATACAGGGTGATTCAAAATTGGCGTCATTCC
>NW_026017110.1:42970402-42974381 GCF_020466585.1 Dendroctonus ponderosae | reverse complement strand
GGGTTTTGTGTTTACATAAATAATCCATACAACACCAAACATTTGAATGGTTAACTCCAAACAAGCTAGTGCCTGTGTAATCTCCTTATTATCCACTCGTATTCAGTTAATTAACTCGTGCTCCATTTGTATCTCCTTGTGCTGTGTGTATCGTACAAACGTATTTCCTCGGTATTTACTTGGTGCTTGGGAAAGTGTCAGTTATTGTGCTCTAAGTACCCCTGGAAGGCCCTGATTCGATAATGCCCAATACTTGTTCCTCTGTGCTTGGAACCCGAATATCAATTGTCGTCCACTATCTTCCTAGAACCACTCTGGTCGCCCTTTGTTGGCGTGAGTTTTTTCAGCTTCTACCATGTTACTGTAGCATTTACCTGTAACTATCTGTTGATGACAAAAAACCTCATTGCCGCTGTGCCTTTTCATCCAAAAATTGTAGAAGAGAACTTTTTTGATATCAAAAATTTTCGTAATTTGAAACAAAGATCGTAATTTTTCTTTTTGAATGCTTAAGTATTCCAATAGGCTGCCAATCCAACGTGGGATAATAATGCTTAATAACAAAGTTGAAATTCGATCTTCAACTTTGTCTTCTAGAAATTTTGGAAAATAAAAATTTCAATATTTTTCTGGTACTCTCCAAGAGAGCCTCTATCACCCCTTAAAAGGAATGACTCCAATTTTATTATGCATTTATTACTATACTGTAAATTGAAATATGGGCGCTCTAAAATTTTATGAAATTTATTATTTGATTAAAAAGCTGATAATTGTTGGTTTTCAGATGTCCTGCGAGTGTCGTCGAAGAACTAACCAAATCCAACCCACACTTGGAAGTAATAAATGCTGTGACAATAAAATGCGAGTCGCTCAATCTTGACTCATTCAATGCCCTGAAGTGCGTCAAAGAATTGAGGCTGAAATCGACTTGCGGATTGAGTATAAAGTCGATCGACTCCCTAAGAGAGCTGAAAACATTGAAAATATTATCGCTCACATCGGTGACCGACCTGCACAAACTGGACTTGAGCGTCCTGGCTGAACTGGTTAATCTGGAGTGGTTGGATTTGGGCGAGTGCACAGACTTTCCGAAGAATTTTGGTTCCGATATTCTCCTCAAATTAAATCGGCTCGAGAAGCTTCGATTGGAAAAGGTAAAGCCATCGATTTTGCGCGAGTTTGTTTTTCGAATGTTTGATTTGTTTGCAGGGCCAAGGCAGTTGCCACACTTTTGAAATATTGGAAGCTGTGAAGGACATGGAACGGTTGGAGCAATTGGAGCTGGTTAATTTCGATGTCAAAACCGGATTCGACAAAGCCATTGGTTTATGCACCAACATAAAGAAGCTGATGATAATTCCCACATACATTTCGCAGAGTGCGACAACAAACAATATGGTTTTGTCCGGTGTTTTGCAGTTGCATGGTAATTCAATTGAGTTTGTAGTTCGGTTCCCCGAATCATGTAGTGTGTTTGCAGAGAGTTTGAGTCACTTTGTCTGGGGCGTCACGTTGGAGCTGTTGAGAGTTACGGAACTGTTCGTTGACCAGTGCGAAGACTCCAATAAAAAGGAGAAAAAACCAGGCGGAAATGGTGACTGTATTCCGGTTTTAAAGCCCGTACCTGATATATCCAACGGCCGATCGATTCAAGCGGCTAGCAATCCTCCCCAAGTGGAAATTCTTCCCTTGCCCAATTTGCAAAAATTGCTATTGAATAGTTTGCCCACCACGCGAGTGAAAATCCTTAAGATACCGTTCCACGCTACATGGAGACAAACTCTGTCCGATACGGTTTAGTGGTGGTTTTTTTAAATCAATTTTCGGGGTAGTAAACCGTTACTTGGCCCCCACTAGTTTTTCGTTTGACCTCAGGTGTTCAGCACCGCGTTTGCAGCAAATTAAATGAATTGACGGTAATCAGGAAGTATTGTAAATTACATTTTCGAGCTGTATATAATTGTTTGTATAATTATCGGGTAAATTTTAGTTTTATCCGTAATGTCCCAAATTTACGGTTTAAAATGTTTTCTTTGTTGAGTAGGTGTTTTAATAGATATTTTCTAATACTTATTGAACCGTATTGACTGGTAAAATAATATTTTTTTGTTCGGCGAACTGCCATTGCCCTTTACACCCAATCGTCCAGTAGCGATTTATGTGAAGAGTGAAAACTGATTTCAGTAAATCGAATTGATTCGATACTCACATGGGGAGGAGAGTTCTTTTTGCATCCATGAATGTTATCGCAATAAGAATTGCGGCGCCGATTTCGACAAACGTTTAATTTTCTCGATGTTCTGCAATGTCGACTTCCTTTGATAAAACAGCGGGTAGGGTAAGTGCCAGTAAGCCGGACACAGCCAGTAGTCGGATAAAACGTATATATTTGAAAATAAGTTGAAAACGAAACAGTATCGTCTTAAGTAATTAAGATATTGTAACGGAAATGGCCTGGGGAAATTTCGCACCTGGGCTGGAGATTTTGAGAACCTTCTGGGTTACCTGGAGGAAACTATATAAGCGACGACGGGAACGATGGGGGAAAAGTGAAGTGACAGCAGCGACCGGGTGCAGCAGAGGTTGAACCCCGCGAGTCTGAAGAGCGAGTTTTTCGTCGGTTATTGTTATTGTTTGTGAAGTTGACGGTAATTTTGAAGTTAGTTTGTTCCTGTTCCGTAGTTAAAGTTATACCGAGTGGAATAAAAGTTGGAAGCAGAAGAAAGAGTTTGATACTCGGCCATCCACGGTACATTTGGTGTCAGAAGTGGGATTTACCAGAATCCAAGTTAAATTTTGATGGAAACAAGAAGTAAATCAAAGAGGGAAGACCCTGCAATGGAGAACCCCAGTTTGATTGCACTGCTCATGCAGGTGAAAAACGAAATGAGCGACAACAGTAGGAAAATAATGGACGAAATGAACGACAACATTAAGAAAATGGACGAAAAAATTGACAGAATGAATGACAAAATGGAAGACAACAGTAGGAAAATGAGCGACAACAGTAGGAAAATGGACAAAATGAATGACATATACAAAGAGATGCTGAATAAAATGGACGACAACGCTAAGAAATTTGAAGACCTGAACACAACCGTTGAAGACAAACTAAAGAACATTGAGGAAGACAATACGAAGTTTCAGAACGATGTTAGAGATGAAAACATAAAGTTTCAAGACGAAGTTGATGAAAATATCTGCCGACTTCACGCACATGTGGAAGAAGAAATAATCAAAATTAGACAAGAAGTAACCAGGTACAATGCAGGATCTGATACAATAAAATTTGAGGCGCAATCTCCAAGCAGCAGTAAACTGAAGCCACCAACATTCGATGTTAAAGTTACATGGTCCACATATTTATGCCAATTTGAAGCCGCTGCAGTAGTTAACGGGTGGAATGATCAGGAGAAGGCAATAGCACTGATTATTTCCCTACGAGGCGAAGCAACGGAAATTTTACGATCAATACCACAAGATGACCGTAAGAACTATCAGGCCATGCTTGAAATTTTTCAAATGAGGTATGGTGACACACATTTGAAAGAAGTCTACAAAACCCAGCTTAGAAGCAGACGACAAAAGAACAGTAAACCATGCAAGAATTTGAAGCGGACATTCTACGTCTATTACATTTAGAAATGAAATGTTTTCCGGGCTTTGAAGCCGTGGTCTATCGGAATTTCTTCCTGACGTTTCGTCCACAACTGCGTTTGTTCTTCAACAACTTCAAAGTTCTTTAGCGTGGTTTGCGTTTGCGTTGCGTAGGTACGTTGATATTTCCGAATCATAAATTCCATTAACAAATGCTTCGACTGCTAGCTCTTGAATGGTCTCCTCAGGTAGTGATAGAAATGCTAACCTGAATAGACGTAGAATATCAGACTATGAAGGCTTTCACGGCCGGTCAGATTACATTTAGAAATGTTTTCCGGGCTTTGAAGCCGTGGTCTATCGGAATTTCTTCCTGACGTTT
>NW_026017110.1:42963654-42969403 GCF_020466585.1 Dendroctonus ponderosae | reverse complement strand
TTCGCTGTTCCACTGAAAGTAGGTTGTGGTTAGACAGTGTTCGAAGAGTTTGGCGATGTCTGGTGGAAATTCTCTCGCAACAAGTTCCATTGCCTTCCTGATTGGTACCGAAGTATGGGCAGCCATTTCTCTTGAGGACTGACCATGCTTCTCTAAAATGGTTGTTGCAGTTTAAAAATCCAGAAGGACAAATTGCTCGATGGTTGCAAAGTATCCAGGAATATGCCTTCAAAATTGAACATAGAAGGGGTTCGAGTCATAAGAACGCAGATGCTTTATCCAGAAGACCGTGCTCAGATCATTGCAAGCACTGCAATAGACACGAAGAAAGGGAAGATCAAGAACAAATTATCTGTCGCCGTACGAAATTAGAATGTTTGGAAGAAAGGAAACCAAGTGTAATTGCCAAAGAACAAGAAGAGGACTCCGATATCGGCCCGATTTACCAATTAAAAGCAGCCAATGAAGACAAACCTTCGTGACAAGATATTTCCATGAAGTCACCAGCATGCAAAAACTATTGGGCTAAATGGAATTCGCTGGAGATTAATAACGGCTTGCTGAAGAAAGTATGGGAAAGCACAGATGGCAAAGAAACGAGTATTTCAGACAATTCTACCGAAAAAGCGAGTCGTTGAAGTGCTGCGGTATCTCCATAATGGCGTTGGTGGAGGCCATTTTGGAGTACACAAAACTCTTGAAAAGATATCGGATCCAGAAGAGCCCTCAGGCAAAATTTAATGTTGTCCACATTCACCGTCTGGCCAGATATAACGATGATCCAGGAGTTACCTAATCGGGGCGATCAGGGTTTAGAAGGGGGGCAGTGTAACGGAAATGGCCTGGGGTACTCACGTTTGGAATGAGGGGATCGAAATTCTTTTGGTTATTGGAATATTGTTGGTTCAAAAATTATTTACCAAATAATTGCGCATTTTCCGACTTTTGAAAAACATAAAATTAGCAAATTTATATGCGGAAATCAATGCTAACGGCGGCGAATCTCTTTGATGCAAAATCAGGGCAGTTCAATGAGAGCAAGTGCGAACGCGAGCAAAGTGATCTTGAAGAATTTTGCGTGCTTCTGTAACTTTAGCGATTAGAAGCATCAAATTGGCCATCAAGCTCAGAAGAAAAATGACATTTTTAATGTTCAAAAACAAAATTGGGTGTAAAATACTGTTGAACACCTAATTTATCTAAATTTATTGACGATTTATCCGGCAATACGAAAATAGTTGTGCAACAAATCCGAACTGCAGGCATGTTTAGTTCCATTCACATAACAGAGAAGACTTTATTTGTAAAATTCATGTTCGCTCTCGTCCTTCTTAATGTTGTTCTTGTACCCCTTTTCAAAGTCCTTGGGCAATACTATGTACCGATTTTCACGCACCGCGTGCATTCCTGCTTCTTGACAAATAGCGTTGATATCGGCTCCAGAAATTTTGTCTGGCCTGGCTACGTAATCCTCCAAATCGACCTGGAAATAACCTTTTAATGTCGGCGGCGCTCAAATGGAAGCAGTTACTGGACTGACCTCTTCTGATAAGTTCATTTTCGATGTGATTGTGCTGAAAACCAGCCTCTTTTGCCTTCTGTCTGGCAGAGGAAACTCGATTTTTCTGTCCAAACGACCTGGTCTTAGTAGGGCAGGGTCCAGAGTGTCCGCCCGATTAGTAGCCATAATGACCTGAAACGCGATTAATTTATTTAAAAAACCTCAAGTTTAGCTGCTCGGAAACCTTACTTTGACGTTGGTCGTTTGATCAAACCCATCCATTTGATTAAGTAGCTCCAGCAGGATCCTCTGGACTTCCCGATCGGCCCCAGTTTGGGCATCAAACCGTTTGGTGGCAATCGCATCGATTTCGTCAATGAAAATGATGGCGGGTGAATTCTCTTTCGCCAGCCTGAACACGTCTCTTACCATTCTGGGACCTTCGCCCAGATATTTTTGGACGAATTCAGAGCCTACCACTCTGATAAAGGCAGCTAGAAGCGGAACATTACTGATTCGGAGCGGTTTTTTGTTTAATTAAAAAGGTTCTTACCAGTTGTATGATGAGCAACGGCTTTAGCCAACATGGTCTTCCCACAGCCAGGAGGGCCGTACATCAGCACTCCTCTGGGTGGGTCAATACCGATTTGTTTGTATAATTCGAAATGAGTTAGAGGCAGTTCTACAGCTTCCCTGATTTCCTGCTTCTGCATATCCATGCCACCTAATTATTTCAAAAATCATAACTAGAGGGTGGAATACTACGAAATGCATATACAGAGTGATCCAAATGTAATCTGACCAGCTCCAGGAGGCGATTTCAAGATAAAGAGTTCTAATAAATGCGGGTCCTTAAGGGCATCGTTATGAAAATACAGAAAATACATTAAAATTTATTCATATATCCAGAACAGCTTGAGATATTTTGATGGCATTTTTCTACTGAACAAAAAAAAACATTTTTTCCAAAAACCAAAAATATACAAGGTCTTCGATTTAAAATAAGCAAGCTGTTATTTATTTTAAATGGAGCAGCTCGAGCGATTAAAGCGTGAAAAATGTCAAATCTTTGCCTTCGCTTGTTTTCCATATACCGATAGAGTAAACTCATTATGTATTTCTCTGTATACTCTTCAGTTCTCAGGTATTATATGAAGAGTCCAGGAAACTAATGTACACAAAGTCAGTATTTTGGTCAAATTGAGTGAACTTTAGCCACTTTTGACCAAAATTTTCGTTTCCAAAAGGCTCGGATCACGCTCGCCTGGCTGGACGCGGCATTCAACATACAGGAGAATCGAAATGCCAATGCGAAATGCGAAAAGAGCCAAGCCTGATGAGCCGCAAAGTTTGTATGATATTTGGTCAAAACACCAACAGACGATCTATTATCTGTTTGTTTTCTTTGACGAAATATCAAAGAAATTTGCCACGGATCAGACTTGGCTCGGGCTCGGCTCGGAATAAACATGGGTATGATTTGTATCATTGATACGAATCCTTCCAGTGATTCGAATGGTACGAATCCTTAAAAAGAGATTCGTACATTTCGTATTGGCTTAGAATCGCATTGCGTTCCACTACCTATACCGACAACAAGACTGTTGAGTGAGAATTCGAAAAAATAAGAAGAGGGAAACCGTATTTTCTGAAATAACCGAGATATTACAACTTTACGAGAACTTAAATATTTTTTAAACCAAATTAAAAATATATTTATTATGTATTATTACAAAATAGATATGTAAATATTAATTGTTTGGTGTTATAAAATAAAATAATACTCAACAGATAAGATCTAACTAAAAATAAAATTTAAAAAAATAATAGAATGTACAAATATAATTAAACTGGCACATGTTTTGCATTAAAATTGATGAATAACAGTTGTGACACTTTATTGCCACTTAATCTTGGTCGTTTTTCATAAATTGTTAGACCTCCTTTAGAGAATATCCGCTCTGCTGGCACGGAAGTTGCTACAATGCCCAATCTCTGTTTCACTAAATGGAATAAACGTGGACATGTAGATTGTCTTTTGTACCACGTTACTTTTAGTATCATGGGTACCGGTACCTAATGCGAACTAGTACGAATGTTGGCGGTTTCGGTCGATTGTATCAATACGAAATGAACGAATCTCCTGGTACGAATCTTTCCTTGATGCGAATCTGTGTGGTGAGAAGTTACGAATCACTAAAAGGATTCGAATCGCCCACCTCTAGCTCGGTAGGTGTGAACGCGGCATCATGCTGCGTGCAGACAAGACATCTGACAAGCCGAGCCTGAGCCGCGGCAAATTTAAAGTTTCGTCAAAACACCGACCGAAAATGGACGGTTTGCCCACCTCTTTCGGTCGGTGTTTTGACGAAACTTTAAATGTACCATACAGCATGACGCCGCGTCCAGACCTACCGAGCCCAGCCCGAGCCAAGCCTGATCTGTGGCAAATTCCTTTGATATTTCATCAAAGAAAACAGATCATCCGTCGTTGTTTTGACGAAATATCGTACAAACTTTGCAGCTCATCAGGCTTGGCTCGGTCTGGACGCTACATTTCGATTCTCTTGTACCTCAAATGGTGCGTCCAGCCCTAACGAGCCGAGCGTGAGTTGCAAAATAATTGCAAAGCGTTTTTTAAATATGAATATTTGCGTCTTTATACAAAATTTGTTCCTCAGAAATCGGACGAAAATTGTATTTTTTGGACTGGATGCGGTAACTGTAAGTCTCATTGAAACCCATCTGGGTACTCCCAAAATTACGAGACTTAATTTGTTTTAATGGTTAATTGGCAAAAAACAGAACAACGAGATTTTATAAACATAACAAAAATGTCCTAAAAAGATTAAGTACTTGCAACAACTCAATAAAAATCAGTTGATTCCAGCTAGCAAATAAAAAGTACTGGTAGTTTTTGCACCAAGACACTCAAGAATTCTTCACTAGGTCTCTTCATCATAACATGAGTCTTACATAGGAACAAATTCACAGCGAAATTAATTAAAATCCATCTTACCATTCCCCAGCTGATTCAGAAAACATAATTTGAGAGAATGAGGTGAATGGACAAATTCAACTTATTCTTGAATTTATCGAAAATCATCCCTTCTTATTTATAATAAACACATTCCAACGATAGTTTTACAGAGGACATGACTGGGTAAGTAAATATTTGATTGCTTACCAATATCACTGTAGCTGACATCAGGCTTTTCATCAGCTTGTAGCATGCTTATAGAAGAATCCGCCTCTGGGGGCAAAACATCTACTAGAGCATTACTGTGCTTATGCAGTGCCACACTAGCACTCGGTTTGAGCAATTCCCTGTCGATAGTTGAAAGAATCCTCACGTAATAGTTGGAGCCAGTAGTTGAGCCCACAATACCTAAAAACGATTCCGTTGTCAGGACTTCATATAGAAGGATTGTTGTGGCAGTTTGCTACCTGTGTTCTGATCCACAGCCTCCAAGAACTGCCCAATCACCAGAGGCACTGACTGGATCCGCTTGACCTCTTCCTGGGCATGCAGATACTCCTTTTTCAAGTTGCGCTGCTCATCTTTGATGTACTCCTCTTGCACTTCTAAGAACTCGAGCATTTGCTGCAGTTTCTTGAACTTTGTGTACAGATCCTCAGTATCCAAGTCTTGCAGGGGCTGCTTGCTGCTCTCTGCGGGACTGCCCTCATCCTGGAATATTCCAATAGTTAGATTGCATTGACGGAACGCCGTTAATCGGGCAAACTTACTTTTTCGGGCAAAGTTACTTCCATAGCTTCCATTTTAGATGACTTGTGGAAATACTCACCATTTGGGGGGCTCACTCATATTGCCATGCGCGTACCCATGTTTTTAGGAGCGCAGCCCCGCCATCTGTGACTGGTTTGTTCAAGATAAATTGAATAAAGAGACAATTTTACAGTTTGCACTTAAGGGCATAAAAGAGACAATCTTATAGTTTTCATGACAGCGCATTTATAAAACGTGGGGATTTGCTATTTTTAGGTTACAACATAGATAAACACGAGTATAGATTATCCGTAAATCCCTAGCGTCTATCATAGATGTTATTAAGAAATGAGCATTAATATTGAACGTTGCCGTATGCCTCAGTGCGATGATACATCTTCAAGGCGGTAAGCTTCATCATTACTACAATTATATTGCAACGGAAATCGCATGGGGTACTCACGTTTGGAAGGGGGGGATCGAAATTGATGGTATTTCAGTAAATGGGAGCCCCATTT
>NW_026017110.1:42953362-42962655 GCF_020466585.1 Dendroctonus ponderosae | reverse complement strand
CTTGATACTGTCCAAAAAAATTGAAAATTGAAAAAAGTTCCTAGCGACGTCTATTTATTTATTGTTTATTGTAAGTAGTAGAAATTCAGACTTTTGTTGTGTATGAAATTAAAAAAATTAGCGTTAGTCGCTGTAAACTTAGCACAATAAGGGGATGTGTTGGGCTTAAATATGCAGCCCCCGGCCCGGACGGTGCAAAATAAGGGGCACTCATATTGAGCCTCTTTCGAGAAGAACATTTCTGTCTTCAACCGTGAATATTTGCACTTAACAGTCGAATCCAGTAAGTAATTTGAATAATTTTTCCCTTTTCAGTCCTTATCCTTTGTTGGACAGATATCGCATAACCACGAATAGTGCTATGTCAGTTACCTACTATTTTTTTTTAGTGAAGCTGTTACAAAAAAACGAGCAGAAGTGCTTTATCTACCTTGCGAGTGTTTGATTATTTGGTCAAGTGACGTCCAAGCCAACATCAGTTTTGGGAAATAGTTCTTTCCAAAAAAAACTCAGCGGGTCGGTGAACTTTTGGTCGCAAGTTTCGCTTTATTTATCAAGTCTGCACTAGTCTTTGGGTAACACTGTGTTGAATCACAATTTTGTGTTGACACATCTCGTCTCACGGTGCAGTATCATCACACTTAACCCATACTGAAGAGTGCCGGTGTGTGAAGGTCGGCAGTGCCACGGTGTGACCATTTGAATTCCGACACTGGCGGCAACTCGGCCAATGTAATTGAGGGATTGCTCACAAAAACTGAATAAGTCCAGTTTACCGATTTGATCTTATGGTGGCAAATCGCCTTCATTCTTACAGGGTGTCCAAGATAGAGAGATACGAAGTCGGTTAAATTAGGAAAAAGTTCAATCAGGGAGCATATACCGAGTGGGCCATATATATGTTGAATTATAAATTAACGATAAGAATAGGAAAAATTGAATTTTTTGTTATTTATTTTATTTCATATGATACAATGTATATTCCGATTAAGTATGTAAAATGATTTCAGTCAAGTGGCCACCTCTGCTGGCTCGGCAGTACCTCATTCTAGAACACGAATTTTCGAGCACTTTATTCACAGTTTGCTGGTCTATTGGAGCGATTTGAGCTTGAATATTTTGCTTCAAGTGGTCAATCGTTTGAGGATTGTCCGCATAAACTTTTTCCTTCAATTCGCCCGAAAGAAAGTAGTCTAGTGATGTTTAACGCTACGCGGTGGCAAACTAACATCTCCAGAACGACTAATTACACGATTGTTAAACTTTAAAAATAATATCAGTATTTAGTGTTCGTGAGAAACTCTTCAATTACAACACCGCGCGGGAAAAAAATTGTATCTTCATTTATTCCATTCATTAAAAAGATAAAAAGAAGCCTGTGTGCGTCAACACAGTAAAACCAAAGAAAACGAGCTAGAAGTCGTATGACACCAACGCGCTCACACATCTGTCATTCTATTGGTTTACGGTATCATGACACTATCGCACAGATATGTTGTATTGACACGACAAGCGGTATCGATGTCAACATCTGAAGATTTACAGTGTTACCCATTCCTAGTCTGCACTCAATTCACTCGACTTTTACAAACTGATGTACTTCTTATGGCGCTTGGAATGTTTATATAGATCCGACGATGAGCTGAAAGTCTTCTCGCACAAATCGCACACATAAGGTCGTTCCCCCGTATGAATCCTCGAGTGAACCTAAAATCGATCCTTGACATCACTGTCGCTTGTCACGCTAAAGAGCCCCACAGACTTTTGTTTCCGAACGAACACAGTTAAAACCGTGCGTCTGTTCTCAGTTATTTCCAGAACCAGAAATTTACTATTAGCAGTGATGGCGGTGGTTCCAATTAACAGAAAGCAATAAAGGAACAGAACCTTATGGTCCAAAAACTCGTCACAAAAGCATAAGCGGTTCTCCCACATTCATTTACTAAAGGACCCCATATAGAGTCATTTTTTTAAAACTTCGCAATTAGTTCATCAAAGTGAAAATTTATTTTTTAACTCAATGTCGTGGTACCGAAAATATTAAATTTTCCACAAACAAATAAACTGCATATAAAACTGTCAAACTGTAAAACTTATTATGGACAACAAGAATAGCGAGTAGAAATCAGCATGCAAAAATAAAATTTAAAACGGTCAACAAGTGTGCCCTTCTGGGTAGTAAAAGACTGAACGTGCATTTTTAACCGTCCGCGAAAAATATCTGTTCGCGACATATTTTAATCGAAACAGAGCCTCCAAGATGTAAATTGTCCTATACATTCGCAATTTTTTCAAAATTATTGAAATTGTTATTATTTTGGTAAATTTTGTTGAATATTTAAAAAATCTTGAAAACTCAATACTACTATACTAAATAAATTGTCCCGTTGATTAAAAAGGTCGATGACCCCTGTTTTAGGCGATATGAATGCGAAAGTCAAGGACGATATGATCCCAGGAGCAGCCGGAATAAAACCGTTTTTTTTTTGGACCGGAACCGAAACTGAACCCATATTTTATATTAACGCACTGTTAAGGAGTGAACAGGAACCGAAATATTTTATTTCTGTTTTTTCGGTACAGCTTGTAATGATTGAAAGAAATTAGTACCGTTGTTCGGGGTGAAGTCTGACGATTTTTTCAGTTTTTTCTTAATAAAAAGTATAATTTTGACAAGGAAATTTCCATTAAAATAATGTAGAGCCTTCCGTGTATCCTTTGTCGAATTCCATAATAAAACCAATGAACTTTTCATTCCCTCCTATTTTTTTTTAGGTAAAGAGTGTCTGTCTTCACCCCTATGTGTGACCCTTTATTAACCGTTAAAAATGGTCTTAGCACCTAGTAAGAGGCGTATTCGTACTCTTATTAAGTTTCTCTTCTTCTTGTGAAATTAGGAACTCTCCGCCATGTTTCTTCATTCTTAAGCCGGATTTATAAAACTCTGCAGTTGGTGCCGTTCGTCGTTCGTACGGTTGCCATGCCGTTGCCGTTGAATATTGTACAGTTTGTAGCTGACGACGTTGGAATTTGATTAGTCAGATTGGCATGTTGTATGCCGATGTGTTGCGTGTTGTCATCCTGTTTCTTCAGAGCATTTTTGTAGTCCTTGTGTCGCAAATTGTACATTAGAAGTACTCAGAATTCTAAATTCGTTCTATTGCTACTTGCTGGCTAACATCAGATTCTTCAACGAAAATGAGATCTTCTGCCATCTTTACAAAAACATAAACATAACACGGCCTCGTTTTGACAAATGACATTCAGTCACTCACGTGATATTAAACTCTTTCTCTCATTGGTTAAAGAACCAACTGCACGAACGACGTCGCTGGCGTAATAAAATTTGCTTAATTATCGCATGGAAACAACGGAAACGACGAACTTCAAGCAACGCCGGGTTTATATTTTATTTCTCGAACGGTGCCAACTGCAAACTACGAAGGACGGCCTGCACCAACTGCAGAGTTTATAAATCCAACTTATGAAAACTCGGAAGCTATGCGAAAAATGACGAAAAGGCATGATAATAGCTTGCAAAAACGACTCTATGGCCCATAACTCGCTTGTTTTTGGACGGATTTTGGAAAAATCATACGCAGTTTAAAGCCGGTCAGTTTCTCCAATTTTCAGAGTTTCAGTTATTAAAATTGGTTGAAATCCCTGAGTTATCGAAAAAATGACAAAGGGAAAACATTTTTGGAACTGGATTTTTATGCAAAACATACCGATTATTCCAAATTTAATCCAGTTTGTTCACGTACTTTGAACTTGTACAAAAATTTAGCAGAAAATTTAGTTTGGAAATAGCGACTCTATGGCCTATAACTCGCTTGCTATGAGTCGGATTTGAAAAAACCCAGATGCACTTTAAAGCCGCTTGGTTTCTCAAATGTTCATAACGAGTTCCACTCAACAGTTTTTTACGAAAATTATTCAAATTTATAGGAGTTTTTTCTGTGCAAACAATTTTATCCACTGAATACTACGACATATATACAAAAACACAGCGTAATTAATGAAAATGCAAACCAAGATCTGGTCATTAACAACACTGGCTTTATGCAAGGGGGCTTTAAAATCCACACATAGAGAGTGAAAGAAAAAATTAAAAAGTGAAAGCTTCTGAACGATCAAGATAAGAATGCGAAGTGTACAAGCCAAAAATGTGCTATTTTGGTTTATTACTAGATCAAGAAAAGCCTAGAGAAACCGTTAAAGTTTCCCAACCGGTAAAGTGAAGCAATATAATCAGATTTTGCTTCGTTTTTGTTTTCCTTTGACCGCGTAAAGAGTAAATTTCTGGAATTCTCATAGCAGTTTCAACTGTTCATTCAAACCCGTGCAAAAAAAATCCTGAAGTCTATGGGGCTCTTAAAGCATACCTTCAAACTGGAGGCCTGGCTGAAGGTCTTCTGACATATAGAGCAGGAAAAAGGTTTATCCCCTGTATGCGTTCGCATGTGCTTCAGCAGATACTGCTGTCTTGTGAAGTTCCGATCGCACACCGTACAAGCGAACAAATTCTCTCCAGTGTGCACCCTGGTATGCTCCTGCAGATAAGTGTTGGTAGTGAATTGTTTCTGACAAATGGTGCAGGTGAACTTTTCGCCAGTGTGCTTGCTCATATGAGCCTGCAGCTCGGAAGCATAATTGCACAGTTTATCGCATACCACACACTTATAGGGCTGTTTGCCTGAAACAGTTTGTTTGTGAACACTGTTCAAAAGTGGGTTTTATGGGTTTCACCTGTATGCTCCCGATTGTGGACAGTCAGCTGCGATGAATGTGTAAACGTCGCCGGGCAGAGTTTGCATGCAAATTTTTCACCGGTGTGTCGTTTCATGTGCACGCTCAAGTGGGACGATTGAGTGAAAGTTTTCTCGCAGATCGTGCATGGGAATGGCCTGTCACCTGCATAACACTTGCATGGAAACTGGGGAGTTTTTCGGGCTCTTAAGTCGTCGTGGAAAACAAATATTTCTTAACGTTTTGCAAGTACGAATGACTTGCATCTTTGGAGATGGCTTGCTTGGTGCAGCTTCCACCTCTGAAGATGAAAGCCACTTGTGCTTGCAAAACTTCAGGATTTTTTTTCACGACGGCAACTGCCTAAAGGACACCAGTTTCATAATTCATACTTTTTCACGATTATTTTTTCGATCTAAAATACATTAAATGTGTTGGAATATTAACTACGCTGAAGGGGTAGTTGAGAAACACAGGGACGCAAATGAGAAAACTAACTCGAGACATTTTCAAAAGTAAATTGAACCAATTCGATTCTCCCCATCGCTAGCAACAAAACCCACTGTTGATTTTTACCTGTGTGTATTTTTAAATGAGAGCTCAATATGTATGGGCTGCTAAACTTCCGCTCGCAATGCTCACACGAGTATGGTTTTTCGCCTGTGTGCGTCCGAACGTGGATTTTCAAGTCTGATGAAGTCAAACACCTAAAACTCCGTTCATTTTTCGATCTCTAGGAATTGGGCACATTGACCCACCTTCTATCACAAATAGTGCACGCAAATGGTTTGTCGCCGGTATGCGACTTCATGTGCATCGTCAGTTCCCCCTTTATGGTGAAGCGTTTCGGGCAAACGGTGCATGGGAAGGGCTTTTCCCCCATATGTCGTCTGATGTGCTCCTTTAAATGCGATGAGTGATGAAACCTACAATTTCATTCAGTATTAGACACTAGCAAAGATTGATTTAAAAGAGCTACGCACTTTTTGACACAGTATTTGCACTCAAAAGGTTTCTCGCCTGTGTGGCTTCTCATGTGCACTTTCAAGTTCGCCCTTTTCTTGTACGTATTGCCGCACACTGAGCATGTGTTGGTGTTGCTGGTTGAGGTTTTATTTCCGTCAATGGACGATTGCTTGCCCTGTGAGGGGCCTGGAGATGGCGACAGCAATTTTGCTGATATTACCTAATATACTCTTAAGATCAATATTTCAAGACAAGTCACCTGATGGACTAGTTTTCACAAAAACTGAGTGAAATGGACATTTTTGTTCTTCCTATTCACGCTTAGTTCGGACGCTTACCTGATCAGCCCCCAATATTGCTTCGCTTTGCGAATTTCCGTAGCGTGTAATCACGATATCACTGTAGTGAGCATTTTTAATACTGTCTGGTTTGGGGACGACGTTTAAAGGTATCGCATTTTCATCAGCAATCTCGAGGTCATCTATATTGTATTCCTGGCCATTGCTCAAAATCACCTTGCCCTGATCCTTGATATCCGTCGGCTTGTCCTGGATAAAGATTTCCTGGATGTCGCGCACCTCGATTTCAATTGCTTGTGGTTGATTGTATGTATTACTAAAATTTTCTGAAATATTCAAGTGGTACCCCGAAATAGTACCAATATGCGAAAATCACCTTTAGCAGATTCTGTAGTGGGACCGCGGGAAGAGCTGCGGTCGCTCTGTTCAGAGTCTCTTTTAGCCAATTGCCCTGCACTATCATAAAATTGAATGTATTCCGCATTATTCCCGTCCCCAACTGACACAATGTTTTGTGCTTGTCCAGTAGCCAGACAATTGTATAAAACCTTATTTTCCTCCACCTTGGGTTGCTGGACTTTCTTCAAGCACTTTTGCAAGGACTGGTTGGTGTTGATGCAGTTGTTTCGAAAGTTGTACGACACTCTTAGCTGTCCAATGCAATAGTTGCAGATAAAACGGGGAAAATCCTCGTGAATCCACAGCTGAAAGCCCAAGAAATTCGATTCAGTTTGTCTCAATTAGTATCAATCTTACAATATCCGATAGGCAGGACTGGAGCTTGCATGTGAACTTGACGGCATCCTGGTCGTTGGATTCCAAAGGGGTTAAATCACCGGTTGTTCTTAAGCAGGTCCTGCAGCAGTTGGACAGGTTCAATTGAGTTTCCATTAGGCCTTTGCAAAACTTCCCACTTCACCTACATAACCTAAGTTTATTGTTTACATGGTTGACAGTGACAATGCTTTAACTGATGTTGCCAGATTTTACGACTGTCGAATGGGCCCTTTACATGAAACCCACAGATTACAGAGTATAGATTGGACAGTTTTGTTTTCCTGCCAAAATGATTTTGCTGAAAGCAACTACAGAGAGACGTCGGCCAAAAATCCAGAGGATCAGCTGATGGTTTGCATGCGTTTGTTTTGTACGTATGTCCATAAGAAGGCTCTGACATAGGGTATTTTACAATTAAGATTATTCCGTCTAATTTTCAATCCTTCAGTCTATCAATGTTTTCAATTTGCAATCAAGCATTTTCAACTAGTTTGATAACTGTGATATTTATCTTTGTTTTACAATAATGGAGCATAACGTGGCTCGGAGAATGACTAAGTGTTGTGTTTGGAACTCTGTGATTTCTGGATAACTGTGAAGTTTATTTGAGTTTTACAACAACTGAATATAAGGTAGTCAGATACCAACCGCTTCCAGTATTGTGTTGTGTTCGTGAAAATCAAAATGGTCGACGATATCGATTTCCTGAGAATCACTAAAAGCTTGACCCAAAATAATTTTGCATCATTTCACTCCTTTGGCCTTGGATATGGCCTTTACAGAAAATATACAATAAAAGAACAGAAATGGCTGCAGTTCAAGGCTGGACCTTAAGACAGAAGGAGTTTTAGTGAGTAAACAGCTTGGTTGGAGCCCCACAGAACCCAGCGCGCCAGAATACCAGCTCTGTAAGAGAGCATTTCCTAAACTTCATCGATAACAAAAAAACGAAGACAAAAACAATCATCAGGTACCAACTGAACGTAAATAGCAGGTAATAATTGGATACTTATATCAACACTTCTGCATATTTGTTCAACATATTTATTATTTAATGTGAATAAAACTTATTTCAAATTTTGTTGAAGCACTACACGATCTAACTCATGTAATCTCAATATAAATTACATCTCTAGGGTTTTTAGTTTAACAAGATAAATTCATGTGCTTTATTTTCCCAATTTGCCCTAGTTTTCACACGAACACAATGTTAGCAGGCGATTTGAATTCACTTTACGACCTCTATGATTTCCGGTGAAGTTTCAATAATATTTCGAGTATCTCATATTGCCCTTTAATTGTGATGTTAATTGAAGCCCTAGCATAAACATCACAGTTAAGGGGCATGATGAAATGTTTGAAATGTTATTGAAACTTCAACGGAAATCCCAGAGGTCATAAACTGAAATCAAATACCCCGCTAAATTTTGATGTGAACCCAATCAATAAAGAAAATTTCTTCTCCCAGTAGTGGAAATTAGAGTTTAGTTTTGCCTGCAGCCACTGAGAATAAGCGACAAATAGCATTCTGCAGATACATATTGCAGCTTCCAATCTATAACCTCTGTGATCCAGAGATGCCAGATCTACCGATTTGTCAAGGAACCTACCGATCTACCGATACCATGCAGATTTCTACCGAAAAGTAACAAATAAAATTTAAAAAATTATCCGTGGATTACTTAAAATAATATAACATATTTCCATTCATGATTAAAGTACGTTGGTAATAGCAGACATTTTATTTTAGCACACCTCGTATTTTAGAGTTCTTTTTCAAACATAAAATGAATCAAGCCCGTCATATAGATCATAAATATGATAAAATTATTATCATAAATATGATATAATATATATATATGATATAGTACCGTGGATGGTTGGATCATTGCGTCAGCCGAAACCCACACACCAAGCAAACACCACGTGCATTTTTTAAATCCACGTGCTAGTGTTAAGTTTTTTGTTAAAACCGCCATGGAAAGGTTGCAGCAGGAGAACGAGGAGATCCGGAAGGATATTCGCAGGTTAGGGGCCAATCTCAGGCAACTAACTGCGATGCTGGCCGGCAGACTCGAGCCCCCAAAACCGGCAAAGAAATCTGACAGTTTTAGTGCTGCTGTCAAGGGGGCACCGAAACCCTCGGCGCCCCGCAATACAGCGGCACCCAAAACAGTACAGGTTCCCCCGCAGGTTGCCCCCAAAAACCCAGCACCTCGCAGTTTGCCACCAGCCTCCGCAGGCCCGTCCAGCGCCCTTCCTGCTCAAGAGAGCAGAAAAAAGCGCAGAGGAGGAATAGAGGTAACGGGAATGGAGACCGACCGTGGAAAAAATTCCACCCATCAACATACAGGGTCAAACAAGCTGGAGACAGCTGAACGGTGACTTCACTGCAGAAGGCATCGACGTGACCAGGGCCGCAACCAACAGAAATGGGGTTGCGGTTACTACTAAAACGGCGGCTGATTTTAGGAAAGCCACCAGCCTCCTGCAAAAGCTCCA
>NW_026017110.1:42943959-42953266 GCF_020466585.1 Dendroctonus ponderosae | reverse complement strand
GCTGTAAAGTAAACGCAAGAGCCAAGATCCTGGGCAATGTTTTAGGTGTCAGAGGTATGGACACTCACAGCGACATTGCACCCAGCCCGTGAGATGCGTGAAATGTGGTGAAGGCCACAGAAGCGCAGGAAAAGGGGAGAAATGAACAGTAAGAAAAGTGCTTCTTTATGATCATCGCTTATGATCGAAAAATGGCACTTTTAGATTCATTCGAATAAAAGTTTTTTAATTAACAATTTTCTGTGTACTGCTATTAAAAATAAATAATAAAATTATTTTAATTTCTCCTCCCAAAATAACAGTTTCGAAATTTCGTTCTGCTAACAGCAGTTCATGTAGGATAATTGTTTTTTTTTGCTTTTCAAATCTTGACTTAGTGACCCTGCATTTAGAAAAAATCCCAAAGCAGTTTTCTCCTCTGTTACAGTATATATACAGTATACACTCTTTCCTTTCCAAAAAGATTTTTTATGAAATAGTTGAAGAAATAAAAAAACCTGTCGAATTATATGTTCATTTCTTTCTAACATCCGGTTATCGCTAACGAATTATTGGCTTGTCGTTGTGGCGAATGATCAAATAATTGTATTCGATTAAACATGAGTAAGTTTGAAAAAATTCCCCAATTAATCAAAACTCTGATCTTATTGATTAGTTATAATAAAAGCTTTGAAGGCAGCTGGTCGCTTCGATGAAAAATTCCCTGTTTTATATTAAAACACAATATTTTATTGTAACCTTAAGCTAAAACATCCTAAATATAAGTCGACCATCTAGACGTCGTCAGCCTCCTGTGCCACCGATTTGGATTTACTAGGTAAAATATAGTTAAAGGGTTTGCCCTGTGCCTCAACAATGTTCTTCACCCTTATAATTGCCGTTCGGTTGATATTTTCGATGGGTACTTGCGATACCGCCATTTCGAAAAGCTGCACAGCATCGTCATGTTTACCTTTGCTTACTAAAACGTCAATGTAGCAACTGTACGCGTTCCCTAATGCTCCATCAGTGACCTTGGTGACTTTCAGAAGCTGTATTAACCGGTTGATCAGATCTTCGTCGTGTAATTCCCTGGCGGTTTGGATGATTTTCTGGAACATTAGTCTCGGCGCGTCTTTTAGATATCCCTGCCATATCTGTTCCACTTTCTCCGTGTTATTGCTGATAAATAACCTGGTCCACAGTACGTTAAGAGGCCCCACTATTCCCTTCTGGGCGTATTTGATCGCAACTTGCTCAACTAAAATTAACAGGATGCAATGTATATAGATTCCGCCAAAACATGACTAGTTAGTGCTCACATTTGTCTGTGTACTCTGGGTGGCGTTCCAAGATTCCATAAGCGCCGCCCCTTGGAAATTGCGCGCTTACTTCGTCGAGATTTTCAGGGGTGGTATTGTCGATATCGTTTTCCAGCTTCTGCAAGTAGCCATCCACAGTTCCGGCCACGATATTTGCGTGGCAAAGGCGGTTATCAAAGGAAATCAAGCGCTTCACTTCGCTGTTCAGTTTCTCCCCTATTTGGTTCAACTGTGCCACTTTCCCCTCACTGGCAATTTTATTCAACAGGAATCTAAAAATGGAAAATGACTAACTGAACCATACAAAACCACCAAAAACTCTCACCTGAATATTTTCTGAACGGGAAAAATCCCTCTGTCCAGCAGGTTTATTGTTAGGCGGAAAGCGTCGTCAAGCCGGTTTTGATGAATGAGGGTTTCAATTAAATAAGACGCATCCACTACGGATACTTTATTTTGATTCACGAAGGTGACGCAGTCATCGATAGCGCCAGCTGCAAGTTTTTGCCTGAAAGCCCTGTTGGCTGTTTTAGCAGATCCTGATTTTGGCGGATCTTGCGCTTCGGTCATGAATGTGACCCTCTTTTGGATTTTCGGTTGAGGTATCACGAACGGAACGGCTAATCCTGGAAGTTTTGTTGTTTGCTGAGGGCGAATTAGAAGTGGATTATTTGGGGCTTACCTCTTTCCTGTAGAAAGCTGCCAAGAGAGAGTAGAAACTGATCCGTGGGCGCCAGATCTTCCTCCTGCATTTGCGTCCACAATCCCAGTGCTTTTTCCGCATCGCCTTGCTTAGTGTAGCTGAGCAATAGCTGGTAGTAGATGTCGCCGCGATCGATATTCAAATCTCTTGTCGCGTCTTTGAGCCCCTCCAGCGGCTTGACCAGTCCCTCCTGTTGGAATCTGAGGAAAAAAACAGATTTGTATCGGTTTTTATGACTTCCACCGAGCTCGCTACCTTTCACAGGCATTATTAATGCGCTGAGGACGATTCTGTAGACCGGGGGTTTCCAGAATTTTTCTGGCCTGTCTGATCCTGCCGCATTCCACAAACGAGAAAACCAAATCGTAAAGGCTGTTTATCTCGCCGTGCACCACAGTGCTGAGGTCGGTGAGCTTCTGTAGCTTTTCCGCATCCTCCAGTTCGATTAGTTTGCAGGCCAACTCGTTCTTCCATGGCGTCATTTTAAACTTTTCCACGCACCTGCACAATAAAACCAATTTTTGATCATATTGGTGCTTGGTTAGGATTTTTGTTTCAATTCCCAAACAAGGTATGGGTATAGTTATGTACGAAATCCGACATTCTGCAAATTGACTACGGTATTTCAGGCATTCTGCGGAATGCATCAATTAAAATTGTACAGGAAGTTGCGATAAGGTTAAAGCCGGCGCTACACGATGCTACGAACACCCTCCAACGTTGGAGGCTTGACAGTTCATCGCATCGTGTAGTCGACTTTTAAGACTACGAGCTACCAATGTCGAGCGTCCAACGTTCGCGTTGGAGCATGTTCCGGCTTTGTCGGTATTTTTGACCGAGTCAAAGGAATCGCTGCAACGTTCGAAGCAAAAAGTTCGTTGATTTGATGCAACAAATGGTTCTTGCTTCAAGCATTCGACACACGGTAGCAGGTACATCAACACGAACTGTCGAACTTTTTTACTCAAACGTTCCGTGCAACGTTGCGGTTTGCGCATCGTATACCTACGGCTTAAGGAGCGGATGTATCTCGATAACCGTAAAGAAAGCGGGTTGGGAAACAATTCTTATTAGTAAAGTTGGCACAAAAATGCCTGGAAAGCGTATCGAAGTTTGTAGCTCGACTGCTAGGGGGCGCAACTTCTACCAAAAATGGAGGAATCTAGGGAGGTGAGCTATTTGCGAGTTCAACTACCGATGGTAGCGCTGCGAAACGTCAAATTACTCGTTGTCGAGTGACAATTGAAACTTGTCAGACTTGTTTATTTAATGCAGTTTATAACATTTATAACATACAACAATACTTACACACTTTTCGATCTATTTCTATTTCTTTAAAAGCTTGCAAAAATTGATTATAACAAAACATAACAAATCACAATCAGATGTAAACACCAATGTCAACAAAACAAGGGTTAAATTACTACTTGTAGTTATAATTGTAGCCACCGAGAGCACGTGAACCTTTGAACTCGCGAACAACTTCAAAAACGTCATTCGAGAGCTTGAGTAAGATCGTATCGTTTAGCTCTGACATTTTTGTATCTTTAATCTTTTTTTTTAACTTTAATTCGCCACGTCCGAGGATTAAGGATTTAAACTAGTTTAAACACATAACATAACCTTTGAAATTGAGCGTTTCGTTTTCGTCCTAGCAAGTTGGAGAATTAACTTGGAAGGCGAAATATTTGATGTTATTAATCTTTTAGAAATAACTGTTTATGGTTTTCCAAGAAAGCAACTAACTCGGTTGAATTATTTTGATACACTAGACGAAATGTTTTAGAGACTCATTCGGTTAACAAAACCAGTCGTTTTGAGATTGTTATAAGAAATTGGCCACCTTCTGCAATATCCCAGTAGCACATAAGTTGGAAACAGAATGATAAAAATCTAAATAGTAATCCAAAGAATTGGTTTATTTTATGAATTGCAAAATAATATGCATAGCAGATGGGTTCTTAAACGCGTTCAGTTAATCGGGATTAAGGGGTTTGGCGGTGCATATGACCATTAACCGATTCCACTATTTTAGGCCTAAAGTGAAAGAGCATTGAAATGAATATCTTTTAAAGGCCATTTTTTAAAACCTTTTAGCCTGTAGTACATTTTTGTGATTTTTTGGAAAATAGTCCCTTAGTAGTTCAGCAGATATTAAATGTAAGTAGTGAAAACTGCATTGGCCTAACCATCTTTTATTATGAAAGATACAAAAAAATGCCAAAGGGCTAAACGATGCGGTCTTACCCAAGACGTTTTTAAAGTTATAGCTCACTTCCTAAGATTCCTCCATTTTTGGTAAAAGTTGCGCCCCTAGCGGTCGAGCTACAAACTTCGATACAGTTTCCAACCATTTTTTTGTGCTAACTTTACTAACAAGGATGTTTTCCCAACCCGCTTGACTTTACCGTTGTCGAGATACAGACGCTCTTTGCCCTTATTGAGTCACCCTGTATATAACATAAAATTAAATTGAAAGACACTCGTAACCCCTTGTATGTCCGTAAAAGAGCAAAATTTCACTTCTTTGAGATGATAAGAGACTCCTTCGCATGATGTTTTCAAATGACCCATGACTTACCATTCGAATTTCTGAAGCGCCGTGTCCAGGTCGTTCTTGATGAGATGCACCTTGATGAGGGGCCCCAGAACGACAGAGTTAACATCCACGTAATCGTTTTTGACCAATACGTCGAATAGGCGATCCAAATCTTCCGCTAAGCCTTTTTCGGCTACCGAGTTTAGTACTCGCCAGACCAACGCAGTGTAGCTGTATCCGCGGTTGACCTTATCTCTGGGCGTATCTGGAAGATTCCCAGTTTTATACTACGCTCAGCAGCGTTGCGTGTTTAAACTTACCCTCCAGCATCTTGATGGCATCTTCAATCTTTCCATTCTTCACCATCAAGCCAGCCACCCTAACAATCTTGCTCTCGTCGATTGCTAATTTATCACCTTCCAGCTGCTTTACAAGTTCCAGTTGCTCCAATGCCTTCTCCAGCTGGTCATGGAACGCATATGCGTCCATGAGACTGGCGTGAATTCCTGACTTAATTTCAAAGGACTCGGCCACCTTGAATTGTTCCAGCAAAGCCTCCATTTTCTCCAGGTTTCTCTCCCGGTAATACAACGTAAACAGGCGCCGCTTGTAGCCAATGGTGTCAATATTCTTCGTGTCCAAGTTGCGCACTAAATTTTCCAGCTGATCGATGTTCATTTCGTAGAAGGGAACATAGCTGGGTTTCTTGGAAAGTGGCGATGGAGTCAGTTCGCCTGAAGTGAGCTGGCCCAGCAAGTCGGACACGCGCTCAGTTAATTTCTCCCCCAGTTTGGTTTCTAGAAGTTGCGCAGATGATGTGGGGATGGTAAGGCCCTGTTCCACTAACTTCTCTAACACTTGCGGTATCAGCTGGATGTACTTCTTCTGAATACTTGTCAGGTCAACAAGGAAAGATCCTACAACGCCCGGGGCATCGTATGTGGTGTTGGAGGACTCGGCATTATTGCCCCTTCTTTTAACGCTTTCGTAAACTTGTCGCACTATCGTTATGTAGGATTCGACGTCATTGGTGGCGTAAAAAGCATTGGTGAGTGGTCGGCGCAGCAACTCGGGCACATAATAAGCGTTCACGCTAGCTGCAATAGTCGCGGCTTCGCGTATTTCGTTCTTCATCAACATATTAGACACCAAACCACAGGCGGACGATCCAACTGAAATATTGGCATCTCGCAGCAACGACAATATTTCGCTGCCCTTTCCTTGCAAGTTGGGTAAGACCCAATCCCTCAAT
Organism: Dendroctonus ponderosae; assembly: GCF_020466585.1. NCBI lineage: Eukaryota > Metazoa > Arthropoda > Insecta > Coleoptera > Curculionidae > Dendroctonus > Dendroctonus ponderosae. The sequence continues at coordinate 42,947,471 of NW_026017110.1, read as the reverse complement.
GTCTCGTGGCTTGGAATAACGTCGAAGTCCTGCATCTTCTGTAATACCTTGACAATCGCCTCGCCCGAAGTCTTCTGGCGAATCAGCGGCCAAAAGTAGTGCTGTCTGATTTCCATGCCCTGTTGTTTAAGATGCGCCATCAGTTCATAGGCCAAAGCCTCGTTGCCCAGTTCAAGGCTCACTTCTGTGGCCAATAGTAGGCCCCTTTCATAAAGCCCATCTTCTTCCAACTTTTGGGAATAGTTTTCAATTGTTTTAAAGTCCTTGTTGGACTTTACCAGCTGCCTGATGAAGAAACCGCCCACTGGCATGAGGCTGCCGTCATACCGCAAGGATCTGACCACGGTTTTCGTCAGTTCATATGCGGTGGCTTCCTGGCCTTTGTTGATTAGCCTTAGGATATAGTTTATTGCATCTTGGTTATAGCCCATGGACTTTTTGAGCCTGGCTAGAATGCTAAGGATGTGCTCAGTGTGTCCGCTTATGGCCATCGCATAGACAATGTCCAGATAGTCTTTATCCAGAAGGTACACTTCTTTCATTTCGCATTCCGCGATAAGTTCGTTAATGGTATCAATGTTGCCTAGTCTGGCGTATCCACACAAGAGTGTGGTGTAAGTGTCTGCACTGGGCTCTAGACCTGCCTGGGTCATGACGGAGAGAATGCGGTGAGCTGAATCCATGTCTCTGGAAATATGAATGCAATTTAAATATTGACAACCAGCAATAGTTTCCAACGGAAACTTACCCCGCCTGCGAGTGTCCAAAAATCAGGGCATTAAACACGTTCTCGTTAACTGGCATTTGTTTTTCTTTCATGTATTCGAGAATCTTAGTAGCACCTTCAATGTCCCCGTACTGACAGTATGCCGAAATCAGCCTCTGATAAGTTACCCGATTCGGTTCAATGCCCTTGTTTTCCATGTTGGCTAGAAAGTCTGTTGGTGAAAAGGGATGTTCGTTCTCCAGATAGACCCTGAGAAGAGCGTTGTAGTGCGAGACATCCATGGGAACGTTGAGCTTGTTCAGTGTGTTCCATATTTCTTCCACCAGTTTCGTTCGCACCTCTGGCAATTCGTCGGGCACCAAAGTGCCGCAACATCGAATCACCAGAAGAGACTGTGAGCTGGTTGCCGATCGGGCGTTTCGGATTTCCTCTAACACATCTTCAATGTCACGGCGCGATATTCGTCCGGACTTTCTAACATCCTGGTCCAGGGATCTGAGCCGGCGGTCCAAGCTTTGATCATGTTGCGTCGACGGTTGTGTCGCTAGATTTCTAAAACAACAACAACTCGATAGATTTATTGCGTAATTTATGCAGCCGGATAGTAACCTTCCGATATCAGTTTTAACCCAACTTTTTGACAGTGGGTTAATGGGACTCACCTGGGAAGCGCCCCGCAATAACACTGGGCATTAGCGGTATTTATGAGGGTGCCATCGAATTCTCTGGGTGTGTTAACTACAACATTGCGCGCAAAACCTGCTATATAACGCACAAACTTTGAAGACCGCAAAATCGAAGCCATTTTACGCTCGTGCCTTTCGATCGAAATTGCGTTGACAGGCCGAAAACGTCTTTCCGGGCCCAAATAAAAGACCGTCAATTTTTTTGATGTGACAGCGTTGCTAAGAGGCGCTCATTATTTTCAAATCGCGATTATTTCGGTTAGTGATGCGAATCATCGAATTGTTTTTATAAGTTAATGGGCTCCAATAATTTTTTATTAATCGCTGTAATAATTAGAATTTAATATCAATTCGGCGCTTTAATATAAAATTATATTAAATATAAATTAAAAATAATTGCTTTCATTTAAAAGTTAAAAGCATGTCTTTATACAGGGTTTTTTCGATTACTAGTTCAGGGATATTCGAAACTATAGCAGTTACGGAAAAGGTGGACAAAGTATTTTAGTTTTGATTGCCCTACTCGAAACCAATTTTATTTTTCAAAAATTTGACAGCTGTCAAGAGGTATTTGGAAAAAAACTTATTTATGATATTTATTTAAATTACTCCTAGTTCGGGTGATATTAATTTGACAGGAAAACATTAAATAGAAAACTGGTAGAAAATTGAATTCCAAACAAAAAGACATTTCTCCAAAATAACTGTAATTTTTGACATATGACACAAATTTGAGTTTTTTTTTTAATGGCAACCATACTTGATTATTGCTTTAGCGAATAGAGCATTTTATTACGATTTCTGTGATATATCATATCGTTAGGTTTTTTCGAAAATAAAATGTCTGCGAACAATTTATACTTTTTCAATTTAGTTGATCTAAGTTAGCTATGGAAAATAGTATAAGACATTGTTTCCATAAACTCCAACTTAGAATTTTGTTTGGAGTTTAATTTCCCACAAGTTTTCTATTAATGTTTTCCTGTCAAATTAATATCGACGGAACTAGGTGTAATTTAAAAATTTACCATAAATAAGTTTTCCTCAAATATCTCTTGACAGCTGTCAAATTAAAAAAAAAATGGTTTCGAGTAGAGCATTCAAAACTACAATTCTTTGTCCATTTAACTTTTTTCATAACTGCTATAGTTTCGAAGATCTCTGTACTGGGCATCGAAAAAAACTCACCCTGTATAAATTAATTATAAAATTTAATATAAAAAGCAGGCAAGGACCAGGTTGTTGAGATTCAAACTTAAGAAAAAATAAAGTTTCAACTTGAAAACACTGGATATGTTGAAATGAAAATGCAATGAAGGAGTTGCGGCAGAACGTGACCTCCTCGTGGAAAATGTTCAATGCAAAAGTTGTAGATAATGAAAAAACTGAAATCTTTTGTATTTAACACTGTTTGACATAATCTCAAATTAACGGCCAAAATGGGGAAAACCGATTTTTCAGTAATTAATTTTTTTTCGCGCCTAAATGATTTAATTTACATGAAAATTTGTAAAGTATGTCTTTTTTATTGTCGATTAGGCATGATTTTTTCACAGTTCGGGAGATGACTAGATTTCGAGCTATGCGCATTTTTCGAACAATGTACCCGTATTTTTTTGTCTTTTTTTGTATGTTCAAAGTCTATAAGTCGGCGAGTATCAGGAACTTTTGAACGAGGCATAAATATTAGAGATGAGCGAGACTGGCCTTGGTCTTGCAAAAAATGCAAGGCCAAGACCAAGACTGTCTTTGATTTGCAAGACCAAGACCAAGACTATGTACTTTTGTTAGAATATGTAAATTACACGACATGAAAATATGTTCAATTTCTCTGGATGAAGATCTGCGTCTTAAGTGACAATGAAAAAGTACGGCTCAACAATTTTGAATTACAAAATAATTGGAAATTACTCGGAAAAATTCAGAGAATCTTCCAACACTCGCCACAAACCAAGTCAATCATTTTAATATAATTTTTAACTTCGGCAAATCGTAACAATTTGATGAAAGACAACGCGAAAGTATTTCTCTTGATGGTCAAGTAATAGGAAAACTGCCACAATTATTGCGTCACCAGGGGCCAGCTTTTGAGTCAGAGG
>NW_026017110.1:42942763-42943850 GCF_020466585.1 Dendroctonus ponderosae | reverse complement strand
TATCGTTAATCGTTAAAAATCCAGCACAAGGGAAGGGGGGGGGGCGTCACTGCCAAAATTCTTGAGACCAACTATACTTACGACCATTGGGTTGTAGTGGTTAATTAAAATGCTCAGTCTATTATTTCACTGAATTCACTGTTTTCATACGTTGACAGCAGACTAGGAGAAAAAATTGCACAAGGTACATACAAATATCTATAATTCACTGCGTTAACGGAAGACTTTTATACTCGTCAGATAACAATTCACCAGAACCATCTCCCAGAAAAGTTTCCAAGCAGTCTTCCATGTTCAATAAGTGAACAGTTTTGTGGTTTACCGTTTCAACATCTCGCATTATTTTATCCACACTATCCAATGCTTCAGAATAGGACAGTTTTTCCACAGGTTCAATCTGCTGTAGTTTCGGGAGTTGGCCAAGTTGCCCCGAATAGGCTTTCAGTTCATAATAGGGCCGATTCAGAAGGTCGTACTGGGCCGACAGGTTGCTCAGTTTCAGCAGAGATCTTCTAATTCTCACGCTGTTCTTGTGAACACTCTCGCTTAGCTGACGCTGCATTTCTTCGATCAGAGCCCCGTCGTGAGTGGTAAGGGTGGAATTGTTAACAGTCGCTTTTCTTGGAAGATCAATATGATGAACTGTGCTCCTCAATACTCCCATTTTCATTGCGAAGGCATTAATGCTGGCAGTACTTTCGAAAAGGTAGTCAGTAAAGGACCTTTGGGACAACTCAAGAGCAGCCTCCAGGCTGCTCAAACTTGTTTCCCCATTGCTGAAATATTCGCATTTTGGATGATAATTGGGGCTTGTTGTTGTAGGTGTACACATCGAAAGCAGTTTTTAATAATATTGGTTTTTGAGGGAATTTCATGCATATTCAAGTTAGCTCAAAAAGTGAGGTTTGTTTTGGTTTTTGTTTAGGTTGATAGGTGTCAATGGCAGAATATCAGACGACACTAAAATTCTCCGCGAACATCGCATTGCGCGAGCGCGAAATTTAACCGTAACGCGTCTCAGCTGACTGTCGAAATTGGCGCGAATTTTAAACCACTTTGACAGTGTATGCAACCAGATGATTGAAAC
>NW_026017110.1:42938446-42941764 GCF_020466585.1 Dendroctonus ponderosae | reverse complement strand
AATTAAATTCCAAGCACTTAAACGACTCTGGATAACACCATGCAACGTGCACAAACTTATTAAAAAATACGGCTACTATCTACTCTTTTTTATATATGAGCTAACTATACTATTGTTATAATATATTACAGTTTATATCGTTGATAGCAAGCAATAACTATGTGATAAAAACACAGTAGCGAACAATTTGAAGACATTTTCAATTCGGTCACTTTAAAATCATCTATACGATGGAAGCAAAGACAAAAGTCTGCCTTAGCAACAGGGAGCAGGAAGTGTTGGACCGTTAAACCGTTTTTGGAGGGCAATTAGTGGGGGTGGTTTCAAGTTTCATATACATGTGATACATCTTATCAGTAACAAAGTGGTTTAAAATGCGCGCCAATTTTTCGACAGTCAGCTGAGGCGGGCTACGGTTAAATTTCGCGCTCGCGCAATGCGAGGTTCGCGGAGAATTTTAGTGTCATCTCAGAAAATCCCCCCAGGGAAGTCATCAATTTTGTGTTCTGTGTGTTTTCGCATTCGTGCTCAGGTTGGACGAGCAACGCATGCGTGGGGCCCAAAAATCTGCTTGAGGACCCAAAATGCATCTTTAAACGAAAAATCCAATTTTTTCCTGCTGGGGAAGGTTGTCGCCTAACTTGCAAAAAAACAGTAGCATTAAAACAATTAATTTTATTAGCAAGTGAGCAATTTTCTCTAGAAACTCACTAGTTTCAAATTTCCTTCTTTCAAATCTGCAGGCGTTTAAAGTTTGAAGGAGCAGTGAAATCCTGCTGAACAAATGTTTTTGAAATATTTATGTGTCAGATGAAAGCCCAGCGCATTTAACAGTTATAAACACATTTTTGCAAAAAACTCACTTTTCTGCAGGGTAAATTTGGCGCGTAACTCCCGTAATACTGACGCGAAATTTTTTGAAACTTGAAATTATAAAACTGCATTGGAAAGTGAGGAATTTTCCCTCAAAGTCAACATTTTCAAAATTAAAATCTACTGGAAAACTTACCAGCTACGAGGGATTCAAAATAACGTTACAGGTATTCCTGCAGTGTAAAATTAATGTTTAACTCTCTTAAATCCAGCCCGATTTGAAAACTTTAAATCGCATTGAAAGAAGCTCAATTTTGAACGCAATTTTAGGCGTAAATTTTTTTTTTAGAAAACTAGGTAGAAAAATCTTATTTTTTTGCAGGGTAAACCGGTTTAGATCTTGCAGGATTAAAGGCTCTGTAGGCCTCTGCATTGAATATTTTCTAACATGCACACTCTGTGTAAATTTTTAACGCAACTTGAGTCCCCAAAAAAAGACGCTTGTGGGAAAAATTCACTTTTCCTGTGGGGAAAAATAGGCGCGTTACTTTCTTAATACCAGTCGGATTTTAAAAGTAAAAACTGTACTGAAAAGCGCACGATTTTCTCTAGAAATCGAGATCCGCACGAAATAAATGGCCAGCTACAAAATATAAAAACCGCGTTAGAACGAGCTCAATTTTCTGTAAAAATGTGCTATTCAAAAACTTTAATCGGTTTAAGAGTCTGCAGGATTAATGACAAGTTGACTGTCAAAATTATTCGAGTGTTACCGACTGTCAAGTGACAAGTGACAGCTGACTAGGGGACTGTCAAAGTTGACAGCTGTCAACGAATTTAATCCGAGTACAGCGATTGGGGAGTTTAGGGCCCAAAATGCATCTTTAGAAGAAAACTTTTCCTGCTGGGGAATAATTTTATTCGGTTGAAAAATCTGCAGGATTTTACTGGTCCTTCGAACTTATTTTTTTCAAATATTTTGAAACATTCATGCGTTGGATTTGCGAATATTTGAGCATTAATAAATAATAAAATTATTTGATGGAATATCGATTAAATTGAATTATTTCTCGATCTCTAATTATATGTTTACATTAGCATAATTCGAAAGTCTTTTTCACACGAAGGTAGCATTTGTGCGCGCTCAATCCTTGCGCAATAATTTTTGTTAAAATGTTGCCTGTTAAAAACATTAAAAATTAATAAATACGATATAATTAGGGACATTTCAGAAAACATGCATATTTTTCAGTAAAAGCTCTGTATAATTAATAACAGTAATTATAAAAATAGGCCACTAATACAAAAAAAATTAAATTCTCAAAATATCACAGTCATGTTACATGGGGAGTTGTCTAGAGGTGGTAGGTCTCGATAAGGGGCGCTCCTCTCCCCAAATTAATCTTTTTCTCGGCCACACAAGATTCATTTGGAAGGCTGTGCTTTCTCTTGCATTTGTGTTCCACGCAGTGAGTAAAATAATTGTGATTAAACTGGTAGAACATGTCGATGTAGCCCCCGTTGGGCCCCACGTAAAAATCGCAATCAAGTTGCCGCTTGAAGTCCTGAAGGCAGCATTGTAGGTACTCGGAGTTCACCGCAAAGTACTGGCTGATATCAAAGAGTTTCACTTTGAGCTTCTTTGCTAGTAGGCCTGTAATGAAGACGTCGTCTATCCAAAAGAACTTCTCTTGATTGGCCCGACTGGCCAATCTACCGGAAACTTGAGGAGTTGTGATGTAAAACCACCCCGAGACGAATTGGGGGTAGATTTTGGCGGCATACTCCTCTTGGGTAACGTACCATTTGTTCTGCGTGTCCCTGATCGGCTTCATTTTGTCCAATTTATAGCCAGCAATGAAGCTTTTCTCAGCAAAAGCTTTTAGAGAGGCGAGCAGTAGATTCAGCCTGTACATATTCAAGACAGTGTCGTCATCCATTTTGATCACAAACTGGGCATTTGGGCAATAAGTGCCTGCCCATTTCAGACCCATTACATGCTTGTAGGTCAAATTGCGGTAGGCTTCCATGAAGGTGCCCTGCACAATGTCCCCAAATCGTCGGTTTTCCTCTTCCAGCGCATGTTGCGTGGTGTATTTGTCGCCTGGGGCATGCCCCAGCAGGAAAACTCGCCGCAGGCCCAGCTTTTTTAGGGCATCACCCCCAAACGCCCTCCTCATTGAGCTGCGGGTTTCCACATTGCCAAAGTACGAAGTTACGATAAAAACACCCAGAATCCCACCTTCAATGCACACTTTTTCGTTGTTTATCCAGTAACGAAACGGGATATTCAACAGGTGGTTGGTACTGATGAGTGCCAGGTTGCTTTGGATTGTGGGGCTTTTGGTCAGATAGTGAATGAGCAGAAACACCAAAGCTAACAGGCTGAACGATAGGAGAAACTTTGGAAACAATCGCATGTTCCTACCTAGCTAGAATGTAAATGTGATGTAAATATTTTAGTCAGTGTTTGATCAGATGCGGAAATGTCATCAAATATTGGGG
>NW_026017110.1:42938053-42938396 GCF_020466585.1 Dendroctonus ponderosae | reverse complement strand
CTTTTGGTCAGATAGTGAATAAGCAGAAACACCAAAGCTAACAGGCTGAACGATAGGAGAAACTTTGGAAACAATCGCATGTTCCCTACCTAGCTGGAATGTAAATATTTTAGTCAGTGTTTGGTCAGATGCGGAAATGTCATCAAATATTGGGGGGGGGGACAAAAAGTTTGGGAAAGTAATATAGCAGCGTCGCATGAGGCTGCTCGATAAATTAAATGTAAAAATATTTTAATGGACAAGGCGACTTGTCACACGCCGTTACAAAAATATTCCCTATACTTAATTTTTTAACACTAGCAATTTGAGCGAAACACTGCTGATTCAAAGACAGCAATTGGTA
>NW_026017110.1:42928522-42937448 GCF_020466585.1 Dendroctonus ponderosae | reverse complement strand
GCATATCGACAGAGCACCTAGAACAAAACGCGCTGTCACCTGAAATGGCACAGAAAGAGCCCCAATCAACTTGTTGTTCATCACTAAACAAGAGCTGAGATTATTAAGAAAAGAACCAGGTGAGAGAAAAATTCCAGTCACTTAGGACTTACCTGGTTTTTTGCAGACGATGCATTGCTTGGGCTCGGGCGACGTTCGTCCTGGACTGATCCTTTCGATTATTAATCCGCTGGGCAGGTTGGGGATGGCTGGAAACGACGACTCAGTTTTGTGGCCTAAAAACATCGATTAGCAACACAGGTTTTTAATCGTTCAGACTACTTACCATTTAATGGGGATTTTTTGCCATTGGTGGCCCGCGGGGGAGACTTTGATGTTGACGGGCCTGGTTCCTGGTTTGACGGGCCTGGTTCCTGGTTCTTGCGGCTTCTGGTGTTAGGCGGCGATGGGGCATGCCTCAAAAAAGTTTTTCGTTTCTTCTTCTTCTAAAAAGCAAATTTCACTCAATATGCACACTAGAGTAGCTCTTAGCTCTATCGGTGATTATTTATATTACCAGGCTAAATCTGGAATTTATTAGTGTCTAGTTCCAGGTTCCATCAGGAAAATTATTTTACTGTTTGAAAAAGTTCTCTGGTGCTGAGACACTAACAATTCGATAGTAGCAAACTCAGGGTCACCCTAATGAACATCCACGTGTTCCAGCCACTTACCGGCGGCTGTCCGGACTGATCCCCCCGTTTGCTGTATACAAACTGGGGGTTGGCCGTGCTTCTTCGCTTTCGCTCAGCTTTCTTCTTCAGCATCTCTGCATAGACGTCGTTGGTGGCCAGTCGGAAGTATTCCAGGAAGGTGATCTGGCTCAGATGCTCGGGCCGGGTGGGGTTCCTTGCTCGGACGCGGGGGGGCGACTGCCTCCCCTCCGACTCATCTGAGGGCGAGTTGCGCTCCCGCGTCATCAACTTCTGCTTGCGAGCCCTGCTGATGGATGTGACCAGATCGGATCGCCGCTCATCCAAAGACCTCGTTACTACCTCAGTTTTTACAGATTGCTGATGGTTTTTGAACTCTTCTCGCAGTTTTTTCATCAACGTTAGCTGTAAACAAACCTGTCTTAGAGAAACGAGCAGGCAAAGTCTTGCGGATGCTTTCAGGGTCTGTGCCCCCATTTTGCCTTTGCTTTGATTGATGATAGGGTGGAAAATAACGATTATTATTGTTTTGTCGCATGTAAAGGGATTTTTTTCACAAATTTATTCTGGAATTAATCAATCAAATATACGATATTGTTTGATTGCACAGGCGAGGATTGTTGATAGTTTGAGCCCCGTGACCATGATCGGCTGAAATGCGCCAAATGTCCGTTGTTAAAGGTCGTTTTCGCTTATCTAAATTTAACCTAAATGTTTTCATTTAAGATGCTTGAGGGTACGAGGTAATGATATAAAAAGATAGTTCATAGTGTCTTGGCCCAAAGATTTGCTGTTTGTTTTTGCTTTGTCCTACTTAGATAAGTTTTTTTACGGCAAACTTTCTCCAGAATCTTGACGGACAAGGGTAGATTTTAAGGGAGGTTAAAAGGATTTCGCCGGGTTGCTCCCAGGCCTCCAGCCAAAGATGTTGTTTCTTGCGAGGGAAAAAGTGATAAAAAGTGCGCGTTCATTACCTGAAAGATTCCTAATTCGACAATCTTGCTCTCGGCCTCTGCCAGCTCCTGAGCAATAGTCTCGTCGTCCTGAAAAGCAATTCCAAGTTAAAATCAGGTAAAAGGGCTGCTTTAAGTCAAACTTACATCTGAGTGCTGCTTCAACTTGGCTGCGACCCCCTGAAACAACAAGTGAAAGCTTTAGTTTATTTATATATTAAAGCAAAAAAGTGCAAAGTTGGGGAATAGGAAAATTCAGTTTTCTCTTAGAGAAGCTCAATTAAGTAAGTAGGCATGTTTCCGGCTGCTGGATCAGTCAAAAGTCCTAGTTGAAAACTAATCTTTTTACAAAAAAATACTCTAATAATTTCCTGAAAAGTTTTGCTTAAAATGATCTACACGGCGCTGCGGAGGGTTGCTTCCGTTGCCCACATGGCGATCTGCTATGGCCCTCTCAACTAATGGTTGACGTGCGGGCAAATGCGATTGAAAAATTGGAAAACTTACCTGATGATTACGAATAGAATTCAGTAACTGATTTTGATTAGTTTCTATATCATCTTTCAGTTGTTTGGTGATTTTCAGCACGTGCATTTTGCCTTTTTCTTGCTTTGGCCCCTTTTCAGGCCAACCGCGTTATACCCAAAAAATTAATAGCGACTTTTGCGTTCCGGCTGCTAAACGGGATTGGCCCGATTACTTTGTAAAACGTACGAGTGCGGAATCGGCGCACGTTGCGAACATGGACGACGAAATAAAACTCGATAATGTATGATTCGGCTTAGAACAGTTTGGTGGCGGTGGCGGACGTCATTTAACAATTATTTCCAAACCGACTTTCACTGACGATCGTCCCGAAAATTGGGTTTGAATGGAAACTCTAGAAACAACTGAGAAGATGCTGCATCTCCACGTGCATTGAAAAGGGACATGGTTCCATCGTAACGATCGGATCACGTCAGGTTAGATGCGGAATTAACCGATCGAGGGCGGCGTTGCGCAGTTTCTCAGTTATCAAATAGTGTTCGGACGCTTCCTACACATTTGAAATTTTTTTACACTAAAATTATTGAGCTTTTCAGTTTTAACCACTGCCATTATTTAACCTTTAGTTCACACATGCACTAGAATTTACTCAAATACACTAATAAATTGTCCAGTATTTCCTAACGAAATTTCGTAAATGCTTGGAGATATTTAGGCGATTTGAATCAAATCTACTCTAGAAGAGTTTGAGGCTTAACTTAACTGTTAAATTTCAACTTTTGCTTCAAAGTTGTAATTCAATAGTTCTCATGTGCGATTATTTCTTGTTGAAAAAAAGCAATAATTTTGACTCGTGTTGGTGACAATGACTGAGATTTTAACCTAAAAACCCACTTTTTCGTTTCGTCGTCCGACGGTGGTCCGACGGCAGATATTTTTTCTTAACCGTCCGCACCAGTCCTGGCTGATTGCGCTTTACTTGCGTAGTACTGCCGCGTTGCCGGTTTGATACTTCCATTGCGAACGAAGTTATAACCACAGAAAAACACGGTTTCTTGTGGATTCTAGCACCTTTTAAGTTCACTCAGTGTCACTTGAGAGTCGACTATAAATACGGCCATCAGTGGCTGTTGCTGAAATTCATGTTAATTTCATCGTTAGTGATTATACAATTAGTTCCCGCAGTAAAGATTTGGATTGTTGGAGTTTTAATAGTCATGGATCTTGTTTGTTTTTTATTGTTTTCTGCTTCCCAAAAACATATAAATTTCCGCAATTATATACAAATATTGAACACATTTAATTTTGAAGAAACGAAGAAAAAGTATTTTTAAGTTTGTAGATTTTATTCAATTTATGAAATTCGTCCAAAGGTATTCTGTAATTCGTAAAGCATAGACTGAGCTTGAAAAAATTGAATAAAATCTACACTGAGTGTACACACCGTAAAGTGCATGCTAATCTTTCTCCTGCAGGTATAGGATCTCGGCTTACTTGGAAGCACGAAAAAAACGTAGACAATATTCTGCTTAATTTTATTTCAAATTCAGTTAGAACAATGATGTTTAGTGTCAAATATTAACAGAAAATTTGTTTTATTTTACCAATAGGAGAGGATTCGAGTACGCATAGCTTCCAGAAGACGCCAAATTGCGGCCTGCATTTGTTGACTTGTGCCTTACTATTTTTATTTTCTATCCAATTCTAGTCGCCTTTTAAACTGCGAAAAAATCACGTTTAATCAACAGCAAAAAGACATACTTTTACACATTTTCATGGAAATTAAATCATTTTTGCGCTAGAAACAAATTAAATACTAGAAAAATTTTCACCATTTTGACGGCTAATTTGAGATTGTTTCTAAAAGTGTTGAATACAAAAGTTTAAGATTTTTTATTACCTACAACTTTTATATTGAAGGTTTTGCCCTAGGAAGTCACGTTTCGCCGCAAATCGCAAAAAACTATTTCACGATTTCCAGTGTTTTCGGTTTAAACTTATTATCAAATTTGGAACCTCAATAAAATGTTCAACCCGGTCCACGTCGGACATTTTTTCCTACTTTATGAATTTAAAATTTGTTTCGGCACGTGCTTGGGGTTCTTGATTAAAATTATTGGTTTCATTTCTCGGCGATCGTTGGGAATTGCCAATGCATTTTTTATTTGTGCCTATCTTGAATGAGTTTTTCCATTTTATTCATTATTTGACTGCATAAATAATATTTTAAAAGCGTTGTTCTTCACTGTTCTCGTAAAAAAGTGAATTGGTATTTTATGGAAGAACATAAAATTAGCACACTTACATCAAAACAATACTAAAGGCGAATGTTTCATTTGTTAAAAAAAAATTGTTTTTAAAATTTCGATAAAATCTTGCAATAACAATAAGATCTAATTGAACAAAAATGAATCTTCAAATCACATTGGTATTTTTGAATCACCGGGAAGAAGTGCTCAAGCTGGCAACCACGCATTACGAAAGAACAATTTTCTAACCAATCTTGGATATTTCAATAGTGTCTCAAATAATGACGTTTAGTATTGATGTCCAAAGGCAAGGGAGATTACTATTTGATTCTGATATTCAATAAGTAGCGCGGATTACAAAAGTTATACTGTTTTCTGAGGGCGAAAAATAAAGTTTTTAAAACTTCTATGACAGCGTATTTCAGAACAATAATATGTGATTCAACATAAATTAATATTTTTAAATCACTGGGAACAAACGCTCCAGCTGGCAATAGCGTAATATGAAAGAACATCTTTCTAAACAATCTCGGATCTCTAGCAGAATCTGAGTAAATTTCAATATGGCCTTGCAGATAATGACGTCACTGCGAGATGGCTTGGAATCTTTCATGTAAACTTAGAAAACTTGAATTGAGTACAAACAAGATATTTTACATTCAAAGCTTGGGACAGACTGCATCACTGCAACAGTTTCAAATCAAGGTATAACTGACGTTTGAGGTTAGATCACCGTATCCCTTTTGCAAAACAAACATTGTTTACATCTGGAAAATGATTGGAACGTACTATTTTGTGATCGTGGGACACAAAGACAAGCCCTTGTTCGAAATGGAGTTCACCAACAACAAGGACCCAAAGGTGCTTTATAGTTTCTCCTTAAAGCCCTCCCTTAACTCGTTCAGTTCTAGAAAGAGGACCACCGACATCTGAACCAGTTTATAGCACACAGTGCTCTAGACTTGATCGATGAGCACAAATGGAAGACGCAAAATATGTACCTCAAGTCAGTGGACAAGTTTAACCAGTGGTTTGTGTCCGCCTTCGTGACTGCCAGCCTGATCAGGTTCGTCATTGTTCACGACAATCGCAACGATGATGGCATCAAGAATTTCTTCAATGAGATATATGAGGCCTATATCAAACATGCGATGAATCCGTTCTATGAGGAGAACAGCCCCATTCGAGGCGCAGCCTTTGAGAAAAAGGTCTTGTCCTATGGGAAGAAGTATCTGTTGAACTAGCTGTACGTTATTTGCTTCAAATTGAATCAGGACCGTTTGGAGAGGTAATCAAACCTGCAGGAGCCAGAGGATTATTTAATGAGTGTCAGTCAAGCAAATCACCAGCTAGAGTACTTAGCAATAACAGCTTTTATGTACAAAACAGGCAACCAAAACAATCTTTCACTTATTGCAATAGACATCCAACAGTATGAGAGTCCCAACTAATAAATAAAAGCAAATACTGTCCTCAATGCCTGAGATTTGCTGAGGTTAATTAAAATGCGACATTCTCTCACATATAAACAATTAAAGTACTTCCAAGTCGCAATGCCGTATCTCCGGGTGCTTCTTCTGCAAGAAAAAAGCCTGACTTATAAAAGCACGAGGAAGCAATGCTGTGTCTTACCCGTAATTTCATCTCGATGCGATCGATTTCTCCGCCCATCAGGTCAACAATGTTCTCCCCGTGCTTCAGCATAAACTCCTCAAGTTGGTCGATATTTTCCAGCTTTCGGGCCTCCTAAAAAACAACCCGACCGCCACTTTCAGCGTTTTTAATCTGGTAAAACGCACCTCGAGCAATTCATTGAGGTCCTGCTTGTCCAAATAGGATCTAGCCAGTTCGCGCCCGTCAAAGTCCAGCTCCGCCTTGTACCTGACCAGGTAGTTGCCCATATCGATGCCCTTCACATCGTGAATCGCCCGGATCATTACATCCTTTTCCAGCTCGGCGTTGATTCTCTCCAAATTCTCCTCCGGTATGGACCTTCAGATAACCACCCACTTAGAAGCGGCTGGAAAGCTGTGAAGTACCCACCTGCCCACCAGAGCTGCCACGTTGGTGTAAATAATGAAAGAAGCTACAGAGCCCAAAATACAGCCAACTAGTAGAGAACCCAAGGCATCTGGAATCGGGTTGTTGGTGGCGGAGGAAATTCCCATGCATCCAGCAGCCACAATCACGCCCACCACAGCTGCAAAGTCCTCCAAAAGCACCACGTTTACGCTGGGATCCTGCCCGCGGAAAACTGAAACAGCAATGAATCCAAGAGGTTTTCACCGGCATTCAGCGTCTTACTGTAGTCTTTGACGGACATGTTGATCTCCCTGGCGCCTTTTCTAATGGAGTTGAAGGCGACCAGCCAGGTGGCTCCTTCCGATACCAAAGAGCCCCCTAAAATGAAGTAGGCCTGCAAAACGACCCTTAATTCGAGTGGAGCTGGACATTGATCGGGGCTTACCCAAAAAAAGTCCTCCATGGGTTGTGGATGCAACAGCCCAGAAATTCCGTGGTAGAACGATAAACCGGTGCCAACGCAAAAGATGCCCACACCGGAAATCAGGGACGCCACGTACTTCATGTTGGAATATCCATATGGATGGTAGGAGTCAGCTATCTGGAAAAGCAGAATTTACTGGTTTCTTGCATAGAGAGGAATGTCTGGCGGTCTACTTGTATGGATTTGTGGATGCCGTACGCAAGGATGAGCTGGTTTATGGTGTCGGCCAAGGAATGTATGCATTCGGAGAACATACTGTGAGAGCCCGTGTATAACCAGGCGAAAAGCTTAAAGAGGCAATTCGTTCCGTTTCTAAAGCAAACCAAATTGTTATCACTGGGTTAGTCAGGACTACGGTGGAGCAATTACATTACAACCGCTGTAAGCACCACTCTGCCCGATCGCCCCATTAGGCCTGATTCATCCTCGATGATATCCGCCGATTTTCCCAGCTCCCTTCTGTAGTCCCGCAGGCGCCTTTTCACGGTGAATATGTCTTAAATTGAATAAAGCCCTGGTAGTTAATCAGCAGCCCCGCAACTTTTTAGCTTACTTTGCTGGTACTTCTTCCTCTCAATGTCCCGCTTGATGAGCTCCTTGTGCAGGGCCTCCTTCGAGCCCCAAACCTCCAAAGCTTTAGCCTCCACATCCCTTCTCCAGTAGACGGTTATTGGAGGTTCTGTCTCGTAGGGCGATCGCCTCTTGGTTTTGGGCAGCGACTCCAGTTCGGACGGCTTTAGCAGGAAATCTGACATGGCCCTAACTGGGGTGATAAAGTTCCTTTCCAGCGACTGGGCAGTCAAGTCCACTTTCTTTCGCTTCTTCGGCAGGGGTTTCGCTAAAAGCCAAACAGCCTGGATGTGTGCCAAGCGAAAACAAATACTGTCCTACCAGTCGGTTCCTTTGGTTCATCCTTCTTGTCCAGGCCGATTAGTTTTTCCTTGATTTTCGTGGTGATTGTGGCTTTTTCCGCAGGCTTTACACTCTCCAAGCTTTGCTCTTTGATGTTTTTGTTATTTGCGGCAGCAGCTGCCGCCGATAAGTCTACAGGTTGCAGATGCGGCGCCAGCACTTTTATAACGGGACTGGTAGTTTCGGGGGTTTGAGAGGCCTCCTTGTCTTCCTTTTTTGGGAGGATAGTGGCGCTGACTTTTGTGTCTTTGGACGTATTGCGGTGTTTGGCCTGGCAGGTTTTTAGATTACGAAACAACGGTTCTTGATGTATGGGTGACAGGTGCGAGAATCCACGCAGCCCTAAAACATTGTTCGCTGTGCGAATAACCTTAGGACGTGGAAAAGATCTGCTTACCAGGATTGTCAGCGCATCGCTTTGACGCCTGGATGGCCAGAAGCTTTCGTAGAGTGAACCTGCTTCGCAGTAACATTGTTTTGTCGAATACAGGTGGGTTTAAACTTGTAAATTTCCGCTCAGTTGAGTGCGGCCGTACATAACCTCAAATAGGTGACAACAGCTTTAAGTGACTGCTATGGTTGGGATTATGGAGTCCAATGGGGCAACTAGGCATGAGGGTGAAGCTGCAAGGAACCAGCAAGGTTTGTTTGGGTGATTATCGAAATGTATTCAAATGGTTATGCGGGTGACATTTTCAAACTGACAGTTTGAGTCTCGATGGGGCTGTGCTGCCAATAATAATTGTACAAAACAGTGTCGGTTGGTTGTACTTTCTGCTGCGCGATTGCAGTGTTGCCGCTCCGCTGAGTGGCTCGTTCAAAACTTGTAAAAGTTATGAACAAAATTAAAAACGAAAGAAAGGAAATTCCTTAGAAAATTGTACAAAACAAATTATACACAGAGTCTTCGGTAATAAATGCGTTTGTAACTCGTCGGACTTTTTATTTGCGCTTATCAAATTGCTCACCTTATAGAAAACCACATTACAAACAACTTTCTTCCTCTAGATTTTTCGAGAAAATGCTGTTTTCTGCCACTTTTTGTCCACTGAAATTTATCCTATTTTCTTCAGATGTCACAAAGCGCCGACCGAATAAAAATCGCGCATTTGCCAATTTTTTGTTTCA
>NW_026017110.1:42899945-42928123 GCF_020466585.1 Dendroctonus ponderosae | reverse complement strand
GATAAAGGTTTCATTACAACGCTTCTTAGTGGTGTTTTTAGCGAAACTTTGGTTTCCGGCTTTTTTCATTCATTGAATTCACAACTTTTCCAACAGATAACAAAGGACACCATCACATTTCGCAGTCAGACTGCACGAAGAAATTCATTAGGCTTTGCTTTGTTGCCAAATGTCCACCAAGTGAATTAGCGTTTTTGAAAAAAAAAACACCAACACCTACTAACCAAAATTAACAAATAATAAAATAACTAATAGAAAATATTCCACATTCCACCTTCCAAAATGTACCTAAGAAACAACCAAACACAATCAAAATATAGATCTGGCAAATGCGCGAAATTTTCCGAACAGTGTCACCGTGAGTGTGACAGAAAATTTATAAATGAAGTGGTCGTTTTGAACTACTATTTATATTTGAAAAACCCAAGGCGACAATCGGTATTTCTTGGATCCAAAAATACAAGCGCCCTTAATGTGAAGGTTTTCTGCCAAAAAGCGGAAAATGTAACTTTCCGTAACTTAACTTATTGAATAGGCAGTCTGTCCCAAGCTATTTGGCAGTGACGTCATTATTTGAGATGCCATATTGAAATAACTAAGATTCGTGAGTGCAACTATCGGTGAGGGCGCGGCGAATAGTAAACGTTACTCGCAATTGTTAGCTGCAAAAATAACGATTACATTGGTAATACCTTCCTGACATCACGTTCAGACCTTTGTTTTTAAGTCTACAATATAAAACAATACTTACACACTTTCAATTTGTTTAATCTGAGTAGAGCTAAACAAAATATGTCACAATGACATCTAATCAAAATAAGTGTCAAATTTGACTAATTAAAGTGTAGTTATAATTTAGCCGCCAGTCGGCGTTTAAACTTTTGAACTCGCGATTTGGTTCGAAATATTTAATTTCATATTGCGTGATTGCCAGTTTGAGCACTTGTTCCCGATTTTATAGAAGTTTAGAAGAAGAAGAAAAAAATTAGAAGCACATACAAGATTTAAGCGATGGTGGTGAAAATATGAGCAAAATGAACCGATGTTCACCCTAAAAAAATAAAAAAAAATAAAAAAGTAAAATAAAATAAACTAATAAAAAATAATTAATAAAACTTTAAATATCATCAAACAAAAATTACAAAATGACGTCAATCTTAAAGAACGCACACAACTAAGCGTTAACACCATTATTGAACTTTTAACAATATGTGTAAAGTCAACTTATTTTCAATACAATGATAATTTTTATCAACAAAAATTTGGAATGGCAAACAAAAACTTGATAAATTTTTATTTTATCTGAATAATAAAGAACCAACGATTAAATTCACTATTGAAAAAGAACAAAATCACCAAATTCATTTTCTCGATATACTGATTCAAAAAAATTCAGACAATTTTGAAACCTTGGTCTATAGAAAATCTACTCATACTAACTGGTATTTGAATTTCAACTCAAACCATCCGATAATGGTAAAAAAGGTATCGTGAAAAGTTTATATGATAGAGCAAAAATAATTAGTAATCAATCTATTTTTTCCAAAGAAAAACAATTTATAAAAGAAAAATTTCTTGTCAAATCAAATTAAATGAGTAGGTAAAAAATGTAATATTAGGACTATCATCAAAACTGAAAATACAATTAGAAGCAAAATTTCAATAACAAAACCTCATGACAAAATTGAACATACAAAAAATGTAATTTATAAAATTCTTTGCTAACACAATAAATTTTATATAGGAGAAACATCAAGACCATTACACAAAATAATCAAAGAACACCAATCATACATAAGAAACAGAGAATATCATAAATCACATATTTGTCAACATGCATTTGATGGATGGATGGATGCATGGATTTTTCGAAAATGATTAAGATTGCTTTTATGTCACATATTGTAGCGTTTTTATTGCTCTTTCAATTGATAGTAAAAACTTTGAAATCCGTCAAGCCGTTTCGGAGTTACAGGTCTCTTCTTTGACTTAAGCCGTTTGACTCTCCCCCCACGCTTTATTTGACAAGTTAGGAAAAAAGTTCATAAGGAAAGTAGTACGGTTTTTATGATCTTTTGACTAAACTTACTAGATCTTTTACTTATAGGTACAATTTCTGTATAAAATCGACTTTTTTAAATACCGTTTGTAATTACGCCATCTCTCTAGTGATCATCTGAGAAATTTCAAAATAATTTCCAGCAAATTATTTTCGTCAAGTTTGTTATCATTTTTTTCCGAGCACTCTACAACACATACTTTCCAAGATACAGCCGCTTACCATCCTTATTGCGACACCCTGTATACCCTTAAAAGGAATGACGCCAATTTTGAATCACCCTGTATAGTTGGGACATCGAATCATGATATTGTTTATGTTGGATAAATCAGCCCTATTGATCTTTGAAAGGTGTGTTGGGTTCCAGTAATGTACTAAATCAGATGTTCTCATAATTGTACGATTGGTTCCAGGTCTCTACGAGGGATTTTGGAAAATTGTCCGGATGTTTAGCAAAATCATCAGCTCGTTCTCCTCGAGGCTCCTAAGGCAAATCTATTGACTATGTACAGGGTGTTTCTAATATAATCTACTACCAATCGAAGACATTTTCAAGTTTAAGCGAGGGACTGAGTTAACTGGTTCATTCGCTACCAGTATGATTATTAATGAAAAGCATGGTAGCAGTGTTAATTTGTTCCAAATAAGGCAACGAGCAATAAAAAGCGGGTTTAAGCGCACGTCGATCAAGTGATTTAAAGGTTGAAATACACCGCATAATGAATTTATATAAGCCTACACCTGTCGCGAAAATGCTTTAGTATGTCTTGGTTCTGTTAAAATCGCGCTGGTTCCAACTCTTCGACCTTTCGGCAACTTTTACTGCCGCTTTACCTCGCGTTTGTTGACGATTAGCTTTTCGAGAACTTGATGTGTGTATGTGTCTTATCGTGTCAGTGGGTTCTTCATCTGGTTGCGCCAACCGTAATTTGACTAATTTGTTTGCCGATGATAAGGACGTTTTAGCACCAGTTTTGCTGACGCGCTCCCTTGGACCTTAGACAGGTGGGTTGCAATAAGCCACCAAAAATTTACATTTTAATTGTTTTACTGTTGGAACTGACTAGATGTTCCTATGTCTGAAATGAAAGTTAATGTAGGATGCCCATTATTCAATCGCTTGGCAAAAACTGAAATGAGCAATGAAATTGCCCAATTTCCGTTGCGAAGCGCTCATTGTTGCATCAAGTGCTGGAATTTTGCGATACTTATTCAAATTAAGATCCGTTTAATGTGCGATTAGTAAAATTTCCTTTTTCGGCTGATGAATAAGTAAATCCTTGATATGAACGAGCTTCGAATTTCACAGGTATTCCGACCTACAGTTTAGTGTTTTTCCTACCATATATTTTACCGTGAGAGGTTTGATTTGAAACTGTTTCACAAGCTAACAGGATAATTTCGACACATTTCGAATCAATAGGCAATAAATTAGCAATCGCCCCCTATTATCGGCAACAGATTATTGAAATCCCAGACATTCACTTTTGCATTGTTCTTTAATCTTGCCAGTTCAGTTAGAAGCCGATGTTTGTCCGAATTTTTCAAAATTTACAAATCGGGAGTTTGGAAAAACTGCCTTCACTCGCTGTAAAATTGCACCTTTTTTCTGAAAACTGATTACGCCATGGTCTACTCAATGTTCTCACTGTTGGAACAAAAGCGGTTCTCAAGAAGAAGTGCGTCATTTGTGGCATTTAAACAATATCGGGCCGATACTCTTGTAGATTGCAAACACCTTATTACCCGTTTATTTATTCATTCAATTATCCCAATTAACAAATAAACATTGCGGAATTTGTCGCTCTATTAGCGATTGTTTGATCTACGCTTTATTTATTGCCTGGGGACTTTTATACGGTACCTGTTTGTTGCAGGTTTGGAAAATGGCATCAGAAAAAAAGGAAAAGTATCCATCCACTTTTACCATTGACAACTTCAGTTCAACGTAAGTGACGATATAACAACATATACATAAAGCAAAACTTTTGATCGCAATTTGCTCGTTTGTTTAGAGCCACTTTGACAAACAATGACCAAATCAAAGTGCCCATTGGGTTGCCTGAAAAGGTCGAGGCGACCGACTATAATCCTTACGAGCACCGAAATCTCGTCCATCCAAACAGGTAAGTTTTTGCCCAATGCAATGTTTGATTTTTTTGCAAAGACGGCCCTGTTCACTGGGGTTTTATGCGGGCGACACGGGAATCTATAGTTGGACCGTCAAATCTTTACCCACATAAATCGACGGCAACAGTACGGGGAAATCAGTTAAAATTAGTGGTTTAAATTTTCCATAAAAGTTGTAATTTTGAATATATGTTTTATCCTTTCGCATCGATGCTTAATTTGCTACTTTTAAACACGTTCAAATTTTTGAACTATGACAAATTTTCTGTCTTTAGACTATTTTTCCACTGGAACTTTCTAAGTGAATTTATTCATAACCAAATTAGGCATCGTTAACCAGCTTTCCGCAGCGTATTAGGAGGGATTTTCTTGATATTTTTCGGCAATTTGATTCCAATCTCTTGGTTAATGCTTCCGATATGAATTTTTAAGACACATTTTTTGTCTCGATCATTTTTCCGCTTGAATATTTCTTTTCTTCAATTTCAATTTGAATTCCCTTGGTTAATGCTTCCGATATGACATTAAGACAAATTTGCTGTCTAGGCCTTTTTTCCACTTGAATCTTTCCAAGCCAATTTGTTCATAATTAGACCGGCAATTTCTGAGCGAATTTTAGCAGCGCATTATGAAAGATTTTCTACATATTCTTCGATAATTTGGTCCAATTTCCTTGGTTAATGAATCCGATATACATTTTTAAACTTTGACGAATTTTCTATTTAGACCATTTTTCCACTTCAATCTTTTGACTTGGATTTGTTCATAACAAGGTCAGCAATTTCTAGGCTGGTTTCAGCACCGCATAAGTGGGGTTTTCTTGATATTTTTTGGTAATTTAGTTCCATTCTCTTGGTTAATGCTGCCGTTGTGAATTTTTAATCATTCAATAATTTTCCTGTCTCGGCAATTTTTCCATTTGAATCTTTCTAAGTGGATTTATTCATAACCAGGCCAGAAATTTCTAATCGGATTTCAGCGGCGCATTACGAGAGTTTTTCTTGATATTCTTCGGTAATTTGGTTCCGTTGTCTTAATGTGTGTTAATGCTTCCGATATGAATTTTTAATTTCAATTTGTCTGTCTTTTGTCCATTTTTCCACTTGAATTTTTCTAAGTGAATTTGTTCATAACCAGGCCGGAAATTTCTAGGCGGATTTCTGCACCGCATTGCGAGAGTTTTTCTTCATATTCTTCGGTAATTTGGCTTCATTCTCTTGGCTAATACTTTCGATACGAATTTTTAAACTTTGACAAATTGTCTGTCTTTCGATAAGTTGTTCGTTTGAATCTTTCTAAGTCAATGTATTCATAAACAGGCCATAAATTTGTAAGTGGATTTTAGCAGCGTATTAAGAGGCTTCTTCTTCATATTTTTCAGTAATTTGGTCTCATTCTCTTGGTTAATGCATACGATATGAATTTTTAAACTGAAAATTAGTCTGTCTTTTGTCCACTTTTCCACTTGAATTTTTCTAAGTGAATTTGTTCATAACCAGGTCGGAAATTTCTAGGCGGATTTCTGCACCGCATTGTGAGAGTTTTTCTTCATATTCTTCGGTAATTTGGCTTCATTCTCTTGGTTAATGCTTCCTATACGAATTTTTAAACTTTGACAAATTTTCTGTCTTTCGATAAATTGTTCGCTTTAATCTTTCTAAGTGAATGTATTCATAATCAGGCCAGAAATTTGTAAGCGGATCTTAGCTGAGTATTAAAGAGTGTTTTTCTTCATACTTTTGGATAATTTGGTTTCATTCTCTTGGTTAATTCTTTCGATATGAATTTTTAAACTTGACCAATTTTCTGTCTAGATTTCCACTTGGATTTATTCATTACGAGGTCAGAAATTTCTAAGCCGGTTTCAGCTCCGCATTAAGTGTTTTTTTCGTGACATTCTTCGGTAATTTGGTTCCATTCTCTTGGTTAATGCTTCCGATATGAATTTTTAAACTTTGACAAATTTTCTGTTTGGACCATTTTTCCGCTAAGTGGATCTGTTTATAACTAGACCAGAAAGTTGCAAGCGGATTTTAGCAGCGCATTAGGAGAGTTTTCTTCATATTATTCGGTAATTTGAGTTCATTTCCTTGGTGAATGCTTCCCATATTAATTTTTAAACTTTGCTCGATTTTCTGTATAGACCATTTTTCCACTTAAATCTTTCTTAGTGGATTTAATCATAATCAGTGCATACATTTCTAAGCGGATTTCAGCAGCCCATTACGAGGGTTTTTCTTCATATTCTTCGGCAATTTGGTTTCATTCCCTTTGTTAATGCTTCCGATATGAATTTTTAAACTTTGACAAATGCTCTATTTTTCGACAATTTTCCGCTTGAATATTTTCAAGTAAAATTCCGTTCGCTTGGTTAAAGCTTTCCAGGACCGATATCATCAAGAAATGGTGGCGGATAATGGAAACTTCATCAGTTTTCGGGTCATTTTTGCTCTTGAATTTTTCAAACTGAGTTTCTTCAAAACCAAGATAGGGCGGATCCCGGTAATTGATTAAAAAGGTTTGTCTTAGCACAATCTTTTAATTTAGTTGAATTTACATTCTTCCTCTCTGTAAAACGAATTTTTCGGCTCGAAGAACGTGAGTTGCCGTTTGTATGCAAGGATTTCTTGACCCAAGTATAGATTGCTTGTTGCTACAACCCTATCAAATTGACGCGCAGAGCCGCACTAAGGCCACATTGCCTTCAATGCCATACTTGATGTACCGTGATAATCAAATAATTGTTTTTTTCCAGTTTTTCCGGCGCCCTCATACATTTGTTGAAAAGCTCGCTGGGTACCGGCATTCTGGCCATTCCACGAGCCTTTAAGAGCGCGGGATTGCTGGTGGGACTGTTTGGTACCATCATTATCGGTTTGCTGTGCACCCACACTATCCATATCCTGGTAAGTTTACATCAAACAGTCGAACAAACACTGGGCGAAGAATTTAGCCGCGAATTTCACCTTGAGCAGTAATTGTTTTGGAATGAAGCGCCTCACTTGAAGAACCCGGCCATTATCCTTATTGCACGCTAATAAGCTGGGGCTCGGTTTTTTGGCGTTGTTGTTCGGGCATTTTTTGAATGCTCAGGTTCCAAAGTAATTGGAATTGCCAGAGCCGGGCTCAGACTTGACCGCCAAAATTACAGCCGTGCATTTGCTGCTGGTGCGAGCAAAAGGTGATCGAGGTTCTTTTTTGTTTCAGGTGCGAGCCTCTCATAAGGTTTGCGCCAAGTCAAAACTTCCCAGTTTGGGGTTCGCGGATACGGCTGAAGAAGCTTTCAGGACGGGCCCCAAGCCTTTAAGGCCCTGGTCCAGATTTGCCAAGTAAGTGGAAACATTTGCAGCAACAACAATTCCAAAATCTTTATTGCGCCGCTGATAGTAGGAGAACTTGCGCTTACTTTGCTTAAACAGTGGTAATTTACTGAAATTCAATGGCAACGGGTTTTATAATATTTCGCCCTTGGCACACATAAATGGTCACGGATTGAACTTGCCAGGCAAATGCCATCATCAGGGATTCTGGTTAACCCAAACCACACAGTTTGTTGTTATTCCCCGCAAAAAGACCAATTTCAATAATTTTACATATTCATTTATCAGCTTTATATTTGTGTTTCGCTCGCGGTTTGCATTAATCAGGCAGGTCTTGTCCGTTAATTTACTCGCCTGTTTATATATAAACGGTTTTTCCAAATTGGGAAATATTTCCTGCCCATTAAGCCGCCGCTATTTTTTTTTATTTCGCTATTAAATTGTATCACAATTGGTCTCATGTAGTGGAACACATTGGTTTTGATAGTGAAAGGCACCGAAGGGTGATGCAAACGGTTGCAACAACAACAAGAACAACTTCCTGATTGCGGCAATTTGAAATGTTCTTAGGGGAAAAGCGAAGGTTTTTCTTAAGTCATTCTTCTTTGTTTACCTATACAGAACTTGAATTTTTTCTGTGAGAATGTTGGATTCTATTGATTCATGTCTTTTTTAAAGCTCCAAGGCTTTTGCCAAATATGTCAGTTTTGCGCAAGAGACTTCGATTTTTTATGCTATATTGGCATCAATACTGGTCATCAATTTTTGATGGAGGGAAATTCGAATTGAAACCTATTCTTAAAGCACTTGCTGAGGGCGTTATGCACGCTATGCTCTTTGGTTATTCTTCATCAATAGTTTTTTAATGGAAAGCTGTCTTGCGATTTTAAATAACGCGTTTGTCAGACTGTTTTTATGTTGAATTTTAAGCGATTTTAGAACTGGAACATATAAATTGCAGGTCGTCTAAATGATCAAAAGTACTTACGATTTTTGGAACAAAAATCGAAATTTGCGGCATAAACTATTTCGATGCAAGTGGGTGGTTTGCGGCAGTCCATTTTCTTGGCCAGATCGTAGCCCTGATCTGAATCCCTTATATTTTTACTTTGGTGGTCACTTAAAGGATCTGTTTTATGTGAAATAAACGTGAATGGATTGCTCGTGGACTTTTACAAAAAATTGACCACATATTTTAGTATGGTAGTAACTTTTCCTGTGGTACTTCCCATCGTAGAAGCATCATTTACTGTTCTAACAAGTGGTGCAAAAATGAGGGTTCCGGCTCAAGCTGTTGTCCTGAGAAATCGGCAAAAACACGAAAATTGCGCCATGTTGCGCCTAAATGGGTGATGATTTAAATTTCACTATGTGTGAAAAAATTTACAGTAATTCCTAACTCACGTTTCGCTATCTGAATCACAGAGCAAAACAGAATCTTCAGCTAAAATGGTTTTTGAGATGCTGCCAAGTCATGGGTGGCGATTCTTGAAATTTGTGCATTTTTGTGAAACCACCAACATTTCCCAAGAGCTCAACGTATTGTTTTCCAACGTATGTTTTCCGTAAGAATCTCCCTAATTTCATATTTTCCTAAAAAATGAAAGTGGCAACATTTCCCAAGCAATACCTCACCTAGTAGGTAAAAGGTCCATTTAGTGCTCTAACCCGTGGTGCAGCAATGAGCGTTCTTGCTCATTTTGTTCCCGAGAAATGAGGAAAAACGCGAAGGAAAGCATGAAATTTTGGCCTAATCTAGCACCTAACTGTATGATTCAAATTTCCTTTTTTTGTGTGTTTGAAAACTACAATTAATTCAATCACGTTTCTGTAGCTGTAACAACAATAGGAAGAAAGCGGCATCAAGTACGTATCGATTTTGCAATGTAAAAAACATGCAAAACTAATACTTTATTGAAATTTACGCTTTTTTTGTGAAAACACTCTATTATGGATGCTTCACCTGGCAAAAGCCCATTTGGTGCTCTATCCAATGATGCAGAAATCGTGAAAAGTGGCGATCATTTTTGGCCAGCTCGTAGCCCCGATCTWAATCCCTTAGACTTTACGTTGAAAGATACGGTTTAGGACGAAACAGAATCGCGCCGGGAACGTTTACAAAAAAACATTACGGCGTAGTTGAAACCRTAAGAACTAAGAACTTACTTTATTTCGAATAATACAATATTTAAATAAAGGAATAAGAAAAGRCAGTGAGGTAAATGGTGACATTTTCTTCGGGTACCTAATTACTAGATACATAAGTAAATTTAAAATTGTTCAGTATCCGTAAA
Source organism: Dendroctonus ponderosae (assembly GCF_020466585.1). NCBI lineage: Eukaryota > Metazoa > Arthropoda > Insecta > Coleoptera > Curculionidae > Dendroctonus > Dendroctonus ponderosae. The sequence goes on along the minus strand of NW_026017110.1, from coordinate 42,918,320 downwards.
TTAACGAATGATTGATTCATTAACTCGGTAATATTTCGAAAACGGGTTGATTTCTGGAAGAAAAGTGGCTTGCTTCACCTTACAAACAAACAGTTTGGCAAATGCGTTATTTAAAATTCCTAGGTAAATTTTCATTTCAGTTGTGGTAAAAAAATCATCAAACATTATCGATTGCACAGCGCGCTCTAGCAGGTACCTCAGAACTACGCTTATATTTCGACACGCAAATCGAATTTCCCGGCACTAAAAACTTATAACTCCAACTTTAGTGAAATTTCAAATAAAAATGTAGGATTTCTGGAATTCATTTGAATCAGGAGCTGGGACGCGATGTTGTTTTGGAAATAGAGCAATACTTTGCTAAGGTATATATAGTTAAATCGGTCATTATTTACACAACGATCTGATACCAGTCCTGCCGCTTTACCCATTATGCTCACCTTATAGAAAATCTCATAACAAACAGCATTTTTTCTATAGATTTTGCGTGAAAATGCCGCTTTCCGCAACTTTTCACCCTCTGAAATTCACCAATTTCAAAACAAATCAAAGGCCGCCATGATGGTTCTGCTCTTGCGCTGGCGTGCCAATTCGCGAGTTAAACTACCGGTGGTGGCGCTGCGAAACGTCAAATTACTCGTTGTCGAGTGACAGTTGAGACTTGTCAGACTTGTCTATTTATTGAAATTGATGACATCTATAACATAAAACAATACTTACACACGATACTTTCGATCTGTTTCGATTTCCTTACAATCTAGCAAACGTTGATTAGAACGAAACGAAACAAATCACAAACACCAATGTCAACAAAACAAGTGTCAAATTACTAGTTAACGTGTAGTTATAATTTTAGCCACCAGGGGGAGTTTGGACTTTTGATCTCGCCAATACAAATTTTTCACCTCGACTTCGTCTCGGGACACTTTTCGGCCTTGTATCGAAAACTACTATTAAAAGTTAAGACATTTTTGAACAAAGAACGGTGTCTTTCTTATTTTATCTTTATATTTTGTTAATTTTCCCTATGCATATTTCTTAGCTTACTTATTTCAAGGTTGATTTTGCACTACCTTTTATTTAGTATCTTTTTTTGTCCGGTGCCTTTCCAAATACACAAATAGTTTTTCCAAAAATCATTTTTACGAAACTTCTATTTTTTGAGATTTGCTCACCTTCACTGACACTGCGCTACCATTTTCTGTATGAACGTATTTTAACTTTGAATTAATTACCCTTTTTGTGTGTTTTGATTGAGATTTTCGACTTTGGTGGCAGTTTGGCAACATGGTTGAGCAGTATCGAATTGTCGCCCAGGATGAGCTCATTTATCCCCCCAAAACGGAATTTCTGTGGCGGCAGTCGCAATCCTGGCGATCCCTATTATCTTTACGACAATTCCAAAGAGTATTTTTGGTAATTTATGAATAACAAATGTTTGCATAACCAAATTTTCTAATTATAAACTATAAAACTAAAAAAAACGTTTCAAAAAATAAAGTATAAATTGAGAAATATCGCCCAAAAGTCGCATGGCAACTTACTTAAAACTGGTAGTAAATCTATCCGAAAGGTATCGTGGGTAACAGATCGTGGGGTAAAGTAGGTATTACCGTTAAATCTTCCTATTTTGGTTCTCACTTTGTAAATTGAACTGATCTCAACTAAAATGTGTGTAACCTAGGCAGATTTTTATTGATTTTTAAAACACAATAGTTCAAAAATGGAAACTTAAATGAGGATATGGTTTCCAGTGTTGTATATCTCAATGCTTTCAAAATCGTGTTTGGGACTTGATTTCAGCTTGTCGTGAAGGAAAATACCCTGAAGAAGTCTTTACAAAATCTCTGATTGTCAACGCTTTAGTTTGCTGAGTTGCCAGTGTTATTCGTGAAATAGCGTTCACCCTATGAATGTGTGGCAGTTTTGTAAACCATTTTTGGTTAAAAAAAATAGTAGTCTGTGGTTGGAAAGTTTACTTTAGATTGTTTCCTACTGTTAAGAGTGAGTTCAGTAATATAAAAATACGGTGTGAAGTTTACGGTTGCAATAGTGATACGAAACGCTCTAAAGCTGGAAATAAAGTGTCATTTCATCATCATTCGTCGTTCACGTTTCCAAAATACATTATTTTAAGCAAGTTATGGCCGAATGCCTTTGCTCTTACTGCTCCTAGCCTGCAAAATTTATCTATTTTGCAAAAAAATGCATAACCCATTGCAAAGCAATTTATAATTTAAACGAAGAATTATACAGTGTGTCGCACTTAAGATGGAAACACTCCAGTATTTTAGTTATTTTTGGAAGCAGAGTTTTCAGTTTCGGTACGGAGGTAGAACGTCATGAGGTTAATTGGTTAGGGTACCCATTTCTAGCTTCAGATGAAAACCCAGCCTACTACGACTTTGCGAATAGGGGCAATGCGCAAACGTTACTAGCAAAAGTTGTTCAGAATGTTATTTTAACGGTAAATATCGAGTTTCAAGTCAAAAGTCAAATTTTGACGTTTTTTTTTTATTTTTACGCGAAGTCCGAAGCTTTCACTAAAGCAGCGAAAAATGCAACAATACATGATTTATTCAACAAGATAAGAAAAGAAACAGAAAAATTCAAGCAAAAAATTAGTATTATCGAATGTTGTCTGCTTCAACTAGTCCACCTTCAAGCCTGATGCACTGTTCAATGTGTTTGCGATTGTTATTGGCAACTCTCATAAGTTCAGCCACATTTATTTCACGGCAGGCTTGTCTTATTCTCTCACATAGTTCTTCTCGAGTTTGAGGCCTTACTTTGTAAACCTTATTCTTGATAGTACCCCAGAAATAGAAACCTATTGGCGTAAGGTTAGGAGAGCGAGGGGGCCACTGTTCAAAAGAGCATTTTCTGCCAATTCATCTTAATGGAAAGTATCGATTTAGCCAATCCCGGAGTTATGAATAGATGCGCCGTCTAGTTGGAAAAGCATTTCTTGCCGCACGTAGATAAGCAGATCCTGGATAATATCCCATAATTCATTATTAAAAAAATTGAGCAATAGCTCAGCATTTAAGGTAGTGTAGAAGAATAACGGACCAATTATTCTGTCATCTAAAATTCCGCACCGCACATGAACTTTTTGTGTGTATTGACTTTTGCTGTTAATAACCCAATGAGGATTTTCTGTAGACCAGTATCTGCAGTTTTGAGAAGATACCATCCCATTGATAGTCAACGTAGCCTCATCCGTAATCACAATTTTTCTTTAAAAAAATCTATCATTTAAAAAATTTCCTTGGGCCCACAAGCAATATTATAATCGTTTCAAGTCATCACCTTCTCTCAACGTGTGCAGAAATTTTGGTTCGAACGGCTTTATTTTATGACGAACCAGGCATCTTCTAATTTTGTCTTTACTTACATTTAATTCAACAGCCCTCAGACGTAAACTCATTTGAGGATTGGCACGAACTGAAGCTATGATGGAATCATCATTATGTGTTCGATTCCGAAGTTGAGCGTGAAGCGGACTGTTCAACACACTTCTAGTTTGAGTGAAACGCAACCCTGCTGCAGTTTTATGTCTAATAGGATTTCTCTGTGGATGTCTCATATTTAATTCTTCCGCAGCTTGTCGGTTACTTCGAACTCCATCACCAAATAATCTAATTATTTCTATTTTCTCCCTTAAACTGAGATGTTCAATAGGCATTTTGTCAGCGCGCTGACGCAATTAATGTCAAATTGACAATTATAAGACGCGGCTAATTTGATTCCATGGCTCTCTAGTGAATACTGATTAAAAAATTCGGACTGCGTAAAAATTTAAAAGAATGCCAAAAGTTGACTTTTGACTTGAAACTCGGTATTTACCGTTAAAATAACATGGTGAACAACTATCTCTAGTAACTTTTTCCGATATCTCTAACGCATCGCAAAATATAACAAATTGCCCCTATTCGTAAAGTCGTAGTAAGCTGGGTTTTTATCTGAAGGTAGAAATGGGTACCCTAAACAATTAAGATCATAACATTCTACCTCTGTACCTAAACTGAAAACCTTGCTTCTAAAAATAACTAAAATACAGGAGTGTTTCCATCTTAAGTGCCGCACACTGTGTAAAAAAAATAATGGAATGTGGCAGTCTAAATAAGCTATAATTAATAACATTCATCAGACCGGAAAATAGCACCACACTCCCAACACTTCAGTGAGTACCACATGACGTCACGCAAATTGACGAAATATCCTACCTTGTTTTCGTTGTATCATGTATTTTGACAGAAGTCCCTGTCAGTTAAGACAGGGACTTCAAATGACATGAAAAATGCTTTGTTTCTGGGAAAAGGTGATTGATCGATAATTAACAATGTGTTAAGTTCTTTCAGTTAGTTTAAACAATTCAAGTTGTAAATCTAACAACCAGGCGATGTTTTGAACCACGAGTTCAATGAAGATAAATGACGGAAATCTGCCAAAGAACACATTTGAAATATTGACAAGCTTTGGAGCCCTGCGAGAAAAACAGTTTCATGCATTGTCAAATTTTCAATTAGCTTAATACAAAATAAAAACAGATTATTTTGTTGACTTGAAAAATTAATTTAAGCTTAAGTTTTAATGTCATTGACTTATGTTGTGGTAAATTAGTGGCAGTAGTGGCAAAGGTAAAGGATACCTATTAATGTTAGCAAGTATGGAAAAAATAAACTTGACTTATATGACGAACAAATATATACTTCCAAATAACATCACAGTGGCAATACGGAACAAAAACAAGCAAAGTTAAAAAAACTCAGTAACTGACGATCATCACCCAAAAATCTAAGAACATTTGTTGAACATTGAAATATAATAGATTGCTCCCAAAGTTCTCCAAATATCGAAATTATTTGACACGGATTACATACAGTAATGCTTATATGTATAATTAAGGAAACTATTTCAAGATTCTTCCTAAACATCGTTATTTTCGTTTAGAAATTTCTATACTACTATTACCTAGAAACCTAACTTTCCACCCACCATGTTATATCTGCACTAAAAGCTTAAATTTATTTCTTCAAAAAGCAACCACTCAGATTGACTCATTTCCATACCCCGTACAAGACCAGGTCGAACGATCATCGAAGACTACAGATTAATCCATAAGATAAATCAGAGCCATATCTCACGCTCAGGAAATGAGACTATGTCTCTTCCTCGTGGTTGCGAAAACTCATCTTGTGAGAAGAGAGTATGTGAAGATATACTACAGAAATGATCCTGTGAAGTATGATCTTAATTTTTTGCTCTAAAACTGCTGAACTTATACGCAGGTCGTAGATCCTCGTGCGTGTGTATTAGTCTGTACCGCCATCTAGAACTCGCGTAGAAGTTGTAGGACAATGGAGGCCATGACGGTTGGTGCCATTGTGCCACGGGCGCGAGTTAAGCTTGCTACGCCACTGTATGGAAATATACACTATCAGACAAAGTTAGAGCAACCTTTTGAAATACTGTGTGTCTACTTAGGTTCGCACCATATGGGAAACTTTTTTATGATCAGTTTTTCGAAAAAACTTATTCTTCATAAAAAGTTCTGCTTGGTCCAACACCTAAAATGCGAGCATCAGATATATTTTTTTTCGGTGGTATACGAGGTATATCAGAAAGTATGAATTTTTCCCAAAAATAAAGTACCTTAATTTTTGACAATATCGAAAATTGTTATTAAGAAAACTTGCTTAGAGTTGAAAAGTACGTTCAGGTATCTAATTGCACATATCTATGATGAACATCAAGTTTTGTTATTTTTACGGTAGTCCCTATGGGAAATTTTAATTATTTATTTTATGATAAAGTTACTTTTCATAAAAACTTCTGCATGTTCCAAAATCATAAATACAGTCATCAGAGATCAATTTTTTTCAGTCGTACACGAGGTTTGTCAGAAAATATGATTTTTATGACTATTAAGCGAATTAATTTTGATCAAGATTAATGACTCAGTGATGTTTAGAAATGATGCTGAATATTTAAGAGAAGCCTACAGCAACATCTTACTAAAAAATGAAAAATAATTAACACCAAATCATTTAGGTACTAGTAATTGAAAAATTAGGCCTTGTTCAAATACAAAAATAGACTAATAAGCAAAATTATTTCCTTATCAGCAAAACATTATTTCCGAGTTCCCATACATACAGACTTAATTTGGTATTCGAAAACCTCTTCTAGTGCAATTTTTTTTGGAAGTTAAAAAATTTCTGGGCTAATATAAGACTAACTTCATTGATACGTGACCTAATTTATCATTGCGTCTCTCATTGATACCAAAGATTATTCTTTATGTCATTGTTTGTTAATATTTTTAACTTCGTTTTTTAAAAACATCGCTTTGTCCTTTGCCAAAATATTTGATCTTGCTTTATACCAGTTTCTCGGTTTTCCTATGTTAATGACTTCTTAATGAATCTAAATTGCTCAACAAAATAACCGACACATGGAGAAATTTGGACCAATTTTTAAACTGGATAAATTCGGATTGCTGCAAGAGAATCGATTTCTGTTTGAAGCGTCATTTTCCCGATTTTTTTTCGGTTAGTTCGTGTTTTTGCAAAAAATATGTCAGATAAAGTTTCATACTGGGTGGCAAAGGAACCTAGGCAAAATGGATGAACATTCTACATGCTCTTAGTTAGACCAAAAAAATATTGTTAACCAAATTTTTTAAAATATTATTATTTTGCCCTTTCTACTTTATTTTTGCTTTTACTTATTCTTTTGCTTAATATTAATGACTAACTGAATTCTTTTTATTGACGACTATGAATTGATTTTTATTTACTACATTTAAAACTGAAACCACTCTGTTGTCCCTTGTGGATCTCTGAAGAAGATGGCTTAAATATAGCAAAAAATCTCTGGGTTGGCATTATGCAAGCATTTCTCAGGCAAACTGCAACTTCTGTCTAAACAGGTTTGTTTGGGCAGTTCCAGTAGATATTTTATAAACTTCCGCCTAAAACCTTTGTATAGGCATTATGCAAGTCTTTATTCAAAAAGTTACACATTCTAAACCAACCAAGATGGTAACTTTTGTAAGATTCGTAGCAAAAAATGTGTTGTACAGTCACTACAAATTGAGAGATTTTTAAACAATGTTGAAACTTCCTGCTTAACAGTTGTGTGAGTTGTCATTATTCAAACATTGTTTTGAAAAATTCCAGTTTTTAAACAAACTGAGATTGAAAGTTTATCAATGCACGATCGATTTAGCCCATAAAAATTCACTCTCTTCAAGAAAACAATTCAAATTATTCCTGCCGTTGGAGCATTTAAAAAAACATTCGCAAACTTATTTGAAACGCTAAGAGGTCACACCTCTTTACGCTAGCCGCTTGTTGAAATTCTACAAAATTATAGATTGAACGTTGACCATGTTTACTAAAGACTGCACTATTAATGGGGATATTTTTTAAACTAAATCCTGATGTTGAGAAAATTTTGAAAATTTTACAACTAGTATGCGAAACACATTTACATATTGTTGTTCTGCACGTGCAAGCCTGTTTTTGACATATTCCAAATTCCAAACTTATTGAGATGGAAATCTGAAATTCCACTGGATGAAAGCTAAAATTTTGCAGTAAATAAATAAATTGTGACTTCCATTCTGCTATTAAGGGAGTTTTCTAATTTTTTAAAAACTGCATCTTGAAAACAACTTGCCGCTATAAAATCCTCAATTCGAAAAACTCCACAAACAAAAATTCGCACCATTTGCAGCAATAACTTCACTCTCCACATGGAAAAACATAAACTGATTTCTGCAGTTGAGATATTTTTTTAAAGTATTCTAAGTTGTTGTTATGCAATCTTTCGTTTGAAAACCGATATGTTCTGAACTAATCAAGATTGAAACTTCTTAATTGCATCATTTTGAAAGTTCTTAAAGTTTCTTTCCAGTCTTGCCGTTAAGAAATTTGAAAAAGTCAAATCTTGTCTCGGCTTAAGCGGTCCACTCACATGGTGATCTGCAGGGGACAATCTGTACAGGAATTGGGTATAGCCACTAGACGTTGCAATCACTGGTCCCAATTTATAATTGTTTTATGCTATGCGTATGGCTCCTCCAAGGCGCCAAAAAAATTGAAACAGTAGATAGCTTAATAGTCATAAAATTCATATTTTTTGACAAACCTCGTGTACCACTGAAAAAACAACTTTTCCACACACCATACGATTTACAGGGAATTGCATCCTGTGAACAACCAACTGGCCGATATCGGAAAGTCGTTAAAAAATTGACCCAATTGGACTGCACACGTGACAATCTACAGGGACCCCGCATATTGTACCTACCCTTCAGATTGCCGTGTGTGTGGGCCGCTTTATGCCTCATACAATGTAGTGTAAGTTTCTCCACGTTGGGGCAAGGCTGAAGCAAGCCAGTCAGGGCTGAACTTGCTCAAATGTTAAATTTGATAAATTTTCAAATTAATCTACAGGGTCGCGTTTATGAATGGAAACGATTCATTATTTCCTAAACTGAGATACCTAGAACAAAACGGATATTACAGAAATTGTAAAGTAATTTCCAGTGTATTTATACATATAGAGAAAAAATATATATTCAGTCGTGTGTGAATGTCGTCTGGGCCTGCTGCTTTATTGTTCTTCATGGACAGAATGGCTTTTTCGATCTCTTCTTTTGTGATAGGGGACCTGACGTTTCTTCTTTAGGATTTTTTTAGGATTTTTGCAAATTTCTGAACGTCATAAAAGAGTGACTCTATATGTAATTTTCAGACTTTTAGTAGCTCCGATGCATCCGCTACTATTTTTTCTATTTTTCATTTTTCCAAAGATGTGCCCTGTTTTGCTCACACAATAAATCATATTATTGAAGGGGCTTTAAAATTGCCAAGTGTGAATACAGCTTGTCGGAAACTATGGAAACTATTGTTAAGAGAGCAGGTAGAAAAAGTCTCCGTTTTGGTGACTCTTGACAGTTTAGAGAAGTTTCAGTTTGATTTAACAAAAAGACAAGTTGTAACGAACCAAATCTGTTTAAAATAAATTGATCAGTATTGGAAAAGCCCGGAACCAGTTTCTTTGGAAATAGAACCGTCGTAGCACAAATAGCGGGTAGCCTTTTGTGAGCGCGACACAGCTATACCTAAGGTTGAATTGAATTGGAAAAAAAATAGTGTTTTCTTGTACGTACTTTCGCCAAAGTTTTTGAAAAAAAACGGTTTGAAAAATGTCAAAACAGTCATCTGACAATCAGTGTCAAGTCACCTGACAGTCTAGCTGTCAGCGTGACTGAAGGCTTCTCCTCGGGGGTCAATTTCATGCAATGGCGAAAATTCGACTTTCGTCTTTTGTACCGTAATATACTATATTCAGCTATTTCCACAATTTGTAGAAAACCGATTGATTTATAATATCAGAAAAAAGTTAGAGCTTTTTTTGTACTTCTACCCCCCCCCAAATTATAAGTCTATGATGAAATTCTAACAGTTTTAATTTCAGATATAAATTCAGCATATCAAAATGACTAAAGTTCCTAAAATTTACGTTTTGATGTTCAACCGTTTAGAAATAATTTGCAAAAATCCCTACTACTGGGCCCATCTTCAAGAAGCCGTTCCTGTTAGGGCGCATTTTTCAATGCATGTTGATTTGAAAAATTAATATAATTTTTGACAACACATTTCACTGTTTCAGTTTGGCCACCTAATTTTGGGACACCCTGTATATAAAAATGTCGATGACACGTAGAGGCACTCAATATCGAGTGAGTCAATAAAATTGTGAGTAGGTTAGAATTCTACTCATTTGACTAAGTATCGATACTTTCTGAATACTCATGTGAGTAGTAATGCAAAATGATTTGGTTGCTACTCATTTGAATAAGTATCCATACTTTCTCAGTATCGTATCCTCCCCAATCAATGGGTTATACAATTTCTTAGTCGTTCAAATGGTCTATTTTTCCGCGCTCGCCGATGTTGCCCCAAGTAAAACCCGATTTTTTTAAAGAGTGCAAATTTTATACAAAATATGCATCTTATACAAACACCATACTGTGAAAGCAGCACAAGTTTAACTTGTATATACTTACAAAAGTACGCTTTTGAAAAATTACAAACGTCAAAACATGACAATTTCAAAAATGGCATTGACATCAAATTTGAAATATGGGGTTGACGGCTTTAATTTTTGGGTATTTTTATTTATTATAACTTATTATTTGTCTTATGTCCTTTATTCGAATAAAAATATATTGTTCTACTATTTGTTTAGAATGTCGATGCGAACTCAATTATTGACTAACATACAGGGTGTGCCATTTAAGAAACAAGAACTTCGCTTTGCTGGAATGGAACTTATGCAATCCTAATTAATAATTAATTGAGCACACGCTGGCCTTGAGTACTTTGAATTTTGCATTCCACAAGAGTTGCTTATATGTAAAATATCGCATAAGACGATCATGGTTTATTCGATTTTCGCGTTATGCAACCTCGAAGCGATTTTCTGCTATTGAAACGGCGCAGGCTTATAATGTTCAAATGAAACCCGTTCTTGTTTTTGCATATCAATTGTATTAAGTATTGGCTTCGGCTGCAAATGTACTCACCGAATCCATAATTAAGGCCATCGACAAGCCTTGTAGCCAAACAAGAACAGGTCGAATGTCAGCTAATTGGTCGATCTACATTGAGAATTTGAATTGCATACAGGATGTTCCACTTTCGACATTTCTATAGGGTGATTGTCAGTGCTTTCCAAAAGGTTCCGTGCTCCTTTTGCCACAAGAAAGAGAGCGATACAAAGGAAAATAAGAAAATTGTCAATTTTGAAAAGACCCTATATTTTGTTGTCAGTTACACCCAATACTCCTGAAAAGCTCGTTGCGGATTGAATACGGCTGTTCAAAAATCAAATTAACCAAAAAGTAAATAAATTTCGGAAAAGTGGAAGTTTTACCATTGGCCCAGTGCCGTAGGAAGCTTAGCTCGCCCCCGGGGCACAATACCTTTTTAGCGCCCCCCACCCTCATTCGAATTAATTCGGTCTAGAATTTTTTTGTTTTGCGGACCATTCGGCGCCCCTTTGAGTAGCGCCCGGGGCACGATGCCCCCCGTTGCCCACCCCTCGCTACGCCTCTGCATCGGCCAGAACCTTGATGGTTCTGCATTGCAACACAAGGCGGCACAAAGCATTCAAAAAATGTTGTTTTTTTCAGGAACTTTGTCGAGATTGCCCTCGTCCTCACCTACTACTGCGGAAATGCTGTTTACATTGTGTTCATCACGGTATCAATGACAAAGGTATGTTGTAACATCATCAACATGGTTTGCAATCGGAAATATTTGGGTTTCTTTTAATTTTCCAGCTCTTTTCCTACTATTTTCCGGAGACCGCCACATGGGACCAGTACTTCAAACTGATGATTCTCATCCCGTTGATTATCTGCTGCCAAGTGCGCGAGCTGAAACACTTGGTGCCTTTTTCCTTCCTGGCCAACACCATGATGGTTGTGGCATTCGGAATCACTCTCTACTACATCTTCTACGATATTGGCCAAGTGCAGCTGGCGGACCGAAAGATGTTCAATGGCTGGGAAGGTGAATGTTTCCACCTCATTAGGCAGGCGAAAATGACGAAAATCTTGCGTTTGCAGGCATCCCGTCTTTCTTCAGCACAGTGCTTTTCGCCATGGAAGGTATCGGCACCATAATGCCAGTGGAGAATTCGATGGTAGAACCGCGATTTTTGGGCTGTCCAGGCGTCCTAAACTCGGCAATGAGTGTTGTCGTGTGCCTTTACACAGCCATCGGGTTCTTTGGCTATTACAAGTACGGCGAATCGACGGAGGCCACCATCACGAGGAACCTGCCTTCGAGCGAAATGTAAGTGCCAAGGCTGGAAAATGCTGCAGAACCGTTCAAGCGAAGTCAATTAGTTTTTGCGCTCGAGGTTTTTGCTGTTTACTGGCCGCCTTTTAATATGCCAATCAGCAAATAGTGGTTTTGAGGCGATAAAAATCTTCTGAACTGATGGGTTGCGCAACGAATGCTTTTATCAAGCGCACGTCGTCGTAATGCTTCGTCAAACCTTTCGATTGTTTACACTTTCTTCGCTTTTTTTACACCTTCGTCGTCAAGCTTTCCAAAAATTTGTTTGTTGTTTTTGCTGAAATTAAGTTCTACCATGCATCATGTACAGGGGGCGAGTCGAAGTTGGCGTTAATCTTTTGGGGCTTTAGAGGAGAGTGGACATTTTTTTGAGTGTGTTTCAAGTCAAAACTCTCAACTGAAAAACTAAACGTTGAAATATTGAAACAACTCTCAACTAATTAGAGTGAAGAACTTGTAATAAAATGCTCCCCTTTCCCGTTTTTCTGTTTCACCTGTTATTGAGTACATTTTTTGCTGGCTTAAGAGTTACAGGGAAAATTCCAAAATTACCAATATAAAAATGACCCTATATTTTCTCAGTTAAAATGGATACAGAAAAATGTTTTATGCAATAGTTTCTTTATAATGATTATTGAATAATCCGCCATTTTCAGGATAAGTATACGGGGTCAGATAAAAAAATTATTGGACATAAGCTCACTTTTTAAGATGACGCTCCCGGTATATTCTCATATAAAAAGATATCAGTTTGACTATTCTTTTCAATAATATAACTCGCAATAGATGACATTGGTTTTCTTGGCGATTTATTTAAACTTTATTGCTTTAAACCACAGTAGGCCATGAAACAAGAGCTCATATCCTAGCAACTCAACTACCTTGACATTCTAGTTGTCATTCACAATTAGGGCTCGTTCAGACTGTTGATTTTTTCGACGGTTTTCACCAAATTTTAACAAATTTTCAAAATTCTACCCGTCCGGAGCGGTTTCAAGGCAAGAAAAGATACCAAGAGTATATACCAAAAATGCCACGACGAAATCGTTTCGTTTTTACCGAATTTCAACAAATTAAATCTTCCAAGAGCGTTTAAAAAATGCCACGAAGAAACCCGAAGATAGAGCGCCGCCTTTTCAACTTTAAATAGAGAAAATACTGGTCTATAACTAATCAAAGTATGATTTCTTTGACAAAATTTTCAAAACAGTATTTGTCAAGAGCGGTTTGAAGGCAAGAGAATCTGAAAAGCGTATTTAAAAATTGACCTATAAAGAAATTAGTAGAGATGGAGCGCCGTTTTTCACACTATTAAATAGAGAAAATTGCGCTCTATAATTGTTCGAAGTTTGATTTCTTCGGCTGTTCTTACCAAATTTTAACAAATTAAATCTGCCAAGAGCGTTAAAGAAAATGCCACGCAGAAACTAGAAGATAGAGGGCCGTCTTTTCGACTTTAAACAGAGAAAACACTCGTCTATGACTCATCAAAGTTTGGCTTCTTTGACAGTTTTGACAACATTTCGGAAAATGTTTAAAGCAGAATTTGTCAAGAGCGGTTTGAAGGCAAGATAATCTGCAAAGCTCATTTAAAAGTTGACTTATGAAGAAACTAGCAGCGTTAGTGCGCTGTTTTTCACACTTTTAGATAGAGGAAACTTTACTCTATAACTGCTCAAAGTTTTATTTTTTGGCGGTTTTCACCAAATTTTGAGAAATTTTCCAATTCGTACCCTGCCGGACCGGTTTCAAAGGAAGAAATTCTGCCAAGAGGGTTAAAAACATACCACAAAGGAACCAGAAAAGATAGAGCGCTGCCTTTTCAACCTTAATTAGAGAAAACTCTAGTCTATAACTCATCAAAGTTTGATTTCTTTGACAGGTTTGACGAAATTTTCAAATCAATATTTGTCAAGAGCTGTTTGAAGGCAAGAGAATCTGCAAAGCGTATTCAAAAATCGATATATAAAGAAACTAGTAGATATAGAGCGCTGTTTTTCACACTATTAAATAGAGAAAATTGAGCTCTATAATTGCTCAAAGTTTGATTTTTTCGGCGGTTTTTACCAAAATTCACCCGAAGATAGAGCGCCGTCTTTTCAACTTAAAACAGAGAAAACACTAGTCTATAACTCATCAAAGTTTCATTTCTTTGACAGTTTTGACAACATATTTAAAACAGTATATGTCAAGAGCGGTTTGAAGGCAAGAGAATCTGCATAGCGTATTAGAAAATCGACCTACAAAGAAACTAGTAGAGATAGGGCACCATTTTTTACATTGTTAAATAGAGAAAATTGCGTTCTATAATTGCTCAAAATTTGATTTCTTCAGCGGTTTTTACCAAATTTCAACAAATTAAATTTGCCAACAGCGTTTAAGAAAATGCCACGAAGAAACTAGAAGATAGAGCGTCGTCTTTTCAACCTTAAACAGAGAAAACACTAGTCTATAACTGATCAAAGTTTGACTTATTTGACAGTTTTGACAAAATTTTGAAAAATTTTCAAAGCAGCATTTGTCAAAAGCGGTTTGAAGGCGAGAGAATCTGCAAAGCGCATTTAATTGTTGACGTTTAATTGACTTATGAAGAAACTAGCAACGTTAGAGCGCTGTCTTTCACACCTTTAGATAGATAAAACTTTACTCTATGACTGCTCAAAGTTTTATTTTTTTGCGGGTTTTCACTAAGTTTTGACAAATATTCCAATTCGTACCCATCCGGAGCGGTTTTTAAACAAAAAATTCTGCCGAGAGCGTTAAAAACATTTCACGAAGGAACCAAAAAAAAAGAGCGCTGTCCTTTTAACCTTAAATAGAGAAAACTCTAGTCTATAATTCCTCAAAGTTTGGTTTCTTTGACAGCTTTCATCAAATTTTGACAAAATTTTCATAACAGGATTTGTTAAGACCGGTTTAATTGATTTCTGCTCTCACTTTCATTTAAGTGGTTTAAAAACAGTTTGCGAGTACACCACTGGATAGAGGGGGTTAATGCGCATTAAAACACCATTTTATTTATTTTTGCTAGACGGAACAATAAGCTACTGGTGATTGTTAATTTAGAGTCACGTCTGTTGTTACACTTAAAGTTGTTACTTCTATTCATTAAACACTGTTTAATTACGAAATTGTGCCGATCCAACAGACGTGACAACTGAAGGCTCGTTCAGACGGTGATATAGATGACGTAACATCTAACTCCGTGACACCATTCACGTGTTCAGGTGTTTACACTCACCAACACATTGTGTCGCGACAGACTATTTCCAAAATGGCGGATTTCTTGCATGCAGTAGCGGATGTGTTAGAAGAAATCATTATTTTGAAATTGAGGCGAAAATTCGAAAAACGAGAATGTATGAGACAGTGGATTATGCGTAGAAACAAACTAGGGGCATCAGAAACTACTAAACAAATTGCAATTAGAAGACCCAAAGTCTTTTTGCAATTTTCTGAACTCAGACTCGAATTTCTGGTTTCTCGAGGGTTTCGGGTTTTGATCTGCATATGCACGGCTGGGATTCGAACCGAGGTTGGCTGTCTAGCCTGAGTAACGTTTTACTACTATGTTCAAACGACTACAAAAAGTAATCTAGATTTTCCCAAGAACATAATGAGTTCAAAGAAAGTCGACGAGTTTTCTTGTAAAATCGATCTCTCAATTTTTTTGAATAAAAGATTCAGTTTGCCAGAATTTTACAGGAAAATGCTAGGAAAACCGCGGTTTTTCTGTTTGGAGACAGTGTTGCTTACAAATATTGCCCTTAAAGTGAAGAAACCTCAGTTTCCAAATAAATGATTATAAACTTTCGCTTTTTCAGTTCAGGGAAATATTTTTGGAAAAAACCCAGAATTAAGTATTATGGTTTTGTCCATAATTCGAAGCTGCAATAAGTTTTCCAAAAATTTTGCAAAGCGGTTAAGTGTGTTCCAATAAAATTTATTTTGTAATTTTTCACAGAAATTACCTGAAGATTGTCAGTATTTTAACTAAAAAATAATGCGATTTTTGCGTAGAAAAAAATGCTTAATAGAAACGTTGTTAAAACTAGGATGACCTGAAAATTTAAAGGAACTTTAAAGGAACATCAGAGCGATGTGGGCGGAGAATTCCAAATAATTTTTTGTAAACTTTTGCTCTCTGATCGTTTTTTCCAGATAATCTTAATTAGGTACTTTCAGAAAAAACTGAAAAAAATTATTTGGTATTTGTGCCAAATTAGAAGCTGAAAAGGGTTTTCCATTATTGTCAGCAACCCCATTATTGTAAGCAAAGAAGGAAATCCTCAGAAAATAATGGTTTTTCGCGTGTTAGATTAAAAACTTTTAGTTTTGTGATCGGTTTTGGAGAAATCCTTAATGATTTTCAGGGAAAAACGAGATGAATTTTTATTTTCGTTTTTGTCTCGATTTTGACGCTAAAAAAAGTTTTACAAAGCTATAAATTTAATTATAAGTAATTTTTAAACCGTAAAAGACCTCCAGATCGTCAGTATTTTTAAGTAAAACTGTACAAAATAGAGCGTTTTTAAGTAAAAAGTAAAACAAACAAAATTAGTCAAAACTAAAAAACCACTTTTTTAACAAACTCTACAGTCTTCAGAGACGTGACAAGATTTCCAAATAATCTGTAATAACTTTCGCTTCTGTTCGTTTTTTGATAGAAAATTATTTGATTTTTGTTCCAAATTCGACGCTGGAAAGGGATTATAAAACTTTTTACAAAGCGACCAATGATTCGAAATTTATTTCATAATTTTCAACAGAAAACACATTAAGTTTGTCAGCATTTTTAAGTGAAACTTTAGAAAATTGAGCATTTAGAAGAAAGAGTAACTTGGCTAAAATTGGAACATTCCGATTGAAGAAATTTTAGAAATATTGTTAATAAATGGCCCTTAAAATAAATCTAGAAGCAATTAAAAAAAATCATCAATATTTTCCCAACTACGGAACTCAGTTACTGCGCCGGTGCGTCGGGTTGGCGCACCAAGCCGTTTGCTTAGCACTGCGCCACTTTTTCAATTTACCGTGGGATTTGGCGCTGAATAATTACAATTTGAATTAAAAAAAATCTAAAATGTCGATTGAAAGGACTCAGGAGGTTAAAACACTACCTGAATCATACCCAAATCGTATTAGCCATTAGTTGTGCGAAGGACAGCAGGTGTCACGTTCGTTCAATACAATGATTCAGAGTCCATCAATTGGTAGGCATTTTAATCTAATTCGATTCAAATGCGATATAAATAAATAAATGAAATTTGATGACTGAATGAATGATTTTCCAACAAAATGTATTTGTTTAGTGCTGCCCAGATAGTGCAGGCCAGCATCTCCATTGCCGTTTTTTTCACGTTTATGCTGCAGTTCTACGTGCCGCTTGACATCACATGGAACCGAATCAAGCACAGAATTCCCGAAAATCGGCACAACATTTCCCAGATTTTGCTGAGAACTGGCCTGGTCATTTTCGTCACTGGTAAGAGCCAGTTTTTTCCATTTTTTTTACACATGGGCTAATCCGGCTCTATAATAATTCAGGGCGGTATTTAGGAAAATTAGCACATATATATGAATTTTTGCAGGTATCGCTGCAGCGGGCGGGGAACATTTGGGTGTCTTGATCGATCTGGTGGGGGCGATTTTCTTCTCCACATTGGGGCTGTTTGTGCCGGCACTGATCGAGATCATTGTCGACTGGGATGAGGGATGGGGCCGGTTCCAGTGGCGGCTGATTAAGGACGTTTTAATCATGACTCTGGCCGTGTTCGGGCTGGTGTCCGGCAGCTACTATGCTGCCTTGGAAATGAAGTGAGTGGACCCAGCAGTCCCTTTGAGTAAAAGCGCTGTGATATTTTGTCAAGTAGTCATAAGTTCAACTGCCCGATTGTTTTTGCAATTAGTACGGGACAAGCTGGTTACATTTATGGTTGTTTCGCGATATTTTAACCCAAAAGTGCAAATTTTTATAAACGAAAATGAATATAAGGAAGTTTGTATATGTTGTTTTGTATAGTAGTTTTAAACAGTTCACCTTAACAATAAATTATGAAGTAGATGAGTGCATTTCAGTTTGAACTATCACCTTGTCCTCTAATTGTAATTGAGACTTGAGAGATTGATTTTATCGACAGTTTACCGGAGCGAGTGTTGGTCGAACATACAGGGTAATTCAAAATTGGCGTCATTCCTCTGGAGGTGTTGTCTGGCGCTGATATAGGAGTACAGAAAAAATAGTAAAATAAATTAATTGTTATTAAAAACTGAGAAATTTGCAAAAAACTATTTCAGAAATACGGCAGCAATGTTTTCAATGTAATCTGTCTAATTAACATTGCGAAAATACCTGTGGCTTCGTAATTATTTAAAACTCCGGTAACCATAGAATTATACAGACTGACAATAAGATAGACAAGGATAAACGGCAAATTCAACAAGATTTGTTGACGAAATGTCAACCTGTTCTCATAACCTCGAATAT
>NW_026017110.1:42897414-42898946 GCF_020466585.1 Dendroctonus ponderosae | reverse complement strand
CCTCATGGTCTGCAACTTTGGAGTGGGCTTTGATGGGCAGCCTGAGTAGGAGGCTGGGTGAGCTCCTCCACAGTTGGCACATCTTGCTGCCTTTTCCCGAGGAATCTGGCATTCCCGGGATTCATGCGCTGCCCCACATTTCACACATTTGGCAGCAGCTGTGGATTTGGACTGCCCATGTCCAAAATGCTGGCACCTATAGCACTGGGTCGTCTGGCTCTTCGCATGCTGCACTCCACTCTCACTCGCAGGTTTCCGATTGCCCTCACCTCAAAAATTGACTTTTCAGTCTTGGGCAGCAGCACCAGGACCACTGCTATGGGCTGTCAATTTTTCCTCCATCTCGCAATCGTGGTAGGGTAGAAACCTAGCTCGGTTAATTCCGCCCTAATTTTGGCCTCAGTCCACGATTCCAGCACTCCTCTGATTACCACTCTGAGCTGCTTTTCTTCCTCCAGCTGGTATGTATGATATTGGTACTTGTTGTTGTCAAGTACCCTTATCATTGCCCTATAGTCTTCGCTGGTAGGAGGGTGCGTTCTCACTCCATCTTTTGTAGTCACGCCACAGCCCTAATTTATCTTCTTTTCCATCAGCCTCTTTGTAATTTCATCGTACTTTCCTTTTTCTCGCAAAACGATGGGAGGGATCTTATCCCTCCTCTGCTGGGCTGCAGGGGTGGCCTGCGACTGGTGGGCTACAGGGGTGGTCTTCGTCTACTGGGCTGCAGGGGTGGTCTGCGTCTGCTGGGCTCCAGGGGTGGTCTGCATCTGCTGGTGGCTGCGGGGGTCCTGCTGTCTGGTGGGCAAATGAATAGCTTTACCATTAATGATTCCCTCACTGGAGGACAGACGCCTGACTCTCCTTCTCTTCCGTCGGCGATTTGGGCTTTGAAAGGCCTTGCCGTCAGAGGAGTTGGGTAGCAGGTTCCTATCCTCCTTTAGGGGTGTTGAGGGAGTTCCCGCCTTAGCGTTGTGGAAATTTAACTTGAGCTAGTTCGTTGGAACTTTTGCTCTTTTATGACTGCCCTTTTCGGGACTTTTAAGTTTTAAATTTAGAAGAGTTGATCTGTGTGATTAGTAGAAGTGACCAGTGGTTTGTTGCCCTTGGCACCTCTGGTTGGGATTAGGGGGAAAGGGGGAAGAGCGGGGGGGTTTGTGTGGGGGGTTTTGGGGAGCTGGTTATTGCTAGGAAGGGGATTTTTAAAGGTGTTTTGGACTACTGGGTTTGGGTGGTTAAGGACTTTGGCTTTGAATTTGGCCTGTTTTTTGGTGAGGAATTCAGGGATAGTGTCCGTTTTTAGGTCGTTGTAAATGTCTTTGTTACGTACGTACCAAGGAGCGTGACAGATAGATCGTAGGATTGTGGTTTGAAGGGTTTGTAGTCTTTTAAGTGTACTTTTGCAGGTCAAAATGAAAGCTGAGGAGCCGTAGAGAATTTGGGGTCGAATAATTTGTTTGTAAATTAGGAGTTTGTTTTTGATGGAAAGTTTGCTGGTGCGTTTCAGAAGTGGGTGAAGAGCGGCCCTCGCT
>NW_026017110.1:42869395-42896415 GCF_020466585.1 Dendroctonus ponderosae | reverse complement strand
GATTAGATATCATTCTTACCAGCTTTTTTCAAGCTGGCGCCCCATCCTCCATTTCATACTCATTAATCCTTAAAAAGTTCACTACACTTTCGTATTACACACAATGAAAATCCCCTTCAAATAGAAAACTTTAATCCTGCAGTTAGCAGGTAGGATAAGGGCCACAATGATTTTATATTTCCCACTTAACAACGCGATTTACAGGACAGTGGACTATCGACCAATCCCGTCCACTGTCGGTAGCAAACCGAATATTCATACACCTTTTCGAAAAAAAAAAACTACAGAATAAAAATTATTATATAATCATTTGCTTTTTTGGGCCTTATGCCATATTTTCTTTGTTCAATTTTATTTATTTTATATAATTTTGTGATTGTAATGCTAGTAAAATGACCACAAATCGTCATCTGTTTCCTTTTAGAGGGCTCATGATGATTAAACCTAAGAAATGTTGATCCAGCAAACGCATTGTTTTTCTGCAAGCCATTGGTCAAAAACTCAATTTCTGTAACATGAAGGAAAATCTTGACAAATAAAAGACGAAACGAGGCCCTGCGTTAACTGTAATAAGCCGTCGCAAGTAATGACGTTACTGCCTTGAGACAACATTAAAGGCGCATTCGCCATCCCTACAAGATACATATATACAGCAGCAGTTAAGCGCATTCGCCAGGCAATCAGTATTAATGTCCAAGTAGGCGCGCGGTGTCATCAAACAATAAAAAAATGCTTGCAAAAACTGATGTCACTTAAAACAAAGATCTACAGGGCGATGAGTTGCAGAACCGAACTGCGGCAGATTGCTGTATACTCATTTATTTTTCTTGACCTCGCATCACAGGTTTAAAGTTGAGCGTGGCGGCGGCTCCGTAAAAAAATCATAATTCGATCAAACCATAGCATAAGCTGATAAAAAAGTAACTTAATTGCAGCAGCACGTGAATTTTATCACTTCGTATACACAAATATGCAATTTAAAGGCAAATATTACAGAGCCTTTCGACCTTGTAGCGACAATATGAAGGTGATTGTCTGATAATAGATAAATAGAGCAAGTCTGCTGTTTCCGTCTAGCAAGAACTTCCAATCAATCGTGCCTGGCAGGCTGTGAACCTAGCAATATAAGTACAGCTGATAATTAGCAAAATATTCAAATTTATTTACCGGGTTAACAACGGTTCAAGCCGGCATAGAGGCGACGTTCAGCCCTCTCTTCCGAGAAATCAATAATTCAATGTTGACTCAAAACCAAGCCAATATTTAATTAAATTTTTTAAAATTAAATGATTTCATTTAAAACCACAAAGTACGTTACGACGACATCGATTCTTGAGTGCTTTATTGCGTGATCGTGTGTCCTTTTCCATTGTTCAAATAATCTCGCACAATAATCGCATTTGAACAAGACTTTTAGTCGTAAAGATAACACAATAATTGATTGCAGAGACTTTTGAGAAACACTTCATGCGATTAGTGTCTATCATACCAATTGCAAAATCCCCAAAGAGCAGCCTCATCACAGAAAACCACTAGAAACCATCCGTTATTTTCACATAAACCTAAAACATTGTAATTGCGGTTTTCACATTCCGTGACTTTTGAAAGTAGTGCAAAAAGGTTCATCTTCAATGGTTTTAAGCTGCGGTTAGCAAGCAGTGAATTGGACATGGGAGTGGAGGAGAGACCAAGAGCCACTCCTGATGAAACTGGCATCAGCAGTTGCTACAACTCAACGTGAGTCAAGTCGCTTTAGTCACCTCGTTGCATTCACTCAAAAACATTGTAGATCAACACTCATCAGGAACCCTGATGGCTCCCTAACAGTGGAACTCAGGAAAGAAGTGAAAACCTCCGTTGAGTACAACCCGTACGAGCACCGAAATGTGCAACACCCCAACGGGTAAGCATTCCCCTCACTTAAAAATTAAGCGCTTTCAATGCAAAAGTCGTTAGATTTGCGGGCGCTTTTCTCCACATCGTTAAAACTTCCCTTGGCACCGGCGTTTTGGCCATCCCGCGCGCCTTTAAGAGTGCAGGGCTTTTAGTGGGACTGTTTGGTTGCATTTTGGTGGGAACGATTTGCGCCCACACCATTCACATCCTGGTAAGCAGCCAAAATACCTACCGCCTACATTGAAGCCTTTTTCAAACTGCAGGTGAGGTCTTCTCAGAAGATTTGCAAAAAAACGAGAACGCCCAGCCTGGGGTTTGCCGATACTGCCGAAGGCTGTTTCAAATTGGGGCCCACATGGCTCAGAAGATACTCTTCAGCTGCAAAGTGAGCGCCCCTTTCCACAATAGAACAGGCAAGCAGTTGGTCTGTATTATTTCAGGATCTTCGTCGAAGCAGGGCTGTTTTGCGTTCATTTCTTAGCCGACTCTGTCTACTTGGTTTTCATTTCCATTAGCATTAACAAGGTAAGTTTGGTAAGGTGACTAGATGCTCAGAAACGAACCGTGGGGGGTTTTAGTTGGTTTCAGCTCACTATCCTGAAATCGAGTCCTGGGGCGATTATAGCATAAAGTTGATTCTGTTGGTGCCGTTACTGATTTGCGCTCAAATCAGGGAGCTGAAGCACTTGGTGCCTTTTTCCTTTATCGCCAACATAATGCTGTTGGTCAGTTTTTCAATCACTGGTTATTACATGTTCTCGGGCATCACTGAGGTGAAGCTGCAGGACCGAAGTTTGGCTACTGGACTATCAGGTAAGTGCATTCCTCTTGCTTTTGACGTGTCGATAATACGTGAAGTATTATCCGTGAAAATCTTTCAAAATTAAAGATGCAAATGCAAACCTACACCTGCTAGGGTTTTGATGATCACCCAACTTTTGGAACTTTGTCGTCGCTGTCCGCGTTCACTTCTATCTCTCCTTTTTTGTCGCAGGGGCCTGCTGAATCTCCCGATTTGACCCCACGTGACTTTTTTCTGTGGCATCATATTAGTTAAACAAAGTTAATGTTTTCACTGTGTATAACCGGCAAAATGTAGCTTATAAGCCTGTCGGTCACCAAACAATTTAACAATTTGGGCCTACTATGTGGCTGTTATTCTCGTTCTACGAATTCTATTAAACATCGAGACCGAAATCATTGGAAAATATTATAAAATAATTAATCGACAATTGATTGTTCAAAACAAACCGTTATTAAAAGTATATGTTCTGTATGTTTCAAGAAGCCAAATTTAGAAAAATTAAGAAGGGAAACCGAAACTGCTGCGCCGAGCAAACCACTTATAAAGATTAGAAAAATAAGAGATGAAAACATTATTTTCTCCGATCACCTAAAAGCCCGAAAAACTCGCCAGTTTCAAGCAAAATGCGAAATCCCAAATCCAGTGAGTACTTTTTCTGAAGCTCACAAATCTGCATTTTGGAATTTATCATCCAGTTTGGAATTTATTTGGCAGAATCTACATGAACTGGTATGTTTTCAATGTTTTTCCTAGGATTGATTAGAATGGACTTGAAATAGTTGAATCTTCCGTTAGGTTTCAAGCTTTTTTAGAGTAAATCTTCAGTTGACTCTGTGGATAAATTATATTTAATGCAGGTTCCTGATTTAATAGTTTCTATAGCTGTAGAAGCTGTGTAGCTTGATTATGTATATCAAATTGGTGGCTGCCTCAAATCACTTTTCCGCTGCCTACGTCTACCTAAGTCTACGTTTCAACTGTCCAAAAAATGCCAAAATTTGCAGTTTGTCCTGAAAATTAAACAATCGCCTCTACCTCGCATACTGTTCATTTTCAAGGAAAAATGAATACCGCCTTTCTTATGCTTTTCCAGCTACTCTATCCAGTGTCGCGCTCCGAAATTGGTTGTCGCCTGTGGTTGTCGAGATATCAAAGATTTTATGCCATAATTTTTATGGAAAATTCTCGAAAATTATTTATGCGAGGGTGTTGACAAAAATATCACATGGCAGCTTTTCCAAGCGGGAATATTTTATTGAGAGCGACGTTTTTTGATTTAGGGCGTCGTTTGGAAGAAAACAACTAAAACTTCGCAGTCGACCAGAAATTCAAGAGTCTTAATCACTATATAACGACATTTTACGGCAATAAATCTTTTTGAGACATTTCGCCTTTCCGGTACTTTGCATGTGACACGTCCCGCACACAAAAGCTGCACTTATTGAGAATCAACTTTCAGATCTAACGGAAGAAAACTAAAACTGCCGAAGAAAAGTGCGTTTTTTCAGGACCCCATAAAGCACGCACCACAGCATGCCACTGGGCGAAACTCACAAAACAGTGTTGTCAGATATAGTCGTGCTAAATTGTTCGTTGTCAGTGCTGAGGGGCTCGGCACAATTTCGTAGTCAAACATGGTTTAATTAATAAAAGCCAACCGAAAAACTTGAAATAAAAAATCGTCAGCAGCTAGTTTATTATTCACTTTATCCAAAAAACAAGTTTTTGTGAGGGCTTTTTTTGTAAGTTTTCGGAAAAAAAATTATATTATCTACAATTAAATGGTTTGGTGAGTATAAAAAGCAAGTATTTGTTTTTTGGTAAATAATAAATGAGACACTGCAACATGATCACATCATTGTCACTTTTCGTGGATTAATCACTGGTTAAGTAGGAAAAGTAACGAAAGCTGGCAACACTGTTTTGTGAAACAAGCGCGCCCGCTTAAAATTAGATAAAAATTATCAAAAGAGCAGGGATTTTGCGGCCATTGTTTGAAACTGATGGGATTTTCGAGCTCTTCTGGCCGATAAACCAAACAATTTATCGTTAATGCAACGGCCTGACTAAAACATTGCAAAAATACACATCGCAGATTTAAAAAAAGCAAAAACTTCGCCAAGAGCGTTTCAGAAAATACCACGAATAAACCAGAAAAGATAGAGCGCCGTCTTTAAAACCATAAATAGAGAAAACATTAGTCTATAACTCATTAAAGTTTGATTTTTTTGACAATTTTGACAAAATGTTGACAATTTTTCAAAACAGACTTTGTCAGGAGAGGTTTGAAATCGAGAAAATCTGCAAAGCATATTTAAAAATTGACTTATGAAGAAACTGGCAGCGCTAGAGCGCTGTTTTTCACACTTTTAAATAGAGAAAACTTTACTCTATAACTGCTCAATTTTTATTTTTTTGGCGGTTTTCACCAAATTTTGACAAATTTTCTAATTCGTTCCTCTGCAGCGGTTTCAAACCAAAAAATTCTGTCAAGAGCGTTAAAAATATGCCACGAAGAAACCAGAAAAGATAGAGCGCTGTCTTTCTAACCTTAAATAGAGGAAATTTTAGTATATAACTCATCAAAGTTTGATTTCTTTGTCAGTTTTGACAAAATTTTCAAAACAGTATTTATCAAGAGCGGTTGGAAGGCAAGATAATTTGCAAAGCGAATTTAAAAATTGACCTATAAAGAAACTAGTAGAGATAGAGCGCCGTTTTTTCACACTCTTAAATAGAGAAAACTTTACTCTATAACTGCTAAAAGTTTTATTTTTTTGGCGGTTTTTACCAAATTGTGACAATTTTTCAAAATCCTACCCGCCCAGAGCGGTTTCAAGGCAAGAAAATCTGCCAAAAGAGTTGAAAAAAAATGCCACTAAGAAATCAGAAAAAAATAGAGCGCCGTCTTTTCAAACTTAAATAGAGAAAACACTAGTCTGTAACTCGTCAAAGTTTGATTTCTTTGAAAGTTTTGACAAAATTTTTAAGTTTTTAAAATCGGAAATTGACTTATAAAGAAACTATTAAAGATAGAGCGCCGTTTTTCACACTTATAAATATAGAAAATTTCACTCTATAACTGTTCAAAGTTTGATTTTTTCGGCGGTTTTCTCCAAATTTTAACAAATTTTCAAAATCTTACCCGTCCTGAGTGGTTTCGAAGAAAGAAAATCTGCCAAGAGCGTTTAAAAAAAATGCCACGAAGAAACCAGAAAAGATAGAGTGCTGTCTTTTCACTCGAGAAAACTCTAAACTATAACTCCTCAAAGTTTGATTTCTATGAAGAAACTAGTAGATATAGAGGGCCGTTTTTCACCTTTCGGATATTGCCCGATACGATGTAATCTGGTGTTTCAGTCGTTTGTTTATTAGAAATGCTACTCCCGTCACTCTAATTTATTGTGGTATTATTCTGGTATAACACATGTCCGTATTGTAATATTGTTGTACCTACAACGTCCTATTTTATGTGTGTAAGCTCTTCCTCGAGCTCCTCTAAATGTTCTTGTGTTCTCAGAGTTCGTATGTTATATGTGCTTCGATGTTTGCCTTCAATCGAATCTTTGCCCCTCCCGGAATCCATGGGGCAGACTAGTGAGAGATTCTGAATATTTCATTCTACTCTGCGGGGATATCTTTAATTTAGGATTCGACATAATATGCATTGGTTTTGAAGAAGGTGTGTGGCAATTTAAACACCTCGCTTGCCAAGCGGGTTGGTGAATTGATAAAGATATGGGAAGGATGAAGTAGATATTGGGTCGGGTTACCTGGTTAGGACATGATTTCTCCTGGTGTTAGAAAGTGGGGGAAGACCAAGGCTCCCCCGCTACTAGAGGAGTGTCCACCCGCTACTCAATTAATATCTTTAGGGGCGCGATTGTTTTATGAAGAGCAAGGTTTTTTTAATTTAGGCAGTCTTTTGGGAGAAAAATTGAAATTTGAGAATCGTGCAGAAATCCAAGAGTATTAAGAATTATACCAATCTTCTTGGCAAAATATATTTTTTGAAACCTATTGCCTTTGGCAGGATGTTGCATGTGGCGACTTTCAATCTCCAAAAACCTCCACTGATTCAGAAAACCCACTTCAGTTCAATGGGAAGGAAGAAACCCAGAACACTCTTAAGAGCGATTTTTCAGTGTCCCAAAAAACAGGCACGCCACTGGTCGACGCTCACAAACTGCGTGTTGTAAGTGGTTGTTCGCTGTAAGTGTTGTGGGTAAAGGGCTCGGCACAATTTGCTAATTAAGCCGTGTTTAATGAATAAAAGTGACAAAGAAGTGATCGAAATCAAAGATCGCCAAAAACTCTGCTGATTCAAAACAAAAACCTGTTTAGTTGTATGGAAGAAAACAAGGACCCATAAAGGTACGGGATTTGGGCGCACTAAAAAAAAAGAAAACGACACTGATCTGTTGATCCAAACCCCAAAAACAGTGTTGCCTGCTTTAGTTGCACTTAGTTGTTCATTGTCAGTGCCGTCCGTGAAGGGCTTGCTAATTAAACAGTGCTTAATGAACAGGAATGACTAGAAAAGTGAAAATCAGAATTTTTAAGCGCACTAACCCTCCTACACAGTGGCGGGCGCGAGATTCACCAGTCGTTGAAAGTTTTGAAGATATAATTTTTATTCCAAAACCACTTAAATGGAATTTCCCTAAAATGTCCTTTGGGAGAAAAAAATCTATAATTTTTTGGAAATATTTGGCCGTGACAGCATTTTGCAACTTTAAAAAATTCAATATCAGAAAAACTTCTCTGATAATATACAGGGCAATTCAAAATTGACGTAATTCCTTTTGAGGTGTTGTCTGGCGGTGTTTTAGGAGTACAGAAAAAATAGTGAAACAATTAATTTTTATTAGAAACTGAGAAATTTCCAAAAAACTATATTAGAAAAACGGTAACAATGTTTTTCAAGGTAATCTGCCTAACTGACATTACGTAAATCGTTGTTGCTTCGTAATTATTTAAAACTCCGGTAACCATGGATAAATACAGAAAGTGACAATAAGATATACATGGATAAACGGTAAATTCAACAGGAATCGTTGAATGACGGAACTTATTTCGAAACTCATAACCTCGAATTATGAATTTGTTTACAAATTACAAAAACATACATGTGAGTCTGTAACTCGAAACAAGTGCCTGTGTAATCATCTTATTGTGCACTCTTCTCGAGCAGCTGCTCGTATTCGGTTAAATAACCCCTGCTCAATTTATACCGGTCTTCAGTAATCCATTGGTTTAATGTGATCTTACATACGTGGTAGGAATATAGCCAGTACTTACTTGGTGCCTGGGAAAGTGCCAGTAGTTGTGCAATGTTCTGAGTGTCCTGAAAGGCTCTTTTTCAATTATGTCCAATAATCAATTGTCGTCCACTACCTTTCTGGAATCACTCTATTCGCTCTTTGTTGG
The DNA here is from genome assembly GCF_020466585.1 of Dendroctonus ponderosae. Lineage (NCBI taxonomy): Eukaryota > Metazoa > Arthropoda > Insecta > Coleoptera > Curculionidae > Dendroctonus > Dendroctonus ponderosae. The sequence continues at coordinate 42,888,284 of NW_026017110.1, read as the reverse complement.
CGCGAGTTCTTTCAGCTTCTGCTATGTTACTGTAGCATTTCCCTTGAACCAATCGCATATTCGTAAATTCGTGAAAGGAAATTCAAAGTAAGTCACAGTTTGACAAATTATTGCTATCATTTACAAGGGCTATCCACCTGTAACTATCTGTTGATGACAAAAAACATCTTTGCCACGTTGAATTTTTATCAAAAAATTGTAGAAGAGAACCTTTTTAATATAAACAATTTTCGAACTTTGAGGCAAAGATCGTAATTTTTCCTTTTGAATGCTTAACTATTCGAATATGCTACCAATTAAACATGGAACACTTTCAAAATAATGCTTAATAACAAAGTTGAAATTCGATTTTCAACTGTTAATATCTTATCGAAATTATCGAAAAAATTTTCTATATTTTGCTCGTGTCAAGTGAGACCCCATCACCCCTTAAAAGGAATGACGCCAATTTTGAATCACGCGGCATATATAAAACATCCTTAGTTCCTGGAAAGAACACGACAGCCTTGAGAGTGCAGGATTTAAGCGAGTCAGAAAACGGGCACGCCATTGGTTCGTTTCACAAAACAGTGTTGCCAGCTTTTCTTTCATTTCGTAATTAACCAGTGTGTAATCCACGGAAAGCTACCAAGATGTGATCATGTGGCAGTGGCCCTTTTATTATTCACAAAAAATTTGTGAATCACACAAAAAATCACTAAACCCCTCTATTAAACTACGTCCACAGATTTTGGCGATTTTAAAGATTTTGAATGTATGAATTTTTTTCGAGAGCAACTTTAATGGATTTTTTTCAAAAAACCCTCAAATGAAGGCATTAAAAAATTAATACTAATAATTTTTCAGAATATTTTATAAAAAGCAATTTTTTGATTTGAGGCTACGTTTGGGCGCACAAAATTTAGCATGACAATCGCGTAGAAATCCAAGACACTTAAATCACTCATTTGCGCGGGCAAAAGAAACATTTTTAATGATTTTTCCTTAAGAAGGAGTTGGATGGGGATGCGTTTTATTCAAGAAAACCTCCTGCTATTCAAGAAATAATCCTCCTCAGCTCCATGGGCAAAGCACGTAAAAACCCTTAGATGCGGGGTCGTGAAATACTCCCCCTAAAAACGCAACTGGTTAGGACTCGTAAGAAAAAAATTAAAATTCAAGGCGAAACAACTGCCTGATTAATTTTTCCTTGATCCGTTTTCTACCCAAACACTTTAAATTTCGTTACGGGTTTTTCAGCTTTTTCACATTTCAGGAATTCCCTCATTCCTCAGCACAGTCCTCTTCTCCATGGAGGGCATCGGCACCATAATGCCAGTGGAAAACTCCATGATTACCCCCAGATTCCTGGGATGCGCTGGGGTGCTAAACGCAGCCATGGGTGTGATAATTGTCGTGTTCACAGCCATCGGTTTCTTCGGCTACTATCGGTTTGGGGAGGAAACTGCCGCCACCATAACAGCCAATTTACCCAGCCAGGAAATGTGCGTTTTCCTCCTTGATCCAGACCTGTTTCAACTGAAGTCTTCCTCATTTTCAGCCCGGCTGAGATCGCGCAAGCCGCCATCACTTTGGCAGTGTTCTTCTCCTTCATGCTGGTCTTCTATGTGCCCGTCGACATTGTCTGGAGCCGCCTGAAGCACCACATTCCCCACTCCCGATGGAACCTCAGCCAGATCCTGTTGCGCAGCCTGCTAATTGTGATAGCCACAGGTGCGAAGTCCCGATTGTTTTCACCTAAAACTCCTGCTGTACTTCCAGGCATTGCCATTGCTGGAGGTGACAATTTGGGGCTGCTCATCGACATAGTAGGAGCGGTGTTTCTGTCCATTCTCGGCCTGTTTGTCCCCGCCTTCTTAGAGGTGATCGCCGACTGGGAGGACGGCTGGGGAACTTTCCATTGGCGACTCATCAAGGACTTCGTAATTATGGCTCTGGCCCTGTTCGGCCTGGTCTCCGGCCTGTTCTCCGCGATTAAAGACATGTAGGCCCGCACACGTTTCCTCTTTTTTCCCGATTTATTTTGTATACGCAGGAACATTTTTGCCGAATGTTTGCCATCAGCATTTACGTCAGATGAGACAATTTTGAAACACCTTCGGTTATAATTAGATTTCTATAAGTTGTGCGATAAATTTTGATGGAATGATGCAGTGGATTTGTTTGTTTGGCCACTTAGCGATTGATCCAGATCTCCAGATAGTCAGCTAAGGCACTTTTAACTGCAAATGGGTGATGGTCGGGTTCAATATCCCTAAAACCGCCTTAGGAAGGTACAATTAAAAGTTTTTTTTTAGTTTGTCTGTCTATGAGTTTACTCAACTAAGAATCTAAAGTCTATCCAAGATTGTTGGCAGTGACGCAATAATTGTCGTTTTTTTCTGTTACTTGTCCACCGAGCGAGACGGAAATTTGATGTTATTAATCGACTTGTTAAAATTAGCACAAGTACGGAAGAATGTAAAAATTATTGACTTGATTTCTGAGCGAGTGTTGGCAGTTTTTGTGAATGTTTTCAAATTATTATTTTAATTTACCGATACATTTTTCCGGAAGGACAAGAGTCCGTCAGAAAGTTCATTTTGCTCATATTTTCACCACCATTCCTCAAATCTTTTACGAGTTCCTTTCTTTACATGCCTGCATGTTCACCATCAGTAAGAAACCGGCCACACTTCACCGGTCAGAGTTATCGCAAGAAATTGCACAATTGAAGGAAATTTAAATCGAAACTGAATGAAGTGATTTATTTTCCTCATTTATTGTTTACATTATTCACATTTAATGCAATAATGTAAAAACCCATATTTAATAGAAAAAAAATTCTACACCTACATCAAGCAATACTAATGATTAATTTATGAATGATGAAAAATAGAGATACATTTTAAAACACTCCTATTTTTTCCAATTCCTCTAATAGTTTACGATTTTCCAGAATTTCGGTGTTGCAAATCTTCGATCAGATTTAGACACCTTCCTGTTAGCGGTTTCATCAAAGGTTTTTAACCTCTAGCATCTCAAAAGCAAGTTTCGAATAATTTACTCACACACCAGCTCTATCAGGATCAATAGTCACTAAAATACATCAAAAATTTCCATATTGAGCAACAACGTATTTTCTTTTTAGAACTTTTTTCCTTTAGAACACGAAATGCTTGCTGAAATTATTGGGCCATGCCAGTCCTGATCTCGAAATAATCGATAAATGTGACAACCCAGACAGGTGCCTCTGGACCAGCAGGCACAGGCCCGGCTTCAACCCCTTTTTGTCTATTTTGTTTTATTCCCTTACTTACCTTACAAAAAAAATTAACTGATGACTCACAAGAAGCATTTGGTTCCGTATTCGCTGATTTTTTAGGAGTAATGATCCAACATTCCATTGATACTGATTTATTGTCATTAATCTCTTGGAAACTTGGAAATACCGGTGAGTTAGATAACTTCTGAGAAGTTAAAGGCAAATTTTGAACAGTTTTTGACAAAATCCCTAAGAAATTATTAAAGATATCTAAATGGTCATTGCTATTAGGCAGGAAATGACAGAACTTTTATTGATATTTTAAAAACTGTTTAAATAACCGGCTAGTGAATAGGAACTTTTCCTAATATAACAATTAGGAAATAATTAGGAAATTCCACACGTTAAAAAGTAAAAAGTAACCTACATTTCAAAAGTGAAAAGGTTTTTGAGAATTTTTCCCAACCTCCACGAGCAAGTCCAGTCCAGATTTCAAAAAATTATAGTTTCCAATATAGACAAGATACACGCGGGATTGTCTTCCTGAACAGGAAAAAGGGTGGTTTGAAATGTAATCGGTGACCTTCGTCTCAATAGGCACAAGAAGAGCTTTATGAAAATTTTTAAATTCCACAGAAATATTCTGGTGGCGCAATACTCCAATACTGAGAGATACAAACTCAATTTGTTTTCTCAACATGAAGAAATATGGTTTGAATTCGATTGGTGAGTTTGGGGAAAGAACAGGTTTTTGATAATTTTTTTAATTCCACGTGGAGATTCTCGTAGCGCAGTCCAAAATTTGCCTTGTTTCCAAATCAGGAAAAATACAAGCGTGATTTTCTTCCTCAAGATGAAGAAGAATATTTTGAATGTCACTAGTGAGTTTGATCTCAATCGACAAAAAAAAGTTTTTGAGAATTTTGCTAACTTGACAGGATATTCTTGTAGCGTAGTCCGGATTAAAAAAAATTGTTTCCAAACTGGAAGAGAAAGATGTGAGATTCTTCTTTTCAACACGAAGAAAGGGGTTCTAAATGAAATCAGTGAGTTTGGTCTCAATTGGCGAAAGCAGAAGTTTTTGAGAATTTTTCAAATTCCACTTGGAGACTCTTAGACAGAAGGCAATATTTAAAAAAAAATTGTTTCCAAAGTAGAAGAGACACAAACGCGTTTTTCTTTCTCAATATCAAACAGGGTAAATTGAATCTGGTCGGTAAGTTTGGTCCCAATGGGCTGTAGCAAAAGTTTTTGAGAAGTTTTCAAACTCCACGAGCAATTAGACAGTTCGTATTTGAAAAATTTGTCGGGTTTCCATACCAGTGGAGATACAAGAGCGATTTTCTTCCCCAACATGAAGGAGGGTCCAGTGTCCTCAGTCAGTCTTGTTTCAATTGGCAAAACAAAAGATATTTGGAAATTTTGCAAACTCAACGGGATACTCTTCTAGCACAGTCCGGATTAAAAAAATGTTCTTTCCAAACTGGAAGAGAGAGGAAGATACTAGATTTTCCTTCTGAAAATGAAGAAAGATGTTTTTAAATGTGACCGGTCAGTTTGGTGTCAATCGAAACACGACGTGCTTTTTGAAAAATTATCAAACTTTATATGAAGATTCTTTAAGCACAGACCAGATTTCCAAAGTTTTTAATTTCCAAACCAGAAGAAATAGAAGCGCGATTTTAGTCCCCTAGATGAAGAAGAGTGTTCGGAATGTCATCAGTGAGTTTGCTTTCAATGGGCAAAAAAAAAGCTATTTGGGAATTTTTTAAACTCAACGGTAACTCTTGTAGCACAGTCCGGATTTAAAAACTCTTCTTTCCAAACTGGAAAAGAGAGAAAGACACTAGATTTTCTTTCTGAAAATGACGAAAGGTGTGTTTAATGTGACCGGTGAGTTTCGTGTCAGTCGTCACCCGATGCGCTTTTTAAAGAATTTTCAAACTTCACATGAAAATTATTGGGGTACAGACTAGATTTCCTAAGTTTGTCATTTCCAAACTAGAAGAAATAGAAGTGCAATTGTATTTCTCTAGATGAAGAATGGTGTTCGGAATGGGATCAGTGAGTTTGGTTTCAATCTACAGAAGAAAAACTATTTGAGGATTTTGCAAACTTGACCGGATGTTTTAGTATCGCAGTCCGGATTAAAAAATGCTGTTCTCTTCAAACAAGAAGACATAGATAAGCGATTTTCTCCGTCAACATGAAGAAAGGTATTTTGAATGTGAGCGGTGAATTTGGTTCTCATCGGCATAAGAAGAGCGATTTGACAATTTTTCAAAATTCGTATGGACATGCTTATAGCACAGACCACATTTAAAAAAAAAATTGTCGTTTCGAAACCAGAGGCAGTAGAAAGACAATTTTCTTCCTCACCGTGCAGAAAGGCGCTTGGAGTGTGACCGATAAGTTTGGACTCAATAGTCAAAAGCAAAGTTATTTGATAATTTTTGAAACGACTGGATATTTTTGTAGCGCAGTCCGTATTCGAAAATTTTGTTCTTTTCATCAAAAATAAGTAGAAGCACGCTTTTCTTCTTCAACGTTCAGAAAAGCGCTTGCAGTGTGACTGGCCAGTTTGGACTCAATCCACAAAAGAAAAGATATTTGAGAACTTTTGCAACTCTATCGGATATTTTTGTAGCGCAGTCCGGATTAAAAAATATTGTTCTTCTCAAACAAGAGGAGATAGACTCGCGATTTTCTTCGTCAACATGAAGAAAGGTGTTTTTTGAATGCCGCTGGTCAGTTTCGTATCAATCGACGAAAGATAATGCCTTTAAACATACATTTCTCCAACTTCACATAAAAATTCTTATAGCACAGGCCACATTTAAAGAAAAAAAATCGTTTGGAAACTAGAAGAAGTTGAAGCACGATTTTCTTCATCAACATGCAGAAAGGCGCTGGCAGTATGACTGGTGAGTTTGGACTCAATCGACAAAGGAAAAGGTTCTTGAAAAATTTTGCCACCTCCACGGAAGATTCCTAAAGCACAGTCCGGATTTACAAAAATGGTTATTTCCCAACTGGAAGAAGTATATCCGCAATTTTGTTCCTCAACATGACGAATGGTGTTTTGAATTTGCTTGCTGAGTTTAATCTCAATCGGCGTAAGAGAGGGTTTTTGAGAATTTTTCAAACTTCGCATGGAGATTCTTCTAGCACAGACCAGATTTCAAAAATTTACCTTTTCCAAAATCGAAGTAATAGAAGTGCACAAATGAGTTTGAAATGAGACCGGTGAGTTTCGTGCCAATCGACCAAAAAGCAGGTGTTTGATAATTTTTCAAACTCCACGTAGATACCCTTGAAGCGTAGTACGGATTTCAAAAATTTACTGATTCCAAATTTTTCCAGCGTGACGAAAGGTGTTCTGAATGTCATTAGTGAGTTTGGTTTCAATCGGCAAAGGCAAAAGGCTCTCAGAATTTTTCAAGCCCTACGGAGGATTTTTGCAGCGCAGTCTGGAAACATTTAAATTAAAAAATCGCTAAAAGACCAAAAAAACCAGAAGAAACTCAGCAAAACCAGTAGAAAAGCGGTAACTAATGCGAATAAATGATGTGTAAGCGACCAAACTCCCCACTTGCATGCAGATAAATAAGCTACGAGAAAAGCCCATAGGATGAAAAAAATTTAAACAACTATAAAAAACAGAGTGGACAACAGAGTGGACAGTCAAAAGTGAAAATCGACGGTTATTCTTAAATATTTGGAAAGACTGAACACGGGAAATTGCGGAAACTTAAGAAAGTGGCGCGAAATTTTCTTTCAAGCTGGTGAGTTTTGGGGCTTTTAGGTCGTTGAAGCAAATAATTTACGCCAGACGTTTCACAATCACGAGTGGCTTACATCTTGATAGGTGGTTGGCTCAATACAACAACCATCGATAAAGATTCATAAACGCGTGCTTTAAATTAAGAAAAATAAGGAGGATATTCTATTCAAAGACGTCCTAAGAGTCCGAAAAACTCAGTAATCGACCGGAAACTTCGGCACGCACTAGACATCTTTTGAAAAACCCCCTAATTCCGACACTCTGAATAAAAGTTTTCAAGTTATATTTTCTGAATAAACCAGCTGCAACATGGTTATTTAATTCGTTCACATTGGGCCCTGCCAGCCCTGGGCTCGAAATCGTCCGTTACCCTGACAACCGATAACACTGCCGTATAGTTGCTCCTGGATTTTATAATGCATCATCCGAAGCCACAGGCCCGGCTTCAGAGTGTTTTCTCTATTTTAATTTTGAGAGAAAACAAGTTACTTTTTAATAAAAAAAACTTTCCAGAACTTCGTTTACTGTTTAGGGCGCCTTTAACCAGACCAAAGGTGGGTACACCCTGTATATGAGCTTTGGGTCTGTCGGTCCAGGCTATCCAGACAACGTAGGTCGTCTGGCCTTGACCATAGAACGCAAATTACCTGCGTAGTAATGCGAGTAGTGGAATCCGAAAATATCTGGCGCATTTTCCAGCTGTATTACGTTTCCAGCCTGATTGCCAGCAAGAAATTTCGGTCCAGGTCACAAACATTTCCTTATGAGCCGCAAACTGCATGGGCATGCAACCGATTGCTTTCAATTAGGCAACCGTTTTCCTCTTGCTCAATGCTCAATCAACTGAAAGAGTGGAAATCCGCGTCTATCGCGCTTTAGATTAGTGACGAATATTTTTAAAAGCGCGTTATTTTTAGTGTTGGTAATAATAACTAAATACCCACATTTTGAGGTCGTGCCACAAAACTGCAAAATTTATTGCGCTACGAGGTGCGATCGAAACACTCCATTGGAAAATGGGCCAAACCTTCACAGCCTCCAAGCGAAACGAGATGGCCAGGCCCAAATGAGCGCCAGAGGAAAATCTCCACTGAAAGACACTATGAGTCTGGGGGTCTTTTGAGCGGACCTCGTACAGTGTCAAGACTGCATCCGAACACCTTCGTAGGTGTGATTTGTTAGCGGGGACCTCCATTCTAGGCTGTGTTTTGTGATCGCGCCATGTAGTTACATAAAAAGTCGAAACTCACCTCCAGTTAGTGGCAGGACTTTGCCATGTGAATGGATAGTCGCGTTGCTTGAATGTCGTTTAGGGAAAAACGCAGAAATTTGACTTTTTTTAGTGAATGTGAACGCCGTTTCTAGTTGCCAACACGTTTCGTGGTGAGTTCAGTTTTGCAGTGATTTTTTTAAAAATTTGCCATCGCTTTTCGCATCGTCTGCGTTTAGTCCTTCTCACATCAGTGGCTCTTGTAGATTTTATTCAATCGCCTCAACTTCTCCAGACAAATTGGAATTAAATTCGCCAATGTGATATTCTTAGCACAAAAAAAACATTTTGTTTCAAAGTCCAAAAGTTCAAGCACCTATTTAATTGCATAACGGTGCATTGGAGCGAAAGGAAAACACTGCCAACTACCTATCCTTGTCTCAAAGTGACAGCTTGAGCTGGCGCCACTTGGCTGGAGGCCTACTATGGGCCGTTTTAAGCAATTAAACGTCAACGTAAAGTTATTAGTCGGTCAAGGCTCAGTAAATAAAAGTTTGGTTTGTTTAGTTCAATGCCATTTCAATGAGTGGCAGACCAAACATCAAAGTGGCCGATTAGCCACTTAAAGATAAAAAATCACTCTCAAGTTCACAGCGAAAATAATCAATCAAACTACTTCAAGCAGAATGCTCTAATTGAACGTGCGATTTTCAGTGGTTCTACATTATGAGCGTAACCGCGCAGCAGAAGAATAATCTATCAATACCCAGTTTAGACAACTTCAATTCCAAGTGAGTGACAATTCGAGTGGCCCACTTTTGCGCACTCACTCCGTATTGTTTCAGGACAAAACTAGTGATGAATGACAATAATTTTAAAATTGACATTGACCCGGCCGGGGAGAAAATTTACAAACCGCATGAGCATCGAGTACTCAGCCATCCCAATAAGTAAGTATTTGTGACATTTGCGATCTACTAAAGAATATGTCACCTATTTTCATGCAACTTTTGAGTTTTTTGATACGAAAAGTATGTAAGTATGATTTGCTCATAATGCTATTAAAACCAAGTCGCAATCTGAGTGCGATTTTTAAATGTTTCCCTCATCAGCAATGGGCCGAACCGACCCTGGCGAAAAATACATCCATTACTATGACAACCAATAACGCTTCCCTACAGTTGCGCTACATATGTCATAATGAAATCGTAAATATGCAGAGGCGGTTCCAGAGCGATTTTGCTGTTTTAGTGTTTTGGCGACTAAAGAAATATTTCAGTTCATTCCTACAACGATCTTTCGCAGGATCACTTTTTTCATAAAAAGTTAAAATAATTTAGAATTTTGTAACCGATCATTAGGATAGTTTTCAATTTGAGCTTGGAGTACCGAATTTGTTTATTATTTGTTTAAAGTCGGTTTTTTTGAACCGACATTTAATTTGAACATGAATTTATTCATTTGAAAACATCACAATTTCCAAATATTTTCCATGTAATTGCAGATAAATCAGTTTTGGTAAACTTTTTGGGATTTTGAGCAACTTTTAGAATAAAATAAGGACTACGTCGATCGGTTATTCTCCAAAAATTACCCGTTTGCCTTGTCAATGTATTCGCAAAAAAATGTTCTCCGACCCTTTAACATGGTACTCATTTTCAGTTGAAATTGCCTAGAAAGAACGAAAATATCAAATAAACTGCCGTGAATTAAACAAATTTTGGGCTTGCAAGTAAATTTATAGCCACTAATCGATAAATACCGCAAAAGTTCCAAATGTTTCGCTTGCAATTGTAGAGAAATCAGGTTTGGTCGATTTTTCGGGATTCTGAGCAAATTTTAGCATACAATGAGGGCCAGGGGTCATTCTTCAAAAGTTACGCATTTCGCTTGTCGAGGTTTTCGCAAGCAAAGGTTCTCCGACTTTTTAACATGGTACTCACTTTCAGCTGAAATTGTCTAGAAAGAACAAAACTATCAACTAAACTGCAGGGAATTAAACAAATTTGAGCTTGCAAGTAAATTTATTGTCACTAATCGATAAAAACCGCAAAAATTCCAAATGTTTCTCTTGCAATTACAGATAAATCAGTTTTGGTCGATGTTTCGAGATTTTGAGTCAATTTTAGCATAAAATGAGTACCATGTCGACATTGGGACATTCTCGAAAAATTATGCATTTCACTTGTCAACGTTTCGGCAAAAAAATGTGCTCCGACGCTTTAACATCGTATCATTTTCAAATGAACTTGTTTGGAAAGAACGAAAATAACAAATGAAATGCTGTAAATTAAACAAATTTGGCCTTGTAAGTAAATTTATAGCCACTAATCGATGAAAACTGCAAAAAATCCAAATAATTCGCTTGTAATTGCAGATAAATCAGTTTTGTTGACATTTTCGGGATTTTGACCGATTTTAGCATAAAATGAGTGCCATTTGATGGGTCATTCTCCAGAAATTATCCATTGGGCTTGCCAATGTCTCCACAAAAAATGTTCTCCGACCCTTTGACATGGTTCTTTGAGATTTTCAGATGAAATTGTCTGGGAAGCTCGAAAAAAACATCTGAACTGCCGTGAATTAATAAAATTTGGGATTGCAAGTACATTTATGGCCACTAATCGACAGAAGCCGCAAAATTCCAAATATTTCGCATGTAATTGCAGATAAAGCAGTTTTGGTGGACTTTTCGTAAATTTGAGAAAATGCGAAATGGCGATGGGTCACTCTCCAAAAATTACCCATTTGACTTGTCAATGCATTCGCAAAAAAAATTTCTTCTATCCTTTAACATGGTACTCATTTTCAGCTGAAATTGTCGGGAAAGAACGAAAATATCAACTAAACTGCCGTGAATCAAACAAATTTGGGCTTGCAGGTACATTTATAGCTCATCGATGAAAACAGCACAAATTCCAAATATTTCGCTTGCAATTTCAGACAAATCAGTTTTCGTGGACGTTTCGAGATTTTGAGCAAATTTTACCATAAAATAGGTACCATGTCGATAAGCCCTTCTCCAAAAATTACGCATTTTGTATGTCAATGTTTCCGCAAAACAGTGTTCTCCGACCCTTTAACATGATACTCATTTTCAGCTGAAATTGCCTGGAAAGAACGAAAATATCAAATAAACTGCAGTGAATTAAACAACTTTGGGATCGCAAGTAAATTTATGGCCACTAATCGATAAAAACGGTAACAGTTTCAAATATTTTGCTTGCAGATAAATCAGTTTTGGTGGACATTTCGGGATTTTGAGGAAATTTTAGCATAAAATGAGTACCATGTCGATGAGTCATTCTCAAAAAATTACCTATTTGACTTGTCAATGTTTTCGCAAATAACTCTCCCCCGGCCTTTTAACATGGTACTCATTTTCAGCGAAAATTGTCTGGAAAGCACGAAAAAGATATCGGAATTGTCGTGAATTAAACACATTTCAGATTGCAAACACATTTATAGCCACTCATCGATGAAAACGGCACAATTTCCAAATATTTTCCTTGTAATCGCAGATAAATCAGTTTTGGTGGACTTTCCAGAATTTTGAGCACATTTCAGCATAAAATGAGTACCACGTTGATGGGTCTTCTCCAAAAATTAGTCATTACTCAATTAGTCAATGTTTTCGCAAACAAATATTCTCCGACCCTTTAACATGGTACATTTTCAGTTGAAACTATCGGGAAATCGCATTAATCCGTAAAAACCGCAAAATTTCCAAATATTTCGCTTGTAAATAAGGCAGATAAATCATACGTTGGTGGTATTTTCTAGATTTAAAGCAAATTTCAGCATACATTAAGTTATGTACAGGAAACAACGATACTTTTCTCTAACCACACCCGAAGCGCTGATCCTAACAGTTGAAACATATTGCATATTCATAGACACGGTTTTACAAAATATGAAGAAAACCAAAGTTTCGATAAGAAATTGGTAAAGTTTTTGGGCTTTTTGGCTGCCATAGTAAGGAATTTCTTCCAATTCTGCCGTTTCGCATACCTGAGTGACTTGAGTCTTCAGACGTGAACACTGCGACCAGTGAAGCACCTCTCAGTATCCAAGCCATTGCAAGAGCATTTAATTGTGAAATATCAACATCCAAAGAGTATTTTTCTAATAAAAACTCAGTTTTTTAGGAGCCTTTCTACATCTGGTCAAGTCGTCTTTGGGGACTGGCATTTTAGCGGTACCTCGCGCCTTTAAAAGCGCCGGCCTCCTAGTGGGGCTATTCGGCAACATTCTGATTGGAATATTATGCACTCACACTGTATATATCCTGGTAAGTGGGACAGTCATTAAGCGGCACAGCCTCGTTCTTATCCACGTTCCGATTTTCAGGTCGAAACATCAGAAAAAGTATGCGCCAAAGGAAAAATTCCTAGTTTAGGATATGCGGACACAGCTGAAGAAGTCTTCAAACAAGGACCAAAAGCTGTGCGAAAATGGTCTGGCTGTGTCAGGTAACTTTTGAAAATACTTCTTTTGTCCACATCCAAAAAAACATCGTTTACAATCCTTTTTTAAAGTAATATACAGTATTGCATATAATTATTAAAATTCAGGTGTTTATTACTCGAAAACGTTATGAGATCAACGCCAACTTTTTAAGACAGAAAAAAATGTTTTGCAATTTTGTCCGGTTCTTGACAAAATGTTAACTATTTTTCATGTAACATTACATTTTCGGTTTTCGGCAAATTGGCGCCTGAAATTCGTAAGCAAAATTAACACTCAAATTTATAGCCTAATTAAAATTAGGACTAAAAGAGTTAATTACGTGCTCAAATTGCCATTTTAAATTTATTTAAAACGTGTGTATTTGTGTTTCCATCAATATTCCTCATTTTCTGCCTAATTTTTCATTAAGTCTTGGATATTTTGCTACCGATTTACATAAACGTTAATTTTTAATAACCCCCATACGAAGGAGTCCAAGGGCGTGAGATCAGGTGATCTGGGAGGCACTCATTGGCTTGTTGGGGTCAATTTTCCGACATCCGTTAAAGATAAGTACGCGGGATGCCACATAAAAAATTATTATTATTTTTTTTGAGAACTGAATAAAAATACAAAACAGTGAAGTTTCTGTTTAAAAAAACTAGCCTTGATTTTCGACTTTTTTTGGTTACCCTGTATAAAAAAAATAAATGTTTCTGAAAGTGCGTCTTTAAAAACGAAAATCGATGGTCCAAGCATTTTTTGTGTGATTTTTTAGATTAAAAAAATATGAAATTTCAAGATTTAAGCAGGCTCTTGGAATAGCTAGAATAAAATAACTGATAAATTCAAGTCATCTTCGTTCTGGAATTAGCATTTATTGAGGAATGGGCACATTTGTGGTCAAGCCTTAACTGCTACTTAAATTCACAATAGCGGACAAAATATTTAGGCAGTTCGCTACCGGTCTAGGACATTCCGCTCGAAGGACCAAAATGTTAGTTCTTCGGTTTAAGTGGACTCTATATCTCTGTAATTAATTTATTGGCGTTAATATTTTTACAATTTCTGCTCAGCGTGCGGTAGTGCGCTTCTTTTTGGTCTCAATCCAAAAGTTCTAAATCTAAATTACTCAAATTGTCTCAGCTACTTTTACTTAATCAGAGCGGGCAATGGTTTGGCCATGTTGCCTGTGAGTCCCAGAAGTGAAGTCCAAATTCATTTAAAATTCAGCAATTTTGTGAAAAAATGCTTGAATCCGTCAATTTTTATTTTTAAATGCATTTTTTATGGTAGGTTTATTTACACAGGGTGATCTAAAAAAATTACCACTCTCAACTTCATTTTTTTGCATTTCAGCAGCTATTTCTTATACAGGGTGATTCATAATTGGCGTCATTCCTCTGGCGGTGTTGTCTGGCGCTGTAATAGGAGTACAAAAAAAATAGTAAAATAAATTATGTTATTAAAAACTGAGAAATTTGGCAAAAAACTATATCAGAAATACGGCAGCAATGTTTTTCAAGGTAATCTGCCTAATTAGCATTGCGCAAATACCTGTTGCTTYGTAATTATTTAAAACTCCGGTAACCATGGCATTATACAGAGTGACAATAAGATAGACAAGGATAAACGGTAAATTCAACATGTGCCGTTGAATGACGGAACCCATTTCGAAATGTCAACCTGTTCTCATAACCTCGAATATTGATGTTTAAAAATAAACCATACAACACCAAACATTTGAATGGTTAACTCCAGACAAGCTAGTGCATGTGTAATCTCCTTATTATCCACTCTTATTTAGCAGCTTCTCGTATTCAGTTAATTGACTCCTGCTCCATTTGTATCTCCTTGTGCTGTGTGTATCGTACAAACGTGGTAGGAATGTAGTCCTTCCTCGGTATTTATTCGGTGCTTGGGAAAGTGTCAGTTATTGTGCTTTGAGTGCCCCTGGAAGGCACCGATTCGATTATGTCCAATACTTGTTCCTCTGTGTCTGGAACCCGAACATCTATTGCCGTCCATTATCTTCCTGGAACCACTCTCGTCGCTCTTTGTTGCGGGAGTTCTTTCAGCGTCTATGTTACTGTAGCATGTCCCCTGAACTAATCGCATATCAGCCAATTCGTGAAAGGAAATTTAAGGTAAGTCACAGTTTGACAAATTATTGTTATTATTGACAAAGGCTCTACCTGTAACTATCTGTTAATGGCAAAAAACATCATTGCCGCTTTGACTTTCCATCCAAAAATTGTAGAAGAGAACTTTTTTAATATCGCAAATTTTCGTAATTTGAAACAAAGAACGTAATTTTTCTTTTGGAATGCGTAAGTATTCCAATATGCTTCCAATTAAACATGGAACAATTTCAAGATAATGTTTAATAACAAAGTTGAAATTCAATCTTCAACTGTTAATATCTTCTAGAAATTTTCGAAAAAAAATTTCAATGTTTTTCTCGTACTCCCCAAGGGAGCCTCTATCACCCCTTAAAAGGAATGACGCCAATTTTGAATCACCCTGTTTAAATTTTGAAATTTTTACTGAAATTTTAGTATAAGTGAGGTACACCAGAATGCGAGTAATTTACGAGGCTTTTAAATAATAAAAAATAATCCAAACAACAAAAAGCCTTAAAAATAAATCGTATAATTTTATTGTTTAATTCAAAAGTCAGCTTAAAAATTGCTGACCAATTTTTAGATCATCCTGGAAAAATAAAATTTGTAATTCAGCGCGCTGAGTTTTAAATGAATTTACTTCTGGGAGTCACTATATACATTTACACTAAATTAGAGAAATTAAATACTAATTAACTTACATACTTAATTACACTAATTATACGGACATATACACTTCATTACATAAACTTGTCTGTTTGAAAATAGATACTGTATATGTCTGTGTTTCTGTTAGGCATGGGTACACTCAGTAAAATTTCAAGAGTTGGCGCAGTGCTGGCGGAATGACTTGATGCGCCAACTCAACGCACTGGGGTCCAAAAAGTGACTCATAAAAAATGTAGTAACATTTTTTAGGTTAAAAAATTAAATATTGCCAAATTGGAACCGTACAAAATGGTGATCTTTTCTAGGCGTTGAATATTGAAATATTGCCTTTTTTACCTCATTAAATTCTACCATCCTGCTGGGCCTGGTAAAGCCTTAATCCGGCCTTGGGTTAAATGCTATAAGTTATAACACATTAGCTATTGAGTTGTAACTTATTAACTCACAGGGCAATATCAACTCAATACCGCAACGCAACACAGTGTTACCCATGCCTAGTCTGTGTCGTAACACTGATTGTATTGGAACTGTACAAATTGTTTCAACAGAACTTTTGTGGAAATCGCGCTGGTCTCCACCTACTACCTCGGAGTGGCCGTCTACATGGTATTCATCTCCCTCTCCTTGACCAAAGTGAGTGCCGGCACACCAAGGCACCTCTAAGACTGTAACACTGACTCTTTGCCGCTATTTCAGCTCTTTTCATTCTATTATCCAGAGGCGGCGTCCTGGGACAGGTACCAGCTCAAGCTGGTCATCATGGTCCTGCTGATGGTTCTGTGCCAGATCAGAGAGATCAAGCACATGGTTCCCTACTCTTTCATAGCCAACGTGATGCTGGCTGTGGCCTTTGGAATAACTGGTTATTACATATTTTCCGGCCTGGGAGAGGTGGAAGTCCATATGTCCAATGGATTTTCAGGTAATGGGCTCAGGAGGCTGCAGAAGCCAGTGTGCCAGTTTCCAGATCTTTGCAGGAATACCTTCGTTCTTCAGCACAGTGCTTTTTGCCATGGAGGGCATCGGCACCATAATGCCCGTGGAAAACTCCATGCCAGAACCGCAGTTTCTAGGAACCTGTGGGGTTCTCAACTCCGCCATGGTGGTCATTGTGTTCTTCTTCACGTCGATCGGATTCCTCGGCTACTTTCGCTATGGGGAACTGACTGAAGTCACCATTATGAAGAACTTGCCGGATGACAAAATGTAATTTTTGGTAGTTTCTGCTAATTTTTCTACAACTAATGGGGCTTATTGCAGTGCAGCACAGATCGCTCAGGGCGCCATCGGAATCTCAGTATTTTTCTCGTTCATGTTGCAATTCTACATTCCGACCGACATCATGTGGAAGCGGCTCAGATCAAAAATTCCCGAGCAAAAACACAACGTGTCTCAGATCTGGCTCAGAATCATCATGGTTGCCGTTGTTACAGGTCGGTGCTGAGCAGCGGAAGGTTTTGATGTTTTGTGAGTCTTTTGGGTAGAGTTTGAGGGTCTTGTTGATGTGTAAACGTGCATTTGCTAGAATAGGACGAATATTTTTCTTATTTTAAATGAGATAACGCACATACAGGGTGTCCCAACGATGGAGCAAAGTAAGTTGACGCTCCACCGGTATTATTCGTAATGCAAAATGTAATTTCGTCACCATTTATGGGAACATCAAATCCATATACATATATTAGAGCATCTGTCCCTATACAGGGTGTTCCATCGGAACCGCCGCGATCGATATATGGCAAACTGTAATTGAAAGAGATTTGGAAATAGGACAGTGTGCAGAGGTCATTGGGGGCACGCCGCTTAAAATATTTTCAAGATGGCCACACTTCCGGTTATACCGGAAGTGCGTATCAACTTGCTTATTTTAAATGGAACACCCTATATGTTATTACCTTTTTGTATTCTACTTCAAATTCTTAATGTATTTCATGTATCATATCGTATGCCTAAGTCTAGCCGTTTTAAATATTTCAAATTTTATGTAAAAAATGACAGTTGCGGCCACTCGAATAATTATTCATTTTTCCTATAAGGAAATTAGTCATACTGAATTTGAGTCGCATTTATTATTGAAAAGGACTTACTTTAATGGAGCTTCGAAAGCATTTTGAAAACTATTACTGCAAAGTGTTAAAAAGAAAAGTTTCAAAATATAGTTGAGAAAACGGCTCAAAGTCAATTTTTTCAAATGGAAACCACCATTTTTGATAATTTTGTCATATTCAGTATTAAAAATAAGTATAAGTTTGTGTAACGATGTCTATTCCAAAAGTGTTTAGTTTTCGAAATATTGAAAATTAAATTTTTTCTTAGGGCTATTTTGCAGCACCTTCTTTTAGATTCTGTCACTCTTAGTTGCCATGACCAAAGTGGCCATTTTTAATGCAATCAAATGCCAAAGGAATGCTGATACATGTCAGTTACCTTTTGAGCATAATTAATAATCATTCCAGGGCGCTTCAATTATACAAACGAATATTATTTAAACTTATTTATTATTTATGGAGAGTGTGATAAAGTTATATGGAGAATCGTTTACGTATCATTAATTATTATTATATCAATCACTGGAATTAAGACGTATTCAAAATTCTAGCCAAAACCAAAGCATGAAGGCTTCTGTTTTTGTGGATATCGAACGGCATATGTGTCACATGTTTTTGATACAGCTTTATCACATTCTTCACATATCACATAAATAATAAATAAGTTTAAATAATCTTTGTTTGTATAATTGAAGCGCCCTGGCATGATTATAAATTATGCTCAAAAGGTAACTGACAGGTGTCAGCATTCCTTTAGCATTTGATTGCATTAAAAATGGCCACTTTCGTCATGGCAACTAAGAGTGACGGGATTTAGAATAAGGTGCTGCAAAATAGCCATATGAAAACATTAAATTGGCAATATTTAGAAACATAAACACTTTTGGAATAGACATCGGTACACAAACTTACACTTATTTTTAATACTGAATATGACAAAATTATAAAAAATGGGGGTTTCCATTTGAAAAAAATTTGTTTGGGCAGTTTTCTCAACTGGATTTTTAACCTTCTTTTTTTAACACTTTGTATCAATAGTAGTTTACAAAGTGTTTTCGAAAATCCATTAAAGTAAGTCCTTTTCAGTGAGAAATGCGACTCAAAGTATGTAGCACATATTCGCTTATAGGAAAAATTAATAATTATTCGAGTGGCTGCAACTGTTATTTTTCATATAAAATTCCAAATATATCAAAAACGGTTAGACGTGGCTACAGGATATTATATATGAAATATATTTAGAATTTGGAGCAGAATTAAAAAATGTAATAATATACAGGGTTGCTCATTAGTGCGTCAAAGTGCGATATCTCAGTAAATATGAAGTTTACAAGAAAATTCGTCCAACGAAAGTTTTTCACG
>NW_026017110.1:42841299-42868396 GCF_020466585.1 Dendroctonus ponderosae | reverse complement strand
AAACATGAAAAACTTTCGTAGGACGTATTTTCTTGTAAAGTTCATATTTACTGAGATATCGCACTTTGACGCACTAATGAGCAACCCTGTATAGGGTGTTTCATTTAAAATAAGCAAGTTGATACCTACTTCCGGTTCAACCGGAAGTGTGGCCATTTTGAAATTATTTCATACCGCTTGCCCCCAATGACTTTGGCACATTGTCCAATTTTCAAATTTCTCCTAATTATAGTTTGTCAGATATCGATCGCGACGGTTCCCGGTGGGACACCCTGTATAAAGATCCACCTTAAGGTCTAATTTACGCTTTTGCATTTTTAATTTAGGCGTCTTTATGACTATTTTTACACGTCTGTATGACTCGTCATTTAGACGTCATAAAGCTGTGACTTACAACGTCAGTTGGACTTCTAACTGATGGGCCTATGAACCAAAAAATGCCATTTGGACGTCACCTAGACAGACTCAATGTATGTATGTATGTATGTGCATTTTTTAATTTAAAATAAAACAAATATTTATTTTTATTCGCATAAATCCAACGCGGGCAAACGTGCGTTTACCATAAATTTCAATGATGGCAAAAATGCCCTGTTCAGCAATCGATGTGAACGTTCGAGGTTTGTTTGTAAATCTACTGGAAGAATCATAAATCGAGTTTCAACCCCTATTAATAATGATGACATATTGGGGCGTTTTAGCAATTGCCATTGCTGGCGGCGAAGACTTGGGCTCATTGATCGACCTGGTCGGGGCGATTTTCTTCTCTTCGCTCGGTTTTTTGGTGCCTGCCGTGCTGGACATCATCGCCAACGTCGAAGAAGGCTGGGGAAGGTGTCACTGGAAGCTGCTCAAGAATTTATTTATTATATTCTTGGCCCTGTTTGCTCTTGTTTCGGGCAGCTACTATGCGATATTAGACATGCTCAAGTGATTGATTGTGTATTATTTTCCTCACATTCCACATTGGTTCCCGGTCCGACTCTGCCTTTGCAAGTCTCGTTTTATCGGCTCAACATGCAGAGCTGGCTTAGTTTTTTTCTAGCACATCTTCTTTAGAACAACATTCTTTTACACAGTTCGCGGTGTAAATGTCCTGAATTTTCACAACCATTCCGGAGGAAACAGTCACTAATTACAGGCAATTGGAGGCAAGCTTCAGATCATTAAGACGTGAGTTATTTATAGCTCTATGCAATTTCACGCCTAGCTTAGCGGCTAATCGCTCGAAATTGCAGGTCCATTTTAATTAGCTTTAATGTCTTGTATCAAAAACCACTGAGGAAGACCGATTTCTCTGAACTGCAAAACAACTGTTTTAAACTTTACCACATTTTCTAATGACATCAGCAGGATTGGATTGTTCTCAGCTGATTTTAAATAGTATTGAGTCTCACTTTCGGTTGATTGAAATAAAAATGCTTTACCATAGTGAGGGTACGTGCACACCGGCCACCGAGCTGGGCGATGCGACGCTGAAAGTGACCAAGCGATGCTAGCGAGTCTGAGCGAGTGTGCATATAGAATGCGCTTGTTTAGTGCGCTCAGTTGTGGATTAAAGCTTGGCTTCGGAAGTTAGAAGTATTTTCCACAAATTTTCTGATTATTGCAGACACCGGAAATTAAAAAAGTGAAAAAGACAAATGGAAAAGATGGTCACATGAGATTAATCCAGTTCTTCGTAACTGAAAAAATCCTGGAAAGTCTCAGACATTTCCTATTAAAGTGTGGTTTTCCTCACTTAAAGCAGCGGATTTTCACTTTGCAGTTATATTATGGGCCGAATTGAGAGATTTTTAGTTCTACCTTAGCAAATTAAAAAAAAGTCGGTGTCTTTAAAAAATTCCTAATCAAGTGAGGTTTTCCCTCACTTAAAACAGCTGCTTTTTTCTTTCCAGTTATGTTATGGGGCGCATTCAGAAATTTTTCGTTTTTCCTTGGCGATTTTTTGAAAAATCCGTATCGTCCAACGACCAATGGCTTCGATCTAGGATCTGAAAAAATGCTGAAAGCTCCCACCAGTTTCGTGTCAAAATGAGATTTTCCTTATTTAAAGCCGCAGATTTTCCCTTTCGAGTGATATTCTGGGAATGCTTGAGAAATTTTTGGTTTTTCCTAGACATTTTTTTAAAAATCTGTCTTTCTATACCAACGGCCAATTTCTTACTCTGAGCAACTGAAAAATCTTGAAAACTCCCAGAAATTTCCTAATCAAGTAGAGTTTTTCTCGTTTCAAGCAGCTGCTTTTCTCTTTCCCGTGATGTTATAGAGCGCATTCAGGAATTTTTAGTTTTTCCTTGGCGAATTTTGAAAAAATCCGTGTTGTCCAACGAATAATCGCTTCCATTTAGTAACTGAAAATATCCTGAAAACTCCCAGAAATTTCCTTTTAAAGAGAGTTTTTCGTCACTAATAAGCAGCCAATTTTTTCTTTCGAGTGATGTTATGGGAATTTTTTAGGAGTTTTGGGTTTTTCCTTGTCGCACTTTTGAAAAACTCGTGCTTACTAACGGTCAGTCGACTCGCGTTAGTAACTGAAAATATCCCGGAAACTTCCAGGAATTTCTTGAAAACTGGGTTTTTCAGAAAAAGTCAGCCAGCTTGATTCTTAAGGCGTTTAAGGCTTCGGACGATTTTAGATCATTTTGCGAAAAAAACATGTCTGATCGATTTTAAAAATGTTTTTTCTTGGGAATTTCGCCTCAAAAATTCTAGCCTCGCATCAACTAGAGAATATCATAAGACACACTCAGGCTCAAGCTCAAAGGAAGCTTTTTAATTTTTTGGACAAAACATTCATCAATTAAGCAATTAACCGATGCGGAAACTATACCTATTCAAAGGTTCCAAAGCTTGACTTCATTTCTAGTATAGAAGAAGCAACTCAAAATTTACTAGACAAGGACAACTGAAAGTATTCCGAACGAGATCAAAAATACTTTAGAAAAACCTTTCAAAATGAAACTAACTAAACATAAGATCAATGGAACAAAAAGCATTAAAATCTTCACAAACAGATAAAACATTACAATTCTTCCTGCTGGTAAAGGTTATGCAACTATTGGATTGATTTTTATCCTTATGATCAAATAATTAATGAACTTTTAAACAGAGCAAGTTATTCAAGATTTTAAAAAATTTCAACAGAACGTTTTGAAAGACATATTTATGAGTCTCAAAAATGTTGACACGAATTCACATATTATGATGAATTAACACCATACAGTAGTACAAGACCACATTTTTATGAGTTTCCGAACATTCATAAAATACATTTTCTTTTGCGACCAGTTGTTCCGCTAATGTTGATAAAACTTTAACTATAATCAAAGAAAAATTAGAAAAAGTCAATCTTAAAGAACGCATAAAATTTGATGTTTGAATTACTGCTCTTATTACCACTATTATTGATCTTTCAGTGAAATATTTATTTATTTTTAACATTACGAAAATTTTTATAAACAAAATTTTGTAATCGCCATGGATTTATGGAAAATTTTGAGGCAAAATTAATAAATCATTGTTCATATCTGTGGCATATTTCATTGTTCATATCTGAACAGTTAAAAACCAACAATTAAATTCACTATTGAAAATCAACAAAACAACCAAATTCTCGATGTACTAATTAAGAAAAAAATAGATAATTTCGAAACTTTAGTGTATAGAAAAGCGATTCGTCCAAAAAGGTATTTGAATTTTAACTCAAATCACCCGATAACCGTAAAAACGGAATTGTGAAGTTTATATGATAGAACAAAAATAATTTGTAATAAATCTAATTTTCTAAAAAAAAAACAAATTTTAAAAGTTCTAAATTTAAATAATTATTCACATTTCTTTATTGACAAATGTTTTAAGGAAATTCCAATTTCAAAATTATAAGAAAATCAAGATGAGTCCATTATAAACCTTTTCATTCCATTTACTCCCGGGCTTTCAGATATGAACAGATTTAACATTAAAACTCCCTTCAAAACTGAATGAAGAGAAAATTAGAAGTAACATTTTAAAATAAAAACCTATTAAAAAATTTGAAATATCAGAAACGAAATTTACAAAATCCCTTGCCAATGTGATAAATTTTATTGAGGGGAAACCTCCACAAAATTAAATAAAATAATTACACAACTCCAATCATACATAAGAATCAAATAATTTCGTAGATCTCATATTGGTCCGCAGGCCAAATCCATTTGATAACTTGCCACGATATTCAATGGAATGCTTTAATAATTTTCGCAAAGCAACCACCAACAAAAAAACTTAAAATGAAAGAATGTGCACAAATCTTGCTAAATTAAGATCACTGTGTTGCCTCATGTTCATTCAATTACGGTCCAGTCGTTAATGGTCAGCAATGCTAAAATCTGAAGTAGACCAAAGAAACATACACTTATTAAATTTCATCAAAATTCCTAATTCTTTTAATTACCTTTCTTTTAAACGATGAAATTTAAATTAAAGTAAACAAATTTGAACCGAAAACTCTTGGGAAACATTTGTGTTCATTTAGCATTGTGTAACAATTTATTAACATACTCTTTTCATGTAGCTTTTTAGACCAATAGCAGGTTTGCCATTGAAACTCACATTGAACATTGAAAAATCAAAATAAGTTTTCTAAATTAATTTCTGTGTAAATAGATATTTTCTCTTCCAGCTTGAGCCCAAGTGTGTCGTAATAGGTAAATCGGTATTATAAATGACCAGCTTCGTCCTTCTATTAAGGTCTTTATAAGCTACTCAGTTTTCAAGCCGTTTAAGGCAGAAATTCTTCTTTTTTGGAGCCAATCAACGGATTATTGTTGAATCATTTGAATGTTTCTCTCACTTACATTCAAAGTGGCGTCGCGACCTTTCCTTTTTCCCCATTTAATCAGAGATTTACTCCAATCCCAAAGCCAAGCCCTGCGGATCTATTGAAAGGTGTCTCCGATGTGTTACGTAAAAAATCAACGCATTGTTTATAGTGAATTGCTCGGGTATTTGGTGAAAGTAAACCGTTTCTACCTTTCTTCGCCCAAAAGTGGCCTCACGACATTCGACTTGGGATAAAACGTTACTCTTTCTTACGAGTTTAAATTCTGCTAGCCCCGGACCTCGCAAAGTTTTAATTCGGCCCTGGGTTAAATGCCATGATTTGTAACTCACTAACTCACAGAGCGACATTAACTCAATGGCGCAACTCAACTCAAAACGGTGTTACCCATGCTTATTCCACATTTTTATAAGGTATCTCCTTTAGCGTTAGTGTTATAAAAAAGTTTAGTAGTAAAGGTGTCACGTGCTCTTTTAAGGAAAGTTCTTTCCTTCTTCCACCTTTACTTTCAACCATATTTCGATTAAATCCCCGGTAGTGGCTTGAGTACATATTGGGTACATACGATGTCGGTTAGAGTCCACTATGACTTATAATTTTTTTTAAAGAAAAAAAATAAATATTTTGGACCGTATAAGAATGTTCCTGGGTTTCAGTCATTCCAGTTGTTACGCAAGTTTTGGAACTCAAAACTCGCTTAGCAACAACCGTGTAGACGAACAAACTGATGATGGTGAAAAAAAAACCGAAACGTTTTTATTTAATGACGTTTCAATTATAATAATCGGAATAAATTACTGAAACCCAGGAACATCGTATATGTCGAAATTAGAAATATGGTCAGGAAAACTTACATGACTGTGTTGGATGTGGAAGTTGTCCAGAGGTGTAAACAGTGAAAAACGGTCAAATTTAGAGGTTTTCTTGCATTTGCAGCCCAAAAAACACTCTAAACTTGCTCAGCGTTTTCCACTCAATCAGTGTCGTGCCCAAACGGATCGGCACAATAAATACATTGAACTGTGTTGGATGTCCGAGTTGTACGTAGCCCTTCGCGCACGATATTTCTTTTGTGGAAAAAGTAAACATTGAGCAAGTTTAGAGTGTTTTTGAGCTGCCAATGCAAGAAAACCTTTAAATTTGTCAGCTGTTCGCTTTTTTGCATCCAATTAGTGTTGTGCCCGGTGACCTCAGCACAACTCGGACATCCAACACAGTTCAAAACATTTGTTGTGTAGAGGCCTTTGGACACGACACGTGCGGGAAAGGCAAAATACATTTGACTGCGTCGGATGTCCAAGTCGCTCCGAGGTGGAAAAGGTGAACAATGGACACATTTAGAAGTTTTTTTGAATTTGCAGCTCAACAAACACTTTAAACGTGTTCAATGTTCGCGTTTTTCACAAAATCAGTGTCGTACCCGAAGGAGCAACCGAAGGTACAACTCGAACATTCAACAAAGTTCGAAATATTTGTTGGGTCGAGCCGTTTGGACACGACATTGATTGGGTGGAAAAAGTGAAGCAAGTTTAGTGCATTCGCAGCGCAAGAAACGCTTTAAACATGCGCAATGTTACCTTTTTTCACCGAATCAGTACCGTACCGGAAAGGAAAAATACATTTGACTGTGTTGGAGGTCCAAGTTGTACCGAGGTGAAAAATGTGAACAATGGACAAGTTTAGAGGTTTCTTTACATTCGCAGCTCAAACAACATTCTAAACGTGCTCAATGTTCCCGTTTTCCACAAAATCAGTGTCGTGCCAGAAGGAGCAAGCAAAGGTACAACGCGGACATCCAATACAGTTCAATGTATTTGTTGTGCCGATCCCTTTGGACATGACACTGATTGGGTGGGAAAAAGTGAACACTGAGCAAGTTTAGTGCATACGCAGCGCAACAGACACTCTAAACTTACTCAATGTTCCCTTTTTCCACCCAATCAGTGCCGTACCGGAAAGGCAAAATCCATTTTACTGTGTTAGATGTCCAAGTTGTCTGGAGGTGAAAAAAGTGCATGATGAACGAATTTAGAGGTTTCCTTGCATTTGCAGCGCAAAAAACATGCTAAACTTGCACAGTGTTCACTTTTTTCACCCAATCAGTGTCGTGCCCGAATGGCTCACTACAACTCGGACATCCAACACAGTTCAAGGTATTTGCTGTGCCGAGCTCTTTGGGCACGTCACTGATTGGGCGGAAAAAGTGGACACTGAGCAAGTTTCGTGCATTCGCAGCGCAACAGACACTCTAAAATTGCTCAGTGTTCCCTTTTTCCACCCAATTAGTGCCGTGCCGAAAAGGCAAAATCCATTTGACTGTGTTAGATGTCCAAGTTGTTGGGAGGTGAAAAAAGTGCATAATGAACGAATTTAGAGGTTTCCTTGCATTTGCAGCGCAAAAAACATGCTAAACTTGCTCAATGTTCACTTTGTCCACCCAATAAGTGTCGTGCCCAAAGGGATCGGCGCAACAAATACACTAAACTGTGTCGGATATGCGAGTTGCACCTTTGGTTGCTCTTTCGGGAACGACGCTGATTTTGTGGAAAACGCGAACATTGAGCAAGTTTATTTTTTTGAGCTGCGAATGCAAGAAAACCTTTAAATTGTCCACTGTTCCCTTTTTACCACCAATCAGTGTCGTGCCCAAAGGGCTCAGTACAACTCGGACATCCAACACAGTTTAATATATTTGTTGCCGAGTCCTTTCGGCACGACGCTGATTGGGTGGAAAAAAGTGAACACTGAGCATGTTTAGTGCATTCGCGGCGCAAGAAACTCTCTAAATTTGCTCAGTCTTCCTTTTTCCCATCCAATCAGTGTCGCTCCCGAATTGGGAGGAAAAAGTGAAAATTGAGCACAACTTGAACATCCACACAGTTAAATGTATTTTGCCTTTCCCGCACCGCACTGATTGGGTGGGAAAAAGAAACATTGAGCAAGTTTAGAGGATTTTTTGTGCTGCAATCAGTGCAAAATATCGCGATCAGATTTTTCCACTCAATTAGGGTCGTGCAAAAAAAGCTCGGCACAAAAATACATTGAACTGTGTCAGATGTCCGAGTTGTACTGAGCCCTTCGAGCACGACACTGATTGGAGGTAAAAAGAGAACAGTGAACCAATTTAAACGTTTTTCTTGCATTCGCAGCGCAAAACACACTTTAAGTGTTCCCATTGATCTTCAAAGTTTTAGTTTTTGTTTTGTCTCCTTTATGATGTTTTCCGCTTTGTCTTAAACTATGTTTGATTTCTGCCTTCTTGCAACTCGTGCTAATTTCTGGACATTTTTCTGTAAATTAAAATTTTCGTATTTACTTTCTAACTCTTCTATCTCAGAACATCTTTCAGAAAAATATGCTTCTTTTCCTGCCCTTACTTTTATTCTTATTCGACTTTGTAGTTGTTTGTAACTAACGTTGTTATTTGCCTGGAGGTTTCGTTTTTCGTTTGCTAACAAAAACGTTGCAGAAACAAGGGATTATTTCTTGTCTCTGGTTTTAAGGTCTTCTTTACAAGGTTCCTTGATTGGAGTTTTGAGAAACCGCCACCGTTGTTCTGCGTCTTCTTCACTTAGTTGCAGTTTGGTGGTTTTCCTTCTTACATGTACATTGATCTGTTGTTGCAGTTTTTCTCTAATTCTCCTGAGTTAAGTTTATCTATATTTGGCTTATCATTTTGGTTGGAAGATTGCATCTTTTTCGGTTGTAGCTTAAATCTAACTTTCACTGATTGAGCGGCGTTCTGGAATTTGTGTTTTATTAAAATAAAATCGATTTGGTTTCTGACCACGTTTTGTCTGTTCAGCTGGCGATTTTCATGTAAACAAGCGTCTTTTCGATAACTGGAAGAAATAGTTTGCCACCAGAAGATTATTCTGTTGGCAGAACTCAACAAGGCGATCGCCTCTTTTATTTCGGACACACAGTCCAACAATAGTACTACCGTAATGGCCGAGGCTGAGCCGATCCCGAGCCGAGCCTGAGCCGCGGCAAAGTCCTTTGATGTTTCGTCAAAACACCGACAGAAACACCATTATCTAGGCTTACAGTGCAAATCTTTTGGGATATTTTCACATTGGTAGCTGTTTGGTAAATAACCAACTTGCTTAAGAAGTTAGTCCGTCCCTAAAGCGCCGATGAACGGAACCTGAGCTACCTGATCGGCTTCAACGTGCTTTGTTTAAAAATTCCAACTTTTCTCCGATTTCACAATTGAAAGTAACGAGCTCTTCAATCCGAAATTAGGACTTTCTTCGAGTTTACATGCTGTTGAAACATGCTCCAATGCCAACTGAAGATGCTTGATGGCCATCATCGAGATGGGCCAATTAACCTGAAGATTAACATAATCGTTTTTGTCATCCTCATGCCAGTCATTGACCCAATCCGCTAATGCCGCTTTTGCATGCCAGCCTGCACTTTATGGCAATTTCTCGGCAGATTCATATCGGACTTTTGCACTGTAACGTTCAGTGTCAAAGACCTGCAGCAGTTTTCCGGCCTGGTTTTCCTACTCTACACTCGCACTTTCAGGCCTAAGAACGAGGAAAACTGGCCCAGTTTCATCTCAGGCCTGAGCTGAGAAAAGGCGCCTCTAGAGAAAGCCATGCAAATGAAGCGCATTTAATTATTTGAATAATGAAAAGCCGCAAATCGATATGACTGAATAAATTGGTTCGATGTTTGCTCCGGTCGGTGATAATGTACCAACCGCAGGATTTAAACGTCTTTAGAATTCATTAAAATACAAATCTTCCCGATCTCGTACTGTGGTATCATTGGGGTGGAAAGTGAGCAACAATCGAAGTATTAAAAAATGAGCCAGACCGAGCACGACTGTTTGCTAGTGACCTAAACTTTGGTTGCTGCCAAAACGATTAATTAAATAACAGGCGCTGACCTATGTCAAGGCCGGAACCATCGAACGAAAGTACCACGTTGGTACCTCGATGCGGAGCGTGCTTCCATCCACGAGCGAAAAATCACCTTTCGAACGCGAAAAAACGTGCATCGCTATAAATAGAGGAGGGGCTTTCGGCTCGGCTGCACTCAGTCTTCTGCAGTGATAGTGATTAGATTGTGGTGAAATCGAACCTGCTGACCGCAACATGAAAGGGTTCGTGCCATTGAGTGTAAGTGTTCAAACTGGCCAATTTTCCCTAGAGGAATATTCGCGAAAGGGTAGTTGTGTTGGATTCGGATCAGTTTAAAGCAGAGGCCAGGTTTTTTTAACTGCCTAAAAGGCGACAAAGCGACAGCAGTTTAAAAAAACTTGCTTTTCTTTTACGCCAAAGGCATTGAAGATTCAGAGGTTCTTTGATTCCATGAAAGAAACGCTGAATTTTTTGATGACTTTGGTTTCTGATTTTTTGATTGACAGTGATTTTCAAAGGGTTGCACACTCCCTAAGTTCTAACTCATTTACCTCCCTTGTTGTTGCCGGTATCCAATTTGCACTTGGACTAGTTTTTATAGCTATTTCTTTGGGGTTTTTGTGGGTTTTGGCACTTTTGCAATATCTTGCCCCTGAATGAAGTTACGAGCAAAAGAGTGGAGGTACGCACAAATGAAACAGTCGACATTCAGGGTTCATTATCTCCCAAACCGTTGCCAATCTTGATTTGTTCAAGATAGCCGAATTCTAGTGATTGCCGAGGGAAGTCAGGGAATTTTTGCGTTTTGAAGTATTTTCAACAGTTGCGGAGTTATGGGCTAATCAGTGTGCAAACAATGTGGGTGGGAGTTTAAGTCTCTCTAACTATAAATTCCATTTTCACCGAAACTATATACGAAAACCGTGTCAATTGAAAGTGAAATTGTGGTCCAAATTCGACTCTTAAGTGAAAAATTTGCACATTTGCGATTGTCAAAAAATTCGAAAATTTGCAACATTTAAAAAAAAAAAAAATCTATTGCCAATTTTTAAAAAAAAGCAGTGAGATGCTCATAAAAATACATTTTAGGATTAAAAAATCATGGTGCGCCGCCAAACTTGTAGCAAAAGAGCGTGTTTCCAGGAACAGCCAGCGCTTCAGATGTTTGAAAATTTAAACTCTCCAGGCGCTGACACGGTGACTAAAATGAATTTTGGTCCTGATACAGGTTTTTATGCCAGGTTTATGGGCTTTTAAATAGTTTTTGAATTTTCTGAAGAACGTTGATAACTGACCGAGTTACAGGGTAAAGAGAGGAAGTTGGTGCAAGTTTGAGAGTTTGACGGTTGCCAATATTCAGAGTCCATTTCCTTGCAAACTGTTGGAAATACAATTTTTTTTATAGACAGTGAATCTGTCGCAAATACACTTTGCAAACAATCCGATGTTCCATTTTGAAAATGAGGTAATCGAGGTAGAAAATTCGAAGAATTTTATTGGGGAAATCTTCTTTCCGACCTTAAAATCATCATAAGTTCCAAGGTTTTGAATCAGTGGCAATTTTGCAAGATGCAGTTTTTAGACAAAATCGATCGTTCTTTACAAGGTTTAAAATTTACAAATCGCTCCGATGTTAACAGTTACGCAAAACATTTCTACATAGAAAAAGCTGTTTATCCAAGAAAAATGCGACCTTAAATCCACAAAGAAAACATTGATAACGTTTGTCTTATATCAACTCTTATAATTTCCAAGTTTTTCAACTGATGTCAAGTTTGCAAAATACGATGTTTAGACAAAATCACCGGCTTTAGACCAAGTTTTTAGACCAAATCGGGGCGGTATTAAGAGATTTACTAATTTACTCATACTGAAGGATCTGATGCCACCATCTTACCATCTAATGATAATAACAGCGCAATATCCTGCTCCGCTCTGAACTCGCCCTTGATTGCTTGGAACTGATTAGTTTTTTGGGCTTCTAGATCTTCATGGAAATTAACTTTTTCCTGACGTTTCTCAAGCATGAGTAGCTTCTCCAGAGCTGGTAGGTGCGTCCAGCAAACCACGTCTGAAGATACAAGGTACTCATGAGCGCTGAACGTCAGGAAGACATTATTTAATTGTCGCGTTTTCCAAAAACTCATCAATTTTAAGTAATAGGCATTCAAAGCAAGTGTTTTGTAGGCGACCCACGATACCATTCCGTTCCAAAATCTGCAACAAATCTGTATTCAAGTGCATTTTTCAAAATTTTTGCTCCTGATGTTTCTCCAACATTTGGAGCTTCTTGGTGGCTGTCCGTGTTCACTTCAATTTCTTCTTTCTGCATTGATTATAATGCCACTTCCTTTGGCTTAATCAGGCCTGAATCTTTGATTATTAGACATTGAACCGAGCTTAGCAGGGTCATTTGCTAGTTTTCTAGAAGGAATTTCAGAGCAAAACTCTTCAAATTTCTCAATTTCCTTGCCCTATTCAGAAAAATGAAAAACTCAGCCATGAGCTAGAAAGGTTGATATATAGTGAAAGCAATGTAAAAGTTTCCACTGCTTATAGCCGGCGAAATCTGGCTTATAGGCCTGTCGGTCA
The DNA here is from genome assembly GCF_020466585.1 of Dendroctonus ponderosae. Lineage (NCBI taxonomy): Eukaryota > Metazoa > Arthropoda > Insecta > Coleoptera > Curculionidae > Dendroctonus > Dendroctonus ponderosae. The sequence continues at coordinate 42,856,108 of NW_026017110.1, read as the reverse complement.
TCAGTTTAACAATTTGCGCCTACTATGAGCATCCCAGAGGGCCGTTGTTGCATCGGCCGTTAATTTTTCTACTTCAATGTCGCAAGACAAAATTACTTCTACCCATGCTATTAACTGCTGGTTATTCGGGCGTCCATTTAAAATCATTCGATAATAGATCGACGACCACTTCATAACTTGAAAATTCTCGTTTATTCAAAACAAATGGTTGTTAAAAGCATATACGAGTAATCTGCATATTTAAAAAGGCCAATTTAAAAAAAATAAACTGAAATTGAGTGATTTTTTCAGACTTTGAGATGATCGTACAAATTAGTTTGTTCCTGACGCGACAAAAATCCAAACATGAACAATGTACAAGACGTACATTGTCTGTAACCTGAATGGTGCTATCTATAAATTTATAATAATGCCAAACATAAAGCTGACCATCTTGTGTATACTCTAAATAGGTCAAATTATCTACGGGAACAGTCCATCAGACTATGTTTTTTAGCTGGGCAATTTTACTACCAAATAGAAGTAAATATGGAGAAGACGAGTTAACACTTTAATTAAGTTGCTTCTAATCCGTTCAGTGGTATTCACTCCTTCCACACAACATTGCCAATTTTCCAACTTCTCCCCAGTTTCCGACAGTAACACGCTCTTCTTGTTCCTCAAAAGTTTGTCCTGTCGATTACCTACATCGGTCTGGCCGTCGGCGAGGAGCAGCTGAAATCCGACCATCCGAAGCACTCATATAATACGGCCAATTCCATCGGGTCTACCGCCAAGCCGGACCTGTTCTTCGGCAAGTATCAGCCTGAGCCGGCCCTGTTCCAGCAGCGCTACCAGGCCAGGCCCCAGCAACTGCAGCAGGCCGTGCCTTACAACCATCAGCCGGATGGGGGGCCCTTCCAGCAGCTGCGGAAGCCTTTTGGAATGGGGCAGCAACAAACCCCCATCGCTATGGTGATAATCGCGCAGCCTGCCTACATTCCAGCAAGCATGCTGCAGCAGGGAAATGTGGCTCAGCAACTGCTGCAGTATTTTCAAGGGGGCAACAGTCAGCTGAAGTGAGTACTTTTTGGTTCTACTACAAGGCGCAATGAAAATGAAAGTCATTTCGTTCGCGATCAGCTTCTAGCTCGGATAATGGCGGCAATTAATATAGAAAGCGCCCAACATGAAAATGAAGAAAAAAACACCCGTTCTCCAAATCATGACTTACCAATTTTAATTCGTTTTCGGTTCGGGCATAATTATTATTGCCAGCCGGAAGCTCATTTGATGCGGATTAAACCATACATGACTTCTTATATAATTAAAGCTAATAATAATGAGACAAGCAAGTGAAAGATGGTATGGTTCGTTGGCGTCATTGTGCTTGGAATTTTGGCGCACTTTCAAGTATTTGGTTCTGGTTTGGTTTGGTCTAGTTCGTTGCAATTTCAGCTCGGATGTTTTCATAGATAGTCTTTCTAAAATGCATTGACAAATATGCAATAAACAGTATAAATCAACTTTTGCATAAATCATTGTAAGTATGTCTATGAAACATTTATCTCCTAAGCGAGTAACAATTTTAAGCTTTTAATTTAAAACTTTCTGAAAAATTAAGTTTAACGTACCAACAGCAGCTCTAACCGATAGCACTAACATTTTACAAATTTTAACAAGCTTTGATTTTATTGTGCTAAAACAGTCTTCTGCCACGACATACCAGGCAATGTTCAGTCTTCGATAAGGAACGTAAGCAAAAATGGAACAGTTTAAAGTTTTTAGAAAAGTTTTATAAGAAATAAGCCGATTGCAACCCTGTTTCAGTTGTAGATCAGGATATGCGATGCGAGCGAGTCAGTCCGAGCGAGTGTGGATATACAGGGTGTTCCGCAAATATTTTAACAGCTTATTCTTCTAGTCATTTCCAAGAAGGGGTCTTCCTGAGCATTTTTTTAATTTGAGGTTTCGTTGTTGAGTTATTTGATTTCCAAAATGGCGGAAAATATTAGTTTTGTTGTTTTTGTACAATAGAAACTTAAATTTTGGTATACATTATAAGCTAATTGAGTACCATTTTATGATAGTGTTTCGTGGTTCAGTTTGCTTTTATACAGGGAAGAAATGTGGAAACCCTACTTTTGTTTCGTTCAGAACTTTTTTGTGTGCACTTGAACTTTTCTCGACATAATCTTTTAATAACTACAAGTTATTTACCAACTTTTTTATATCTTATTGTTTTTTCCTAAGACCACTAGTTTGCCCGAATTTTTTTTTTCTTTGCCGTTCTCAAAATGTGTAAGTAATTATGATCATTTTTTACAATCTAATAACGGTTTCATATAATAATTTTGGTACGCATCATTAGTTGATTACTAACAACCTAAATTATTTTTCCAAACTGTGTATTTTGGTTCAGATTACAATTATTAAGTTTAAATAAATTTTACTTAAATAATAACATGGTAACAAAATGCGCAACGATATAAACACACAAAATTAAATTTAAATAACCATTATAATGTTAACTTAGCAGCTGTTCAAATTGGTCACCTTGACATTCTCGGCATAATCTCAGTATATTAACTTATTAAAATAACTTTATTAAAAAAAACTTTTATTAAAATTTACAGACCGTAAAGTTTGCAGTGAAGTTCTTATTTCGTTAGAAATATTAAATATTCTTTCTTGAAGTTCTTCGATTGTATTCACTTCTGTTGAATACACCGTATTTTTTAAATGGCACCAGAAGTAAAAATTAAGCGGGTTTAGATCGCGAGGCGAGGAGGCGAGGAATCTAGGAGGCGAGTTTATAGGAGCTTCTTGACCTCTCCCAAGCCTACGGCTTAGAAAGTTTTGATCAAGCCGAAACGATTTAATTTTTTTGCTGGCAAACTAGTGCCCATAAGAAAAAGCAATAAAAGATAAAAAAGTTGATAAATAACTAGTAGTAATTGAAACAATTATGTTGATAAAAGTTTAAGTGCACACATAAAAGTTCTGAACAAAACAAAAGTATAGGTTCCACATTTCTACCCTGTATAAAAGTAAACTGAACTATAAAAGTCTACCATAGAATGGCCCTCAATTAGCTTATAATGTATACCAAAATTGAAGTTTCCATGTTTAACCGTTTTAAAGAGAAACAACAAAAACTAAAATTTTTTGCCATTTTGTAGATCAAATATCTCAAAAATGAGACCTCAAATTAAAAAAATTCTCAGGAAGTCTCCCGTCTAAAATGACTTGGACAACACGCTGTTAAAATATTTTAACATATTTCCGGAACACCCTGTAGAACGCGATTTTTTAGTGCGCTCAGTTATGGGTTAAAGTTGGTTTGGAAAGTTAACGATCATATTTTCCATGGATTAGCTTGTTAGTGAGGACACCGGTAATTAGAAGAGTGAAAAAAGTCAAAAGAAAAAGATTAAGAGATTAACCTCGCTCTTCGTAATTGAAGAAATTCTGGAAATTCCCAGAAATTTCCCATTAAAGTGACTTTTTCCTTACTTGAAGCACCGAATTTTCGCTTTACGGTTATATCATGGACCGGATTGGGATACATCGACGTTGCCCACCGACCAATCGCCTCGATTAAGTAACCGAAAAAATCATGGAAACTCCAAGAAATTTCCTATTAAAATTCGGTTAACCTCATTTAAGACCGCAGCTTTTCTCTTTTGGGTGATATTCTGGCCAGGGTTTAGAGATTTTTCGTTTTTCCTTGACAATTTTTTTTATATCCGTCTATTTACACCAGCAGCCAATCGTTTCTCGTTAGTAACTGAAAAAATCCTGGAAACTTCAAAAACATTTCCTAATGGCATTTTCCTCACGTGAAGCAGCCGATTTTCTCTTCCGAGTGATGTTATGGGAAGCATTCAGGAATCTTAAGTTTTTCCTTGGCGAATTTTTGAAAAATCCGTGTTGTTCGGTCATTGAACCATCGCTTCGACCAACCGAATTTTCATACCTTCGACCAACCGAACTCGAAAGAGAAAGTCTGCGCCTTTAAACCTGTCTTTAACAGGAAATTTTTGGGAGTTTTGGCGATTTTCTCAGATTGTAATGCGGAAAACTCTCAGAAATTTCCTGTTAAAGTAAGGTTTTTCTCATTTAAAGCCGCAGAATTTATCTTTCGAGTGATGTTATGGACCGAATTCACAAATTTTTGGATTTTCTTGAGCACATTTTTGAAAAATCCGTGTTGTCTAACTACCAATCGCTTCAATTCAGTATCCGAAAAAATCCAGGAAACTCACAGAAATTTTCTATTAAAGTTCGTTTTTCCTCATTTAAAGTCGCAGATTTTCACTTTTGGGTGATATTCTGCCCTGGTTTTAGATATTTTTGGTTTTGGTATCTATACCAACGGCCAATCGCTTCCCCTTAGAAACTGAAGACATCCTTAAAACTCCCTGAAAAATCTGTGTTGTGCAACGAAAAATCGCGTTGTTGTAGGATCTGAAAAAATTCGGAAAACTCCCAAAACTTCCCTGTTAAAATAAGGTTTTAGTGATTTAAAGCCGAAGATTTTCTCTTTCGAGTGATATTCTGGGCAAGCCTGATAAATTTTTGTTTTTTTCCTGGCAATTTTTTTCAAACCCGTCTATCAACACCAGTGGCCAATCGCTTCCTGTTAGTAACTGAAAACATCCTTGAAACTCCTAGAAATTTTTTAATCAAGTGAGTTTTTCCTCACTTAAAGCAGCCGATTTTCTCTAACGAGAGATGGCACTCAGGAATTTTTGGTTTCTCCTTGGAGAATTTTTGAAAAATCTGTGTTATTCAACGACCAATCGCTTCGATTTAGAATCTGTAGAAATTCGGAAAACTCCCAGAAATTTCCTGTTAAAGCTGGGTTTTCCCCATTTAAAACCACGGATTTTCTCTTTCGAGTGATAGTTGGGCCAATCTTGAGAAATTGTTGGTTTTCTTGACAATGTTTTTTATTTATTTTTCGTCTATCTAGACCAACGACCTGCTCCCCTTTAGTAACTGAAAACATCCTGGAAACTCCCAGAAATTTCCGAATCAAGTGATATTTTCCTCACCTAAAGCACCCAATTTTTCGAAACTTCGGTTTTTCTTTGGCCCATTCTTGAAAAATCCACGTCGTCCAACGACCAAACGCTTCTTTGAGAATCTCAGAAAATTCTGAAAACTCCCAGAAAATTTTCTATTCAAGTGAGTTCTTCCTCTCTTAAAGCAGCCAATTTTTATTTTAAGCGACATTGTTGGCCGCATTTAGGAATTTCTGTTTTTTCCTTGTGGACTTTTAAAAAAATCCGAACTGTACCACGACTAATCGCTTCGACTTAGTATCTGTAAAAATTCCGAAAACTTCCAAAAATTTCCTGTTAAAGTGAGTTTTTTCCCATTTAAAACCACAGATTTTCTCTTTCGAGTGATGATCTGGGGAAGCTTGAACAATTTTTGTTTTTTTCTTAGCGAATTTTTGAAAAATCGGTGTTGTCCAACGACCAATCGCTTCGACTTAATATTTGAAAGATTCCTGAAAACTCCCACAAATTTCATATTAAAGTCAGGTTTTCCTAATTTAAAACCCGTACATTTTCTCTCGAGAGTGATATTCGGAGCAAGCTTGAGAAATTTTTGGTTTTTCTGAACAATTAAAAAAAAATCTGTCTATCTACACCAACGGCCTGCTTCTCCCTTAGTAACTGAAAACTCCCAGAAATTTCCGAATCAAGTGATATTTTCTTCACTCAAAGCACCCGATTTTCTCTTTCGAGTTATGTTATGGGCCGCATTGGAGAATTTTCAGTTTTTCCTGGACTAACTTTTGAAAAATCCGTGTTGTCCAACGACCAACCGCTCCTTTCAGGATCTGAGAAAGTTCTGAAAACTCCCAGAAATTTCCTGTTCAAGTGAGGTTTTCCTTATTTAAAGCCGCAGATTTTCTCTTTCAAGTGATATTCTGGGCGGGCTTGAGAAATTTTTGGTTTTTCCTTGACAATTTGTTGAAACTCGTCTATCTATTCCAACGGTCAGTCGTTTCCCCTTAGTAACTGAAAACATCCCGGAAACTCTCATAAATATCCTAATTGCGTTTTCCTCACTTAAAGTAGCCGAGTTTGTCTTTCGATTGATGTTATGGGCCGCATTCAGGAGTTTTTGGTTTTCCCTTGACGAATTTTTTAAAATCTCGTGTTTATCAACGGTCAGTCGAGTCGCCATATACGTAACTGAAAAAATCGGCGTTGAGGCGCACTGCCCAGCTCGGTGATTGTTCATTCGATTGTTGAAAATTATGTGTGAAAATGGACTTTATGCTAAAAAGCTGCAATTCAAAGCAGATAAAAAGCCGTTTATCGTTAACAATTTTTTCGCATTATTTCGGGTTTTTGGTTTAGGTTATTTTTCCAAGAACAGATTTTTTGCAATAGGTTTTTCTCCGGTTTTCTAACTGTTAGTCCAGCTGAATGCAACTTGTTTTAAGGAGTTTTTCAATTAAAACTCATGTAAAATCTATACTTTTGCAAACTTTAACTACTTTTTGCAATTTACAAATAATACTGCTTGTATGCTATAAATCGTGTAATTTTCAATTATTTTGACGGAAAGTTTCTACGTTAAGCAACGAAATCCAAAATATAATAAAATGTTTCTTGAAGTCGAGCCCAAACAAAACGTATGCAAAAATTGTTGAAAGTTTTATTGAAAACCAGCCTAATAAAATCATGTATAAAATGTGTAGTTAAGTTCAATATGGCTGAGTTCGATTCATTCATTCATTAATTGCTTCACTCTTACGTGCACTCATCCATTCATGGTTGATTGATTGATTGATTACTGTAAGTTTTTAATACTGCCGTTCTTGATACAAATCGTTCAATTAAAACTTGAATTCAATTAAAAATAAAAATTTCAAAACTAAACAAATCGTTTATTAAGAACCCATTAAACTGGTGTGGAAGGTGGAAGCACTCGGTGGCAAATAGAGTTTTTGTTATATAGTTGCAGTTGAAAATAGAGAAAGAATACAGGTAAATATTCGCACTTTTTCCGCACTGTTAGTCGCAGGCCATGCTCTTGTTGCTGCCGGCGAGGCATAATTAATAACGCAAAACAAGTCGTGCGGTTACAGCCGATTGCATATGGAGAGGAAATGCAATTTAATTGCGCTTTCATTCATCAAAAACGTCAAATTCTAAATTATAGATGCTAGACAACCATCAGCTTTTCTACTAATGCGAGCGAGCGGCCTTATCAGCAATTCTGACATCATGAATTTTATATCCAAATCTGTCTCTAAAAACCCAGAAATTGTGAACAACTTCACTTAAAGAAAAATCATCGGTATTTTCGTTTTCATGAACGACAAACCAGCTGAATTCAATGCCTCCTTAAAGATTTTTCGTTGGCAAAACTCCAGTCAAAAGCCTAATTTTTTAATTTTAATTTAGAAGACGTAGACGAAAAACGTGGTTGAAATTGTTCCGAAAATTTGACTACTGATACAAGGACACTTCAAATGGGACACCCTGTATTTAATTTTTGGAGTCGCAATTACTTTTCAAGCCTTTTCTTTCACACTCTCCTGTTGCCATCTCTAATAGTTTTTGAGTAAGCAGTTAATTTCTCATTTTTTCCATCTCCATTCATTCGCTCTGGATTAAAAAATATATAATCGAATAACCAGAAGGAAAAACTCCTTTTGGTAACGAAATTCAATAAACATTTGTATTCCATGATGCATTTATTATCAAGATTAGGCGAAACTATTTGAAATGAAAAGGAAAAAATATTTCACTGAATTTCTTTTTCGGTTTCTGATAATGTGTTCGTGATAATCTATGGGTGATTTTTGTCCTCTGGTGCTTCCAAAAATGTATTGATGTTGTTGTTTCTCAGCTCGTTATGTGCACAAAATTCGATCGGTTGTTCTCCGCTTTTATCTAAAACAACTTCATTGAATGGGCTTTTGATGCCTTCGAGGATTTCAACTCGCTTTCATTTACCAAGAACCTAACATTTCAGATATCAATACGTGCCAGCCAACCACCAGCCTTTCTACCAGTCCGAGCAGCCTCCTCAGCAATTCGGTCACTATCAGCAGCCTCAAGCGGAGGAGCCGGACTATTCGCCAGTTGCTCAAGCGCAAACCTCGCAGTTCTACCCGCATGAGGCATTGCCCTCTCCCCAGGCCTTGGTGAGCCAACAGCCCCATCAACTGAGCCAAAGCCAGAATAACCAGCTGAGCCAAGTGCATCCCCAGGCCATTGATTTCCAGCCGCAAAGGCTGCAGCAGCTGGACGAGCCGCCGCAGCAGGATGGGGCTGGTCCAGACTTTTCCCAGCTGGCGCAGCAGGCTGCCCAGCACTTTATTAGTAGCGGGGGGCTGAATTCGGGCGGCCGAACCGCTCCCGCGATCATCACGGGATTGGAGCATTTCTCGCCTGAGCAGCAGGAGAAGATCAAGAAGCAGCTGAGCGCCCACTTTGGATCGCCTTTAAAGCCGCTCAGCCTAGAGGGGCAGGAGGCTGTGAACAGGCAGCAGGAGCAGGAAAAGAGGCAGAGGGCGCAAACGTTTGTGCCCAGCATTCAGGTTAAGGACGGTGAAATCACGCAGAGCAAAATGTAGAGTCAGGGACTTTCTAATCGTAGTCATTGTTGTTAAGTAGTTTTAAGAGCGCAAAACACCACGTTGTTGTGGTTGTTGTTAACGAATGAAGTCCTTTGTACATACTTCCTCACTGTTGTTGCCCCCATTTCCCCATATTTATAAACTAAATAATAAACTTGTTTCGTTGATGTTCTTTGTTTTCTTTCGATTCCACCTTACTCGACGATTCAATAACATTCGAGATTGTAATTTTTTGCGCCTCGCAACCAACAAAGAGAAAAGTGAAATGACCTGGCAATGAAGTCTGACGCCCACTGAGGGATTGAATTAGCAAATGGCCGGTAAAAGTACGAAATTAGATCTTGATTAGAAGGTAAAAAGCGCCCAAGTCCACTTACTTTTGTCCCTTTCACTGTGCCGATTCAGTTCCGAGTGGTCAAGAGGTGCAGGCGGCGAACAAACGGAACGCGAGATTACCATTTTGTCTTTCTCTTCGTAGATTAATATTTACTTTCCGTTTGACCGCAATTAGATGGATTTTAATCGACAAGTTTTCTACCGGTTGCCTTCAAGGAGCGATTTCACTGTTGACAATTGTTACTGTTTCGAATAAACAAATTGCCCAGTTGAAACTGGTTTGGAGAATTCCAGATCGCTGCTCGCAGCTGGGCAGTAGAGCGTGTTCAAGAAAAACTTTTATAGCAGCTTTTAATACTATATAATAACCTAACTTTTATAGCAGCAGGTCTCCAAAGTGGACAAAACTTGAAAAATGGTGGAAACAACGTCTGGTAAAGTTTTAAAATAGAAACTTTCAACATAAAAATATCAACAGAATTTTGACTAATTACGAAAATTTTGCAAAATTTCTCGGCCCTTTCACGGAAGGCTTATTTATATACTCAATCCTTAAATAAATTGCGTGAGAATTCCTGGTAAAGCCTGAAAAATGTAAACTTTAAATATTATGAGTTGGAATAGTCACTCTGAATTACAAATGTGTGGAATATTATTCCATCTTCTTACAATTAATGGTTCAAAGTAAATTTGCCAACCAATTTAGCAAGGAAAAAGAACCAAATGTTCCTATTTAAAAATAAATCTGACCAAAGTTTTACACTTGAAACTTCTCGAATTAGTATAAAATTGTTTAATATTTGCATAAAATCCGACTAATTTCAATCCCTATTGGTTGTTAGGCACTCAGTTTGCAAAAGAAACGATTCTAGGCACATTTCTTGAAGAAAATGTACCCGAACTCATAAAATTCTCAAAAAAATTCCTGATGAAGCCTTAAAAAATGAAACTTTCAAGCATTATAAACTGGATTGTTTTCCGTCAATCGCAAATTTGCACAATATTCCCAATTTTGCCATTGTCATGCTAATAATAGTTGAAAACCAAAACTTTCTGGATCAAAAAACCAACTAAGTTTTGATTATTCACGTAAATTTTGCACTTCTCATAGCTTCGAATTGTTAGAAATCTGATTCCCCACGAAAAGCTTGCGGACACAATCCATAGAGAAATTGTTCAAAAAAGCAAAAAGTTTCCAAAAAATCCCTGATAATGTGTGAAAAACGAATCGATTTTGATATAGCACAATTTTAAACATTTGATACACCGGCAATCCGAGATTGGAAAACTATATGTTTGCTATCACTGGGAAATTTGCGTCACCCTCCATATCTTTAGTTTTCCAAAGTTTCATTTGCTAAATCTAAGCACGCAACATGGTTTACTGAAGAAATGTGCTTATGTTTCAAATATTCTCAAGAAACTCCTAATTATCCGTAAAAAAAATAGACTTTCAGGTCCGATGCAACATTTTTATTAGTTATTTTATATTGAGTATTGAGTAAACTTCGAACCATTTATAGTATTGAGTAAACTTCGATCTATCAGACAATTAATTGTCAAAGGAAACCTCGTGCACAAAACTTTTCAAAAAGCTCAGGTCTGGTTGCGAGAATGTTCGACATAATCCTTATAAAATTTCTTTGTCGATAAGGAATTTCTTTGTCAACGGAAATCGTATACAAATATTTCAATAAGTTAAAGCGCCCAGATTCTTCGCTAATGACAAACGACGATTTTAGGATATAGAACTTAAAGTATCTGCGGTCTATTGCGGGGTCGCCCTATTTACCCACGTTTTCGGTAGAATTTTATTGATTGATTTGAAACTTGCGTTTTTACAATCACTTTTATTTGAAAGTTAATACAACTTTATAATATGGATTTTAAATGTAGGTATATGACCGAACCTAACCGTAGACTGACTATATTTAAGCTGAATTCTTATGACTTCTGACCAATCATCTAATGACTGAATACTCGTTTCTGCTGATGCTTCTTTTATAGCTAAATTAGGCTGATTCTAGCAGAAACGATACTACGTCTTAATTTATAACAACAGTCGGCGTCAGTGGCCATATAATTCGTCCTGCTTAAGTCTGAGAAAATAAGGATTTATTTTCGAGGGTTTTCAAATTTATGTCCACTTTACTTGCTTTTTCCTTCTATAGTAATAACAATATATTGTAATACATATAATGATTATTACAATTAATATTGAAATTAAAATTAAGGAATACTTCCATTAGCAACACTGAACTTTGTGAGAGGGTTTAGTTTTCGAACATCTTCTAAGTCTTCTCGAATGTATTCAAAATTTAATTCTATTATTTGTAAAGGTTCAATTTTTTCTATCAATTTTTTATTTAAAGCAATCTGGGGAAGCTTAAACATAAACTGAATGTATCTGGTTTTTGAGAATCGTAGATTTTATTTTTGATTTTAACTGTACAATTCATCTGGGAAAATCCTAGATGGTTGATGAATTATTTCGGATGCGTTTTGATTTGGACATTAGAAATGAACATGTTCTTGTTTTGGTGGAATGATCAAAATTGAATAACCTCCTAATTGAGTGACAGGATTTTTCGTAATTAATTGGGATCATTGGACAATGATTTGTTAAACTGATTGTTTCTAACAAACAGGGTTCATTGGAGCGAAAAATTTTTTTTGGACATAAGAATATGTCTTCGGTTTTGTGACTACTTTCTTGCAGATTAAATGATTCATGTATTGATTTTAATAAATAGAAGTTTTTTAATGGCATTATTCGTGCATTAATTGGAATAGGGTATATACCATAGGTTCCCAAAGGGGTACATAGGAGACCACACGGGGGTCTACGTAGACGTGAAAAGAAAACAGGGGTTCACAAGTTGTAAGGGGGGGTCGATGAAAAATTAGCTGAGATTAATAATGAACAAACATTTTTGTTTGGATTTACCTATCAACGTAGGCAGGTAGCATCATTCACTAGGTAGGTACTCAAAAATATGCGAGACTCTGTTCAAACACATAATTGAACAGAACTAGATAATAATAGAAGTGTACACCACATGTCGAGACTTGCAAAGCGCCGCCCGTGCGCCAGCTCGTCAGGGATGCTTGTTTAGACCTGCAAAGTGATGAAATTCGACTTGCGCTGTGCTTGCAATCTACACTAGTATAAATACAAATGCCAAGAACAAAACGTTACTCAACAATCCCAAAAACATAAACACACACCTTAAGCAAAAACCCGGCTTAAAGAAAAACTAAATTTAAACGCATTAAAAATAAGTAAGGCCAAACCACAGAACCTGCTTCTTCCAAATTACCCAAAACTTACTTTTTTCTTTTTCAGTGGATCTATTTTCATTGTTGGTTCACTCATTAATCTCAGACAAATAATCCCCTTCCTCACTCAGGCTCACTCATTGACCAGCACTAAAGACTAAAAGCCTTAACTGGCCAAGTCTAAAAAACGTTCAACACAGAAAACGTTACTCATTTATTTCCGGTATTTTGAACATAAAAGTGTGACTGTGAGTGAATCGATGTCGGTGTTTGCAGTGCCGAAAAAAGTAAGTATCTGCCTATTTGTTATACATGGTTTTATTGTATATTGTAATGTATCAATCATATTATATTTGTTTTACTATTTGAGTGTATCTGTAGTGGGTAGTTATGTAGTAAAAATTTTATACTAGAAATTATCCAAAACTTCAATAAAGGAACAAAAAGCCAGGAAAGGTTAACGTACCAACCTGTTAACGAAAAAGGAGCAGATAGAACATCACAGAACGGGGAGATTTGGGATTACTTCTTACAAAACTGAAACCAAATACTAATAATTTGCTGTCAATTCATCAAGTACATACGTCTCATTAAAAGTATGAGTATGAGAAAGTATTGTTGATTTACATTTCATAATTCATTGCTGATTGTTTGTAATAATAAATGTTTATGATTTTGTATAACCACAAGTATTATTTTAATAAATAGGAAATAAGAAATCAATTACATTATAAAATATATTTAGGTCAGTTTTAATCGTCACATCGACGTATGCAACTTCGAAGTATTTTACTGTTGTCGAAAGGGAGTAGGGTTTCAGAGTTTAATTTAAAAATAATCTTTTCAAGTTCTCGATATTTGAGAACACTATGATTATTAATTGTGCGGATATTGTTCTCGAGATTGTCTAGTAATATGATCAAATACGTCGAAACATGTTAATGTTAGACAATTGCTTTTTATTTATCTTTGAATAAACGTTTAACAATCGTTTGGTTTGCTACAAGGTCTTCTGATTTTCTTGAACGATGTTTACAGGGTGAAAATTGGCGTTATTCCTCGGCGCTGTTATAGGAGTACAGAAAAAATAGTAAACTAAATTAACTGTTAAACAATAAATTCATAAACGGTAAATTCAACAAGATTTGTTGACTGCGGAACGTACTTTCAAAATGTCGAACTGTTCTCATAACCTCGAATTAGTGTTTACAAATAAATCATACAACACCAAACATTTGAATAGTTAACTCCAAACAAGCTAGACCAAACAAGCTGTGACCGAACCTAACCGTACCCGTACACTGACTATCTTTAAGCTGAATTCTTATGACTTCTGACCGAACATTTAATGACTGAATTCTCGTTTCTGCTGAGGCTTATTTTATAGTTAAATTATGCTGATCCTAACAGAAACGATACTACGTCTTAATTTATAAGAATAGTCGGCATAAGTGCAATTTTTTGAGAAAGGACAAGTGGCGCAGAAATTGCACCAATAAAAGAGCCCAGTTCAGGAACTAAAAAAATTGCTAATCCTAATCCTAATCGTCGACTTTCCTAATCCTGTAAAGCAATATTTTGACTGTGAGTTCAGTAAAGAAGTGTACTTCCATCTTTTTTCGTAGCCAGAAAATTAATTGCCAAAAATAGTCTGTAATGTACATTCAATTGAACAAAATTTTTTGAAAAATTCTCTCAAAAATAGTGAAAAGCAATCTCACGATTTTTAAAACACTATTTCAACTGTGAATCGCAAAAAGTACGACTCCTAATCGCCTTCCGCAGTTAGAAAATTAATAATCAAAGAAAGCTAGTTTTGAAAAAAATAGATCCTCCAAAGTTTAGAAAATTGTCATCAGTTCACAGTGGCGCTGGAACAGTGAATTTTTTGGATTTTCAAAAAAATTGCCACTATTGATTCCGCTTTAACACAATTGATTTTCTAACGTTTTTGTTTGCGTAATTCGCTTCAACCACTTTGTCTTCCAAAAAAACAGACTTTTTCAAAAACGATGTTTTCAAACGACGCAACATTGAGAGGATTTACCCAAAAAAAACGTTTTGAAAATATGAATCCTAATGCAAAAACCAATTATCTCTCATCAAAAGAAACCTTCTGCATTAAAATAAAAGTGAAAAATGCCTGAGCGAGCTTAACAACCAAAACTCAGAAATTTTGTTAACAGATAACACTCAATTTTAAAAAGTTATCGATAAATATGCGATAGAGCTTCAAGAACGAAACTTTTCGATTTTTTCACCCTGTATACGGTCCATCTTCCATATGTAAACGGATTCCAGTCAGGCAAAGACGATACCGTTTAAGTTCTGCATTTATTTTGGTTCTACATTGAATACGCTTAATGTTAGGCTGTTTGTAAAAAGGGGTGGAATGTTCAAACATTTTGCAGAAAAAAAACTTCAAATAGTTTGAAATTCTGGGTCATAAGATTTAAATGGATGCCATTTATTTTATCCATTTTTGCTACTTTTTGACATAGGCAGACTGTAAGCGCGTCGGAAATGGAAGGAAAAGTGGGCGATAGCTTATTGAGCTTGGACGAGGTATTTTAGTGGCATGGTTAACATTTGAACCCC
>NW_026017110.1:42829776-42840300 GCF_020466585.1 Dendroctonus ponderosae | reverse complement strand
TTTATTAGATTTTCTATTTGAAAAATTACTTAAACAAGTAGAAAATTAAGTCCTGCGGACGCCCTTTCAGATCCTTATAAAATTCATTGAATAAAGAAGGCAAGCGGAGGAGTCAGGAAGGATTTTACTGGGTAAACATCTTCGCTGGAATCTCACAAAACCCAGAACACCAGCTCTATCGCGGAGTTCACCCCATGTACAATTGGATGTGATGTAGTTGTGCTGAAACCCTTAAAATCTCTAGCAGAAATTTGCATGCATTCTGTGACAAAACCGCAAAGCACCGAGAAGTTGGCTTATCGGCGACACAATTACAGACAGGACAGACAAAGTACATAAGTAACATTAAAATTTTCGTAGACTTCTTCGAAAATTAAGTTATAAACTGGCCTACGTGCCATTTCTATTTTATTATTTTTCGGTCGACCGACAACAACAATTCTTAACACAGTGAGGTTAGATCAAGTCTTTAAACGGCGTTTAAAGCTATTAACGCCCAAAATCGACCAGTTCGTTTCTTTAAACGCGTTTAAGCACAAACTAAGTTTAAGGTTCTGGTAAAATCCGTTTCGCGCGTCAAACTGAGTTTAAGACGTCAAACTCGTTTAAGATCGCTTGATGAAAATGGGCCTAATCCTATTGCGAAACTAGCGGCCGTTGTCCGATTGCAAAACCGAAGGTGCTCCAAAAATGGTAAAAATATCCACAAGGTGGACAGCGACTTCTTCGGCACGTTTAGATTCGAGTGGGCGCAAAATAACAAATTTTGCAAAATAATCCTGGGATACAAGGACAAATCTATATTTTCCATCGGCATGAGATTTATAATCTATCAAATCTACTGGACAACGAGAATTCAAGTCTTTAAAAATCATGGGCTTTGACACAATTCCCTTCTTTTCCTTTTTCTGTTTCTTTTGAAATGGGGCACACAGGTTAATAAACAATAAAATGTCGGTACGTACGATATTCTTATATTTTCCTTGGTTCTTTTCATCATGCGATCTCTCCCTCCATGACCTACAAGCAAAAAGGAAACGAATTTTATAATTTTCCAGGCTTTAAGGACAAAAGGGAGAATATTCCATGAATGAATTCTGCTAGAAAGCCCTTCCAAATTCAAACGAATATTGCCATATTTTGGCTCTACATGCGCCAAATATTTGATGCGAATGGAAAGTTTACTTTCATGTAGGTGCTGTGAAAGTGATTTCCTAAAGATCATCATCCTTCAATGGGGCCTCAATTTTAGCATATTAGCGAACCTATTGAGCATACCTGTAGTTATGTGTATTTCTTGAAGAGTGTTAAACAATTCATTCAACATAATATGTTACGTCAACTGAATCATTTTTAAGAAGCACTATCAATTTTTCCAGTCCCTGAACAGACCATAGATACATCATATTGTTTCAAGGGCCAATACATTCTTGGATATTTTCTTCCAGCAATCTCAACACTTTTTACTTCTTCAATAAGAGCATAGTATTTTTCCCTAGTTAAGCCCCGGCTATTGTAGGCAACCTCTTTCCTCCGCTCAAACAATTGTTCGTGAAACCTAGATTTTTAAATTTGAGGTTACCTTAGGTTAGTTATGACTACATTTTATTTACTTTTGTCTGTAATTTCATATTTGAAATATATCGTCTTTAACAAAGGAAACACTTCAATTTAAGCAGATGTAACTGCGCTTATTTGCTTATTTTATTTAAAAATGTAAACGTCTCATAAATCTCTGCTCTTGAACAAACGGTCTGGATCGCAATCGTTCGTATACAAACGGTCTAGTCTGTATGGTTTCAGGCCTGCTGGGTTTAGGCCGTATATATATGGTTTACCCGGTATATATGGTCTGATTTTATATGCGGTCTGTAACATATACAGACTTCAATAATATGAAGGCTTTCACGGCCGGTCAAACCACATATAGAAATGTTTTCCGGGCTTCCCTTGGCTTGGTCCATGGGAATTTCTTCCTGACGTTTCGTCCACAACTGCGGTGGACATTATCAAAGGCGACGAGGCAGTGGGCGAAGTGATCTCCCGTGCTTTCCGTTTAAGACTKGTTCAACTRMWKRWWTMSMTRWYRTATWWARTACGWCGTAYTWWATAYRWYAKSKAWWYMWKYAGTTGMACCAGTCTTAAACGGAAAGCACGGGAGATCACTTCGCCCACTGCCTCGTCGCCTTTGATAATGTCCACCGCAGTTGTGGACGAAACGTCAGGAAGAAATTCCCATGGACCAAGCCAAGGGAAGCCCGGAAAACATTTCTATATGTGAGACTTCAATAAGTTAAAACGCCAGATTATAAAGACTTCGCTATTGAAAAACGACGATTTTATTATTACTTTTAGTTATAAATTGGTGCTTTTTTCGAACTTTTTCCATTGTCATGCAATTAATTGTTGAATTGAAGCATGTAAAAAATATTATTAAAGAAGATTAATAAAATTTGTATAGTGAAAAACTTGTTAAATTTGCCAGTCGAAATTTGCTAAATTAAAACTACGAAATGTACCATTTACGCAAAATTCGACTAATTTCCGTTAGCTGATGGTTGCCTTAAGTTGAATTTGCAAATAAACGGTTCTACGCAAGAAATTCTTCAAGAAAATGTACTTAAACTCATCAAAATCCCAGAAAAACTTCTGATGAAGCTTGAAAAACGAAACTTTCAGAAACCATAAGCCGGAGTGTTTGCTATCAATTGCAAACGTCTGGAAAATTTCAACTTTTACCATTGTAATTCTAATAATTTTAGAAAAGATGCTTGTAATCGGCCACAATTAATCAGGACAAATTAATCAAATTTATAATTAAAAAAAACTGATTGAAGTTTGACCATCGAAAGTTACCGAATTAAAACAACAGAATCTGAACCATTTGCTCAAAATTTAACTAATTTCGAACGGGTCTTGGTTGTCATAATCCTAGTCGCCAAAGAAAAGTCGTTAAAGAAAATAATCCAAATTAAAAAAATTACTCTGGAAGCCTGAAAAGTGAAACTTTAAAATATTGTAAGCCGGAATGTTTGCTATCAATTGCAAATTTGGCGCTATTTTTTTGCGTTGTCATGCAGTTAATATTTCGTTAAAAAACCTGGTCAGATTTAGAACATTCTCTAAAAGTTCGTGATGTCTGAAAATCAAACGCAAACTGAGTCTTTACTATTCACTAAAATTTTGTACAATTTCGCACTTCCACGAAAAGCTCTTATACACATTTCACAAATAAAATGGTTGAAAACTCATAAAAATTACCAAAAAATACCTGATTTAATTGCCAAAGAAATGCTTCTAGGCACACTGCTTAACGAAAATGTACCGAATCTCTTAAAATTCTGTGTGCAATATTCCGACTTTTTCCATTGTCATGCAGTTAATAGTTGACGATAAGCTTGGCAAAACGATTCGTTAAGGAACTTTGGCCAAAATTAAATCATTCGCAAAAAAAGTTTCTGAAAATGCTTTAAAATCAAAACTTTCGGGCTTAAAAAACCAACTAACTTTTGAGTATTCACGAAAATTTTGCACTTCTCATAGCTTGAAATTGTTAGAAATCTGATTTCTCACGAAAAGCTTGCGAACACAATTCATAAAGAAATTGAACCAAAAATCAAAAAGTTCCCAAAAAAATTCCTGATGATGTTTGAAAAACGAAATCTACAAAACTCATAAGTCAGCTAGTTTAATTCATAAGTCAGCTAGTTTAGTTCCAGTTGAAAATTGGCTCTTTTTTCAAACTTGTTCCCTTGTCATGTAATTAACTGAACTGAACACAACAACAACTGAAATATGTAAAAAGATTATTAAAGAAGAGTAATAAAATTTGTATATTAAAATTATTAAATTTGGCAATCGAAACTTGCTAAATTAAAACAACGGAGTGTTTACAATTTGCGCCAAATTCGACTAATTTCCGATCGCTTTTGGTTCCCTTCAGCTGAATTTACAAATAAACTCTCGTACGAAAGGAATTCTTCAAGAAAACTTACTAAAAATGATCTGAACAATTTCAACTTTTTCTATTGTAATGCAACTAATTTTTGAAAATATGCTTGTAATCGAACACACAATTCATCAGAGAAAAGTAACCAAATTTGTACCTTAAAAACTATCAAAAGTTACCGAATTGTTGTTTTACAACAGAATTTGAACCATTTGCTCAAAATTTAACTAATTTCGAACGGGTCTTGGTTCAGCCGTCAAAGAAAAGTCGTTGAAGAAAATAATTAAAATTTAAAAAATTTTCGGAAAAATTTCACTTGAAGCCTGAAAAGTGAAACTTTCAAATATTGGAAGCAGGAATGTTTGCTATCAATTGCAAATCTGAGAAATTTTCCAACTTTTTGCATGGTCATGCAGTTCATTTTTCGTTAAAAAAGTGGCCAAATTTCCTAAAATATACTGAAACTTATAAAATTCTCAAAAAAATTTCTGATAAAGCCTGAAAAATGAAACTTTCAAAAACACTGACGGACAAAATTATATATTTATATACATATCTGTATTATAAGCCGAAATGTTTGTTATCAATTGCAAAGTTGGCATCAATATTTCGACTTATTTCATGGTCATGCAACTAATTGTTAAGGCGAAGTGTGTCAAAACGAATCTTAGAGGAGTGACCAAACAAAAAAAAATTTCGATAATGGTTCAAAATAAAAACATTCAGGATTCAGGAGTATCACTATTCACATAAATTTGGCTAAAACCTCCAACGCATTTTGCATGTCAGACGAATTGCGAAAGAACGACTACTCACATAATCGCGTTCCTTAAAGGAGATGCGATCAAAGTTATAAGAATTGCGGAAAAATCCATGATGAAGCTTTGAACAGAAAACGTTCAGGAATCATAAGACCTGTTGTTTACTACCAAATTTTTTTGCAAATTCACGCAATACTCGAACTTGTTCCACTGGCATTCAACTAATTGTTCATGAACAGCTTGTCAAAACGATTTGTAAAGGAAAATTTACCAAACTTAAACTGCCTTTAAAGAGATTTCTGATGAAGTTTAAAATGGAAATTTCCAGAATGAAAACGGCGAAACTATTTAGCCACAAATTTGCAAAAGATCCAGTGTTTTCGTTTGTGCAAAGCCTAGCGGCCAAAGTAAAATTTGCAGGCACATTTCTTCAAAAAATGTGCTTTAACTTATAAAACTCAAAAAAATTGTGATGAAGCTTGACCAACGAAACTTACGAATTGTAATGATTAGCACTAACTGCAAACGATGGCAATATTCCAATTTGTTCAATTGTTCTACTTTAAATTGTGGAAGACTGGCTTGCAGAAGCTTAAAGAACTTAAACCATTTTCAAAAATTTTTTTTAATAATGTTCCAAATTTTTAATAATGTTCAAAAATTTCAAATTCACTTTCACGACTGAAAAGGTTGCATCTTCACTATTGACAAAAACTTAACTGAAAACTTCACCCCTTTAGTTTCTCAACAATCAAATTGCGAAAATAAAATTCCATATACATTCTATATGAAGAAATGAAACCTACAAATTACAGTTGCATTGAAATTGAAAATTTGAGCAATGTTTTTACTCGTTCTTAATAAATTTCCTTTAAAACTTCAAAAACCGAAACGTTTGGAGAGGGAATTGTTGTTCTTGTTCTGTTCAAAAAAACGCTGATGAAACTTTCAATCGGAAACTGTCAGAGCTGAGAGATTAAACGGTTAACTTAAAATTGCAAATTTGCGAAATATTCGTGCTCGTTCGATCATTATAAAATTAATAAAAGCAACAAATTCTTAAAAGGAAACCGACCAAACTGAGACAATTTTCCAAAAATTCAATATAAACTTGAAATTCGAAATCCCCAGAATGAAGTAGACTGCATTTTAACTATTTGAAAATTAAATAGAGCGATTTTACAAATTTTTCATTGGGAAAAATCTAGTTGCTAAAGAAAATATTTTAGGTAGAATCCATCAAAGAATATGTCCACATTTAGAAAATTTCCAAAAAATCGGATGAAGGTTAAGAACTGAAACTTTCAGAGCTGGGAGTAAGAACTGCTTGGTCACATTTGAAAATTTGCCAAATATTCGTGCACGTTCGGTCATCATAAAACTAATTGATGAGGGAAATTCTTGCAGAAAAAGCAACGAAACTTTTCAGAAAATATATGATAAACTTTGAAATTCTTAATCATCAGAATTTAAGAGATTGCATTTTAACTATTTAAAATTAAAATAGAACAATTTTACAAATTTTTCTATTGGGAAAAATCTAGTTGCTAAGTAAAAGATTTTAGGTAGAATCCATCAACGAATATGCACACATTTAGAAAATTTCCAAAAAAACTCTGATGAAAGTCAAGAACTGAAAGTTTCGGAGCCGGGAGTATAGACTGCTTGGTCACAATTGCAAATTTGAAAAATATTCGTGCACGTTCGGTCATCATAAAACTAATCGATGAGGGAAAAGCGACCAAACTTAGACAATTTTCAGAAAATTGATGATGAGCTTTGAAATTCTAAATTGTCAGAATGAAGAAGGCTGCATTTTAACTATTTGAAAAACCTAGTTCCTAAGAAAACGCGTTGGTACAATCCATCAAAGAATATGCACACATTTAGAAAATTCCCAGAAAACACGCTGATATATTCACAGCTGGGAATATAAACCGTTTACTCACAATTTTAAATTTGCAAAAAATTCGTGCACGTTCGGGCATCAAGAAAATAATTGATAATGAAAATTTTCGCTGGCAAAGCCACCAAATGTTCAAAAAGTTCAATATTAACTTAAAATTCGAATTTCTTAGAACTAAAAAAAACTTAATTTCAACTATTTGAATTAAGAATTCTAAGATTTTCTATCTCTTTCGACTGTGATAAATCTAATTGCTCAAAAAGCTTGTACATAGAGCCACCAAGAACAATGCTCACATTTAGGAAATTACTAAAAACACCCCTGATGAAGACTAAAAAGCTAATCTTTGAAGGCTTATAGATTAATAATCTTACTATCAAATCCAAATGTCCGAACTGTTCTGATTCGTTCGGTTAAAATAAAATAAATTAACGGGGCAAATCTTGCAAACACAATACATCAAGGAAAACCGGCTACACTTAGACAATTTCCAAAAAGTTGTTCTGATGAAGTTAAAAAATCGAAAATTGGAGGATATAAAAACTGAATTCTGCCTATTCGGAAAAAATAGGAATATTTTTTCTCTCTCTTTCGGTGGCCAACAAACGAATTGCAAAAGAACTGCTTGCAGATAAATTTTGTGAAGGAATGTAGCATCAAGTCGGAAATTCCCAAAAAATCCCTGATGAAGATTTTAAACTGAATCGTTCAGGGTTTACGTCAGCAACATATTTCCAATTCAGAAAAAAAATCGAGCGATTTCCACCGCTGCAGTATAACAGAAAGCAGACAGTTAATTTTTAAAGAAAAGCTCATACCTATACGCATTTCACATGTTAAAATTGGCCAAAGCTTAGAAAATTGTCAAGCCATAGCCGACAAAGCTGGAATACCAAAACTTTCCACAGCAAAAATACCGATTATCAGCAACTTAGTGAAAACGCAAATGGATAATTTTCCACCTCAATTCATTGCGATTATATCAATTGTTAAAGAAGGTCTTGCAAACGTAATTAATTCATTCATTGCAAATTCGTTCTAACTTAAACTACTTAAAAAATCCCTGATTTAGCAAAAAATAGCAACTTTCAGAGTATGTAAAACAGGTTATCGCAATTGATTGACGCGTAGGACAATTTTCCATCTCGTCCAGTCCTCAGATATGTTCCCAATCATGATCTTCAACACACATTCCAGCAAAAACACCGTTAAATTCAGAAAAATCTCAGATAAAACTGAAAAAACCTTGCTCAACCAATTGCCAGTTTATGGTAAATTAATTGCCCATCATGCCCAGGATGCTTTTTATTAACCTTATGCAGAAGTTGGAAAAACCATCCAAAATCCCCAGTGATGATTGAAAAACCCCAAATTGGTGATTCAAATAACCTTCATCCGCCTATTGAACGATTTGCTTTGCTCTCTATTCCAACCAACCGATTTATCATTTTTTTTAATGATATGAAGAAGGCGCGGTCGGCCACTTTCCTTCACATATTCAAACGAAAGTGAAAAGCACGCGTTCGCAATGTTTCCTGCTTTTGAACCGGTCGCATTTACCGCCCAGCTGCATAATAATAATCATAATAAATTTATATGGAGCGCGCCATTATGATGGAATCTTTACGATAAGACGCTCATTACTTCCAGCTTCTTCATCTGCATAACTTTTGCTTGTTGGCTAGTCAAAGCCCGAAAAATCATACTTACTTAATGCAAATCCAGCCCAACAAGCACTTTCTTCATTCTTCAATTCCAAAGCTGCCAGATCAATTCGTGGCGAAATTGAAGCAACCGGACACTTAACTAATGATTTATCTGTTCCACTTGTATCTAGAATGTGCGATTACGAAACATCAGAACACCATTAAATGGTGTGCGGAATTAATGGATCATCGTGTATTTGATTAATCGCATTAGATTGGTTTGGAGCCAGAAGCCATTAAAAGAGCCCACAGGTCAGTCAGCAGTTTCTTTATTAGACTTCCTGTTGATGTTCTTTCGCTTTGGTTAGTACAGAAGATTATGATGGCTCCTTCTGAAGAACCGCAGTTTGCCCAAAGCCGTTTCAGGTGCAATTCGAAGCAAGAATGTCTTCAGCTGGCGCTTGAAATATAAGCAACCTCATTATGCTA
Source organism: Dendroctonus ponderosae (assembly GCF_020466585.1). Lineage (NCBI taxonomy): Eukaryota > Metazoa > Arthropoda > Insecta > Coleoptera > Curculionidae > Dendroctonus > Dendroctonus ponderosae. The sequence continues at coordinate 42,831,549 of NW_026017110.1, read as the reverse complement.
AATATCAAGTCTCATGCATCCGATTTCCGGAAAAAAGTGCATATTTCCAACTTAAACAACTAGCAATCTGAACTGATTGGCCAAGCGATGCGAACGAGTCCGAGCAAGCGTCCATATAGAACGCGATTTTTCAGTGCTCTTTGTGAGTTAGCTTGAGAAGTCGTATTTTCCATGGATTTGCTTTCATTACGCTCATACTGTTATTGGAGACACTGGCAATTAGAAAAGTGAAAAAATCAAAAAAACAGATGGTCACATTATATTAATCTATCTCTTCGCAACTGAAAAAATCCTTGAAACTCCCAGAAACCTTGTATTAAAGTGGGGTTTTCCTGACATAAAGCAGCGGATTTTCGCTTTGGAGTTATACTATGGTCCACATTGAGGGATATTTGGTTTTATCATGGCGAATTTAGCAAAAATTGATGTTGCCCAACGACAATTGCTTCGATTCAGTATCTGAAAAAATCCTGAAAACTCCCAAAAATTCAAGTGAAGATTTCATCATTTTTTTTCTCACTCGCAAATTTTACCTTTCGAGTGATGTTATGGACAAGCTTAATACATTTTTGGTTTTTCCTTTGTTTTAATCATTCGCAAATTTTCTCTTTCGATTGATATTCTGGACAGGCTTGAGACATTTTTGATTTTTCCTTGACAATTTTTATTTAAATCCGTCTATCTATACCTACGGCCAATCGCTTCCCCTTAGTATCTGAAAACATCCTGGAAACTCCCACAAATTTTCCATTAATGTGGGATTTTCCTCACTTGAAGTAGCCGATTTTCTCTTTCGAGTGATATTATGAAGACCATTCAGGAATTTTTCGTTTTTTCTTGGCGAATTTTTGAAAAATCCGTGTTGTCCAAAAACCAATTGCTTCGATTTAGTATTTTAAAAAATTCTGAAAACTTCCACAAATTTCCTATTCAAATGAGGTTTTCCTCATATAAAGCCGCAAATTTTATCTTTCGAGTGATGTTATGGACAAGCTTAATACATTTTTGGTTTTTCCTTTGTTTTAATCATTCGCAGATTTTCTCTTTCGAGTGATGTTCTGGGTAGGCTTGAGCGATTTTTCGCTCTTCTTTAGCAATTAAAAACAAATCCGTCTATCGACACCAACAGCCAGTCGCTGCCCCTTAGTAACTGAAAACATCGTGGAAATCTGTCCAGAATGGACAGGCTTGAGAAATTTTTGGTTCGTCCTCTTTTCAAAACTCGCATTTTCTAGATTAACGCAAGCTATTATTCAACTCATACTGAAATGTTCATAAAACTCAACAACTCTAGTCAGGTCTTAAAATGGTTGTTGTTCTCACCTGTTTTCATTTAAAATTATTCCAGAATGAAGGAAGTAGCAATTTCAACTTTTACTCGTCTTTAGAAGATATTCACCTTTAAAGAAGCTGACAGTTTTATAAAAATCTCCTAAAATGCGGAGTTTTACCAGCTGATTCATCGGGCTCAAAATGGATTTTTTAATAAACTGCCCTGTCTTCTTTAATTCAACACGAAAGCAAGTAGGAACTTAAAGGTTTGACCTGCTTTAGAGGACACGCAATCCTCCAGATATCGAAGATTTCATAAAAATGACCACAAATCCTTAGTTTTTCCAGCTTAGTCAACATCAGGCTCAGAATGAATGCTTTTACTACACTGCGCTCCCTTATTTAAAAGTTCGCATCTTCCAGATTAAGGTAAGTAGAAACTCAAACTTTTCAGCACCTTTAGAATAAATTATGCTCTAACAAGATTGAAAGTTTTAAAAA
>NW_026017110.1:42805542-42829413 GCF_020466585.1 Dendroctonus ponderosae | reverse complement strand
TTTCAGCACTTTTAGAATAAATTATACTCTAACAAGATTGAAAGTTTTAAAAATGACTCAAAATCGAGTTTTGCCACCATAGTCAAAATCCTTAGTTTTTTCAGCTTAGTCAACATCAGGCTCAGAATGAATGCTTTTATTACACTGCGCTCCCTTATTTAAAAGTTCGCGTCTTCCAGATTAAGGTAAGTAGAAACTCAAACTTTTCAGCACCTTTAGAATAAATTCTACCCTAACAAGATTGAAAGTTTAAAAAATCAGCGAAAATAGAGTTTTGGCAGCCTAGTCAAAATCAGTCCCAAAAGGAATGTTTCTTCTTAACTGAGCTCTCATCTTTAAAAATTCGCCTCTTCGAAAGTACAATCAGTAGCAGCTTGAAACTTTCTCCATTTTTAGAAGACAGTAGTAGTACGCTGACAAATATTAAAACGTTTTTACAAATAGTTGCAAAAATTGTGCTTCCCAGCTTAGTGGATTTTCGCCTCAAAATTATTGTTTTGGTAACTACGGGTTTTTGTTTAAAAACCGCATCGCTCAGATTAAAGCAATTAACCACTCAAACCTTTAGAGGAAACTAAGCCCGAAAGGCACTGAAAGTTTCATCAAAAAGACCAGAATCCAGTTTTACCCCTTTAATCAATATCGATCTCAAAATGAATGTTTCTCCTCAACTGCACCCTCTTCTTTCAAAATTTGCCTCTTCGAAAGTAAAATCAGTAGCAGCTTGAAATGTTCTCCATTTTTAGAAGACAATAAGTAGTAGGCTGACAAATATTAAAACGTTTTTACAAATAGTTGCAAAAATTGTGTTTTTAGAAGAAACTCAACTCGAAAGAAACTGGAAGTTTTATCAAGAAGGGCCAGAGACCAGTTTTGCCCGCTCAGTCAATATCAGTCTCAAAATGAATATTTCTACTCAACTGCGCTCTCTTTTTAAAAAATTCACATCTTCGAAAATAAAATCAGTGGCAACTTGAAATTTTCAGTATTTTTAGAAGACAGTAGTAGGATCACAAATCTTGAAACATTTTTACAAAAAGTTGCGACAATAGTGTTTGTCAACTTAGTGGATATTCGCTTCAAAATCAATGCTTAGCTAAGGGGGCTTTTTCATAAAAAATCGCATTTGCAAACTAAACCAACTGGCAATGTGAAATTTTTCTCGCCTGAACAAACATGTCCAATTGTTTTCCGATGAAACACTGACAAATCTGCTGGTCGAAAACTGAATTTGGAATGAACGGTTTAAAATCAGTCAAGAAATAGAAGCGCACACCGAAACCTGTAAATAAATGTAGCTGGGGAAAGTATAAAGAAAAACCTGTTGAAAAAGGCCACTGTAGGGCTGGCTATTAATGCATGCAAGTAAATCCAAAATTACTTTCTCTAGACATGAGATTATTGATCTTCACGTCCTTGGCGCTTAGGAGAATGTTCGACACAGTAATGAATAGAATGTTCATAGCAAAATGAGGTACTCATCAAATCACTTAATTCGCTGTTTGATCCAAAGGAAATCTCCCAAAAGCTGGCTATTTCAGAGCTCAAACTCAACACCATGCAAGTGAAAATGTTGCCTTCAAAAACCCCGCTATCGTTAATCGATTAATCAATCTGGCGAATCCAATTGACTTCCTCTATACCGCATTGATGGTGCAAATTAACGGAGTTGTTATGTGGAACGGCAACCGACCATAACGATGAAAAGCGCGCATTTTCCACGGTTCTTCCTAGTGGAGAAGATGGGCAAATCGCACCATGACTTCATACCGACCAGGTAACACCTCTGGTAGGGCAACTGATGGTACCGCGCTCGTTTACACCTTCACCTTGCGAAAGCTTTTAAATTGGGCACCGGACTCACATAGCTCACCAATTCGATACTAGCACGCGTTCTTGTTGTTTCTAGTGATGGTGCTGATGGTAAGTGGTAAATTTTCGTTTAATAGTGGTGATTTATGGTTTGGCTTCCATGTGGGCAGATTAATTGCGTCGGTTTATTTCGTTCAATAATCGCTCGATGCGCTTCAAGAGGGTGAAAAGAGAGTTTTGATGCAAGTGGACCATCACTCGGGAGTTAACATACATGTTGTTTTTTTTTTTGTTTTTTTTACTGTTTTATTTACTTGCTTGTGTTGTTTATTTGATGCGCTTCTCAAAATACTTCGACAGGAAATTAATTGTCAATGAAGAGGTATTGTGTTTTGAAAAAATACTTGATAAAACTTGTGCCGTTATAGTCTTTTTACTGTGAGCTAAAACAAACAGGTTTTGATGGATTTCTTTAGCTGTTGTAAAAGTGATAGCGATAAGCAAGCTGTATATACATTTCATCAACAGATTGTCAACATAAATCTGCGACTCTGAATCGTCTTCCTCAACTCCAGTTGAGGAAATTATAAACAAATCTGCAATAGACTTTGAAGCACAAAACTTTCCAATTATATTTAGAAAAATCCCCGCTACTGATTGTGATTTTGGAACGAAGGAAAGGTCTTGATCTCAGTTTAGAAAACAGTCAATTTATCTGCAATGGTGTTTGAATAGCCAAAGTCTCAAATTTTATTTAGCACACCAATCACTATTGACTGTGATTTCGCACGATGTGACAGTTTTCTTTGGTTGTCGGAAAAGCGGTGGTCAAAAGATCGGTTATACACAAATATAATCAACAGGAAACCATCAAGTTCAAAAACTGTTGGCAAATCAGCGGACTTTGATGAATAAACCTGTTTAATTTTACTCGATACAGTTTTCTTCAGGTGTTGGACAAGTGATCGTTAGAGACACGCGACAGGAAACATTCGAGTTTGGAAAAATGTTCATAAATTTGTAATATAGTTGAAAAAAACGAAGTGTTCCTGATTTGTTTACAAGCAGCATGACTATCGATGGGATACTTTTTAGCTTCTTCAGTTATCGGAATAGTAATGATCAAAAGAAAGTACCTATGCATAAAAAAATCATCAAGAAAAACCAGTTAACTTTAGAAAATCGCCACTGAAACTGCGAATGAGTTTGAAGAGCGACACTTTCTAAATTTATGTAGAAAAAGCATCGGTATCGACTGTGGTTTAGGATATTTTCCTATGTTCTTCGTGTGTGCAACAAAAGTGATAGTAAAGATGCTTGTTCACAAATCTCATCAACAGAGAACACGCAAGTTTTAAAATTGGCAATTAATCTGCAATAGAGGTACGTAACGAAAAAAGCAAAATCATCGCTATCAATTGTGATACAGCGCAACTTTCTATCGTCTCCGGTGATCGCAAAACTGACGGCAAAATAATCGTGTTCTCAAATTTCATTAACAGAAAACACCCCAGTTACGAAAATTGTCATTCAATCTAATTTTATTAAGAAGAAACCCCTAAGTTTTAAAAATTGTCCATACATTTGGGATATAATTTGAAGAATGCAACTATCGGATTTTATTTAAAATAACCATCGGTATCGATTGAAATATAGCGCAATTTTCTATATTTATGGATTGCCGGAAAAGTGAGGTGAGGGAAGTCAAAAGAAGCTTCCTCACAAATGGCATCAACATAAATAATTCCACTTTGAAATATCGTCAAAAATGATCGCGATATATTGTGATTTAAGACAATTTCCTATCTTCTTCGTGTGTCCGAAAAGTGATAGGTGTAGCTTAATCACAAATTTTAAGAAAAGGAAGCTTAATCACAAATTGTATGATAAAAAATACTCAAATTTAGAAAATTGTCACTTAATCTGGGGTAGAGTTTAAACAGCAAAACTTTCCGATTGCAGTTAGACAAATCTGCAGGATCAATGGTAGTTTGGACGATTTCCTATCTTCTTCTTGGGCCGAAAAAGTGATCGTCAACAGAAAACGTGCTCACAATTTTTATCAACAAAAAAAAAACAAAAAATCTTAAATAAAAACTTAAGTTTGAAGAATTGACACTAAATTTGCGGCAAAGTTTGAAGAACAAAACTTTCCGATTTTATTTAGAAAAATCCACGGTATCAATGGTGGTTTAAGTCGTCTTCCTATCTTCTTTGGGTGTCGGAAAAGTAATGGTGAAAACGAGGTTGGTTCGCAAATTTTAACAACAGAAAACACCCAAGTTCAGGACATTGCCAACAAATCGGCGATAAAGTTTAAAGAACAAAACTTTCCGATTTTATTAAGAAAAATTTTAAAAAATCTAATATCAATGGTCGTTTATGGTTATTTCTTATCTTCTTTATATTTCGGAAAAGTAATGGTAATTTTGGACATCAAAAAGCACCCAAGTTTAGAAAATTTACAATAAATATGCGCCAGATATTGAGAAACAAACATTTTTGAGTTTGTGTAGAAAAATTAACGGTATCGATGATGATTTAAGGCGATTTCCAATCTTCTTCGAGTCTCGGCTAAGTCGAAAAGTGATGGTCAAAAGCAAACCTCACAAATTTTATCAGCAAAAACACTCAAGTTTAGAAAATTGTTATTAAATGTGCGGTAAATCTAATATCTAATACAAATCTTTACGATTTAATTTAAAATAATTATCGCTTTCGATATCTCTTACAACATCCTATCGGCATCAGCCATCGAAATAGTGATGATCAAAAAGATGCAGAAAAATTCGTCAAGAAAAAGCAGCTAAGTTTAGAAAATCGTCAATAAATCTGCGATTAAGACAGAAGAGGGACGGACACTTTCTAACTTTATTTAGTAAATTCATAGATATCGATTCTGATTGAGGACGATTCCCTATCTTTTTCATGGGTCAAAAGGGTTTGGGGTTTCAAAAGCAGCCTGTACACAACTTTCATCAACAGAGAACCGTCAAGTTTAGAAATGTATCAATAAGTCTTCGGTAAAATTTGAAGAACGAAAATTTCCAAATTTATTTAGTAAAGTCATAGTTATCGATTTTGAGTTGAGTTGGAAAAACCTTAACATTGGGAAACTTGGCGTCACCCTCAGTATTTTTAGGTTTCCAAAGTTTTATTTGCTAAAGCTAAGCGCGTGACATGGTTTACTGAGGAAATGTGCTCAAGTTTCGAATATTCTAAAGAAATCCCTATTTATCTGTAAAAAATTAAACTTTCAGGTTAGATGCAAAATTTTCATTATTTATTTAAGTATTGAGTAAATTTCCATCTCCGTCGCCTATCAGGCAATTAATTGCCAAAGGAAACCTCGCGCACAAATCTCCCCAAAAAGCGACAGTCCGGTTGCGAGAATGTTCAACATAATCCTTATAAAATTTCAAAACGCAAACTTTCAACCCTTATAAATTTAAGTCTCCACTCCCAAGCTATTTTTAATTTAATTATGTCTATCAAGAATTTATTTGTCAACGGAAATGGTGTGCAGAGATTTCAATAAGTTAAAGCGCCCAGATTATAAAGTCCCCGCTAGTGACAAACGACGATTTTAGAATTTAGAACTTAACATTTCTGCGGACTATTGCAGAGTAGCCCTATTTTCCCACTTCTTAGGTGGTCAGCAATGTTTTCGGAAAAGACAAGTGGCACACAAATCGCTCCAAGAAAAATCGCCCAGTTCAGGAAATAAAAAATCGCTAATGAAGATTTAAAACTGAGACTTTCCTAGTCCTATAAAGCAATATTTTGACTGTGAGTTTAGTAAAGAAGTGTACCGCCATTTCTTTCTGTAGCCAGAAAATTAATTGCCATGAATAATCTGTAATGTATATTTAATCAAACAGTGAAAAGAAAAAACTTTTATGTTTTTTAAAACACTATTTGTACTGTGAATCCTAAAGAGTACGACTATTAATAGCTTTTCGCAGTTAGAGAATAAATAATCAAAGGATGTCAGTTTCCAAAAAAATTAAGCCAAAGTTCAGAAAATTGTCAATCAATTCATAGTGGCTATGGAACAGTGAATTTTTTGGGTTTTCAAAAATATTGCCTCTATTGATTCCGATTTGGCACAAGTGATTTTCCAACGTTGTTATTTGCGTAATTCGCTTCAACCCCTCTGTCTTTGAAGAACAGAAATGTTCAAAAACGCTGTTTTCAACCGACGTAAAATTTGAGGCGATTTACCCAATAAAAACGTTTTGAAAATATGAATCTTAATGCGAAAACCAATTTTTTAAGAGAAAGCTTGCACATTCATCTCATCAAAAGAAAACTTTTTACTTAAAATAAGAGTTAAAAATGCCTGATCGAGCTTAACAACCGAACCCAGAAATTTTATTAACAGGAAACACTTTTTTTAAGTTATCAATAAATATGCGGCAGAGCTTCAAGAACGAAACTTTTCGATTTCTTTGGGCAAAATCATCGGTATCGATTGCGATTTAAGAAAATTTGATGGCTAGAAGAAGCTGGTTCACACAAACAAATTTAATCAAGAAAAACCATGCAAGTTTTGAAAATTGTTATTCAATGTGCGGTAAAGGTTAAACGGCAAAACTTTCCGATTTAGTTTCCAAGAATCATCGCTTTCGATAGTAATCTAGCAGAACGTTTTATCGGCTTCAGTCATCGAAATAGTAATGATTAAAAAGGGGATATGTGGAAAAATTCGTCAAGACAAAACAGCTAAGTTTAGAAAATCGGCAATAAATCTGCGATTGAGATATAAGAGGAACGAACATTTTCTAACTTTATTTAGAAAATTCATAGGTATCAATTCTGACTGAGGACGATTTCCTATCTTCTTCATGGGTCGGAAAGGTGATGCCGAAAAGAAGCCCGTACACAGCTTTCATCAACAAAAACCTCTCAAGATTAGAAATTTATCAATAAATCTGAGGCAAAGCTTTTATTTTGAAAAATCATCGCTATCGATTTTGATATAGCACAATTTTATACATTAAAATATTAGAAATACAAAATAGAGAATACCAAAAAATTAGAAAAAACATTAATAAATTTAAAAAATCTTAAACTCTCCAATATTGGAAAACCGTATCTTAGTGGAAACACTGGAAAATTTGCGTCACCCTCGATATCTTTAGGTTTCCAAAGTTCTATTTGCAAAGCTAAGCACGCAACATGGTTTACTGAGGAAATGTGCTTATGTTTCGAATATTCTCAAGAGACTCCTAATTATCCGTAAAGAATTAAACTTTCAGGTTTGATGCAACATTTTCATTATTTATCTAAGGATTGAGTAAAATTCGATCAGAAAATAAATTGTCATAAAAACCTCGCGCACGAAACCCTTCAAAAAGCGGTGGCCTGCTTGCGAGAAGGTTCGACATAATCCTTATGAAATTTGAAATCCCCAACTTTCAGCGCTTATCAATCTAAGTCTTCGCTTCCCAAGCATTTTTTAATTTTCTTTGTCAACGGAAAATGTGTACACATTTTTCAAGAAGTTAAAGTGCTCAGAGTTTAAAGTCTTCGCTATTGACAAACGACGATTTTAGGATTTAGAACTTAAAATTTCTGCGGACTATTGCAGAGTCGCCCTATTTTCCCACTTCTTCGGTGGTCAGCAATGTTTTCGGAAAAGACAAGTGGCACACAAATTGCTCCAAGAAAAATCGCCCAGTTCAGGAAATAAAAAATCGCTAATGAAGATTTAAAACTGAGACTTTCCTAGTCCTACAAAGCAATATTTTGACTCTGAGCTTAGTAAAGAAGTGTTCTTTAAAATTTATTGCCAAAAGGAATCTGTAATGTATATTTAATAAAGACGAACATTTTTGAAAAATTCTCTAACTAACAGTGAAAAGCAATTTTTGAGGATTTTAAAACCCTATTTCAACTGTGAATCGCAAAAAGTACGACTCTTAATCACTTTCCGCAGTTAGAAAATGAGTAATCAAAGAAAGCTACTTTTCAAACAAGCTGAGCCTCCAAAGTTGTAGAAAATTGTCGAAAATTTTCAATAATTCACAGTGGCGCTGTTGAACAGTGAATTTTTTGGGTTTTCAAAAATATTGCCTCTATTGATGCCGATTTAACACAATTGATTTTCCAACGTTCTGGTTGCGTTATTTGCTTCAATAACTTTGTTTTTCGAAAAAACAGAACTTTATCAAACGACGCAAAATTTGAGGCGATTTAACCAATAAAACCGTATTGAAAATATGAATGAATAAATGAAATTAAAATTGGAATGAATGATGTAGCTCATCTACCGAAACTCTCGAAGCATCTAAAACAACATCTTGGTTACCAATAGAGGAGTGGCAATAATGTCCATCCCTTTCAATTCTCTTTCAGAAAATGTATTCGTTACCCGCATCGTCATCTCAAAATTAAAAGCCTATTGGAAGTGGAATTGATAAAATTACAAAAAATAATCCGATTAGTTTGTTAATCGCTTCGGACCAACGACCTTCTCTACTGATTGAAAAATTTGGCTACTTTTCCTCTCCTTCACTTGTCAGGAAATCCATTACTGCAAGGCACATTTCGACAAGTCCCTAATTAAGATCAATACACTAAACTTTCACCAAATTACGAAAAACCGCCAAACAAGTAAACTTTTCGTCATTTTTCAGCAGGACAATGCCCATCTATTAGCATGCAACAAGAACCCGGATGGTTTTCCGCTAAAATCTAATGAAGACCGCCAGTCGCGCTCGAACAACCGCTTCCATTCTTCAAAGTTCTGCTTCAATTCCTCAATTGTACTTTCGTTGGGCAACGTGTTTCTTCTTCGGCTGCAACGCCATGTCGGCCTGTTACTTTTCCGACCAGTTGCGTTTCCGGTTTCGCCCGTATGATGAATGGACTCGATTTAGATAAACTAATCGACATTTACATTGATTTATCACCATCGCTGCTCGATTGAATTGTCGCTTGGCCCGCAGGTACTGATTTGAGAAAGTGGTTCCAATTGAATCGAAATGATAGTCGGCAAAGTTATGGTTCATGCTCTTGGAATACATGTTATGGTTGGAAGCAGTTCGTTACAGTGGCTAAATTTAAATAAAGAATCCCGTGGTGTAGGAAGCAAACGCTTTTATTTGTTGTGGGTTTTTTGTGGTCTCCAAGCAGGAGATTGACCTGGTCTGAGCTTTAACTAATGGGCAAATGAGGGATTTTGACTGGAATGCAGTTCAGTTTGATTGCTGCAGTGCAGTAGAATTGTGAGAGAGTTAAGAGTTTAACAAAAATTGAAGTTTGCATAAAAATATCCATGAATTTACGTGCGTAACTTGTCGAAGTTAGTACTAAAAGTAACCATCAGAATACAAACTTCTATTTAAAAAATGCGTACGCTTTACGAGAAACTGAGGCGACTTAAAGTAATGTGGTAATATTCAGGATGGCGCAAGCTTTTTCCGATGTTTTCAACTTCTAGAGACGGACGTTCCTCAACATTTAAAAGCTTCTAACTGAGAAACCGATAAACATACAGGGTGCTTTTTAGTGCGATAGAGTCCATTATTTCCGATGGTGTTAAACTTTCGAAAAATAGTTTCATATAAAAGTTGTTGACGCACATATTAAAAATATCTTATATGATACAGAGTGTATTTTTTTTAAATAGAACTACGCGTTTTTCATTAGCTCATGGAATGCAGCTTGAAACGCTGCATATGCGCCGTAAATGTTTTTTTCTTACTTGCGAGGTTGGCAGATTATCGCCATTTCATTAAAATTTTGCTTAAAAACATAGTATCTAAAAATTCGTTGTAGAAGCAAAAAAAAGCAGTTCAAGATACAAAATATACGTCTTTCCAATCACCACAGATCCGTTAAGATTTCTATTGAACCAAAATATCAATACATTGTAAAGGGTGTTAACAATGTGGACTTCAATCTAAAACTTTTCAACGCAACATAACTTTTGGTTTTCAAATGTACCTGTATATTAATACGTCATTAGATAGACAATTTACAAAGTTACAAATTTACATTTACACTTTAAGCTGTGAAATCAACCGTTTTCAAATTATAACTTATTTTATTTAAAAATTTAAAAAAGTTGCTACATTTTGTAAGGTGGGTATATACATATGTTAGTCTCGGGTCTCGTAAAGCTTTAATAAATTACTTTTATTAAAGCGTGTGTGAGCGCAACTTAACACAGTGTTACCCAAGCCTAGTAGTGGTAGCTCTTGCAAAACGTCACGAATTCAGCCCGGTTTCTTCCTTTCTTAGCAGAAAACTTCACCACCAGCTCAAAGTTTGAACTGGAAACTTAATTTTCTATTATTAGAAACAAATTAATGCTCCCATTTTTTTCTTCGTACTGAATTTATGAAATTTATATAGTGAATTTTGTATTTCAATTTCAGATATTGAAAGTTTGAGCAATAATAAACACCTTTTGCTTTAACCATTGTTCCCCATTTCACGCCCAAATCATCCAGGGAAAGTTCCCACTTACGCGAAACACCTCGTACTAAACCAACCATGCCCTTTGTAATGGAACCATTGTATATTATATCACTTGGGATCAATTCAAGTTAAAAACAGTCCCTCACAGATAGATTTTTCTATTGCAGATGAACTACCTAACATTGCTTGCATGTCTGGCCGTGGCTGTGGAAGCAGGCAGCTATGGAGGCCCTCAAACTAGTCTGGAAGACATTGAGCGCGATTACAACACTAACGATAAGATATCCAACTACAACCCGCCTTCAAAGGTGCTCGATTGCTTGACTGCTTCAATTCTTCTAACTAGAATAACTCAACTTTCTTCTGTAATTCTTAGGGCGGCAATGGTGCAGTAGCCTCCCCATCAAAGTTCGGGTTTGTTCCCCACCGAACGGCCTCCTCCTACGCCGCCACTCGTCCCAAGTTCCAGTACACCCAAACCAACTACCAGGTGAAGAAGGCCGCGGCCAAACTGCCCAAGTATCAGCAGCAGTACTACCAACAGGCGCCGCCCACCCTCACCTACCAGCAGGGGTACTCTGCGCCCCAACAGTACCTATCGCAGCAGCAAGCGCTTGAGTACTCGTACGTGCAGCCCGACACTCAACAGTACCAGCAACAGTATCAGCAACAGTATCAGCAACCGTCCCAGGAGTATCAGCAACTTTCTCAACAATACCAGCAACCAACTCAGCAGTATGAACAGTACGAAAATGTCCAGTACGTAGCTGACAATGGGCTGTCCCAGCCTGAGCAGAAGCAGGGCATAGTTCAGCCGCAGTACTACTATGTGCAACAGTACCAAGCGCCTAGTACTGCAGTTGAGTCTGTGGTGGATCCCAAAGGTGCTTAGCTTCCATGAGTTTTTAATTTTCGTACGTTCAACACAACCAGAGTTTTTGAGTAGGTTTTGCATTGTGTAATGCTCCAACTCAAACCATAATTAGCAGTTTTAGACCAGAAATGTTATACTTTAAAAGGCCTGTTTCGGGCGCTAAATGGATGAAGGTAAGATTATTGGAAGTTTTTGAGAAGGATGGCAGTTTGCGCGCCATTTCCGACGGTCGAACATTGTTTAAATAATCGAGGAAAGTGCGAAAAGCCGTTTTTTGAGCACAATTTTTGAACGATCAACTTTTCCTTTATTGTACATTGTAATATAATCTTGACGAGTAAAAGAGACGTTCAGAGAAGTCCCTCTGACGTTCTCAAAAAATCTTATTTAGAACCTTGCAAGAACATTTTTTACAGACCAGAGAGCTTCAAAAAACTGATTTTGAAACCTGTTTTTCGCACTTACTTTAATTATTTAAACAACGTTCCACAACGGAAATCGCGCGCAAAGTGTTTCAATTGTCTAGCCTTAGGCCTGGGTAACACTGTGTTGAGTTGCGCTGTCGAGTTGTTGCCGCTCTCTGAGTTAACGAGTTTTAACATATTGGTTAATGAGTCATAAGTCATGTGTTAAAGCTTTATGAGACCCGAAGAAAGTTTTAATACTTTGTTCAAACAACTACAAAAAGTCATCTGTATTTTTCCAGCAACAGAACTGAGTCCGAAGAAAGTCGACGAGTTTGCTTGTACCATCGATCTCTTAATTTTTTGCATAAAGGATTCAGTTTGGCAGTATTTTACAGTAAAACGTAATGAAAAACGCGATTTTTCTGTTTAGAGAGAGTGTTGTTTAGAAATACTGACGTAAAAGTGAAGAATCCCCAGTTCCATTATTTTTCCAAATAAATGATTATAAACTTTCGCTTTTTCAGTTCGGGAAAACATTTTTGGAAAAGGATCCAGAATTTATTATTACGGTTTTGTTCATAATTCGAAGCTGCAAAAAGTTTTTAGCGGTTAAGGGGGCGAGTGTTTCAATAAACTATAACAATAAGAGTGTCAGTATTTTAACTAAAAAATAATGCGATTTTTGCATTTTTTTTAATATTTTTTTGTAAACTTTTGCTCTCTGATCATTTTTCAAGATAATCGTTATAACCTTCAGTAAAAAACTGAATAAAATTATTTGGTTTTTGTTCCAAATTCGAAGCTGAAAAACGTTTTCTAAAGTTTCCTGCAAACCGATGAATAAGGCGAATTTTCTAGCAAATTTAGTTTTGTAATTTTTGGCTGAAAAGACCCCATTATTGTCAGAAATAGAATAGTATTAATAAATGTCTCTTAAAATAAATCTAAAAAGAGGGGAAAAAAGTCATCAACATTTTCCCATCATCGGAACTGAGTTACTGCGCTTGTGCGTTGGGTTGGCGCACCAAGCCATTTGGGTAGCACTGCGCCAACTCCTAAAAATTCACTGAGTTACCCAGGCCTATCTGACATCATTCCGAAAAACTTCCAATAATCTGTTACCGTCATCCCCCTTTAGAGCCCAAGAAAAATGTAATCCGCCTGGACTATTTCTCACGAGACTCAACTAGATTGAACATAAAATCTTTACATGGAATTTCAGGAAGCGAGTACGTATCTTTTGTGCCCAACTCGATCCCCACCGAGCAGAAGTACGTTCAGCAGTACTCAGAAGAACCCCAGCAGCCACCAGCAAGCAAATACACCACGATCGCACCCAGCAAGAGCAAGCATGCTCAGAAACAAGTGGAATATCGGGCGCCTACCAGAGGGCAGCAGGAGGGGCCGCTATTCAAAAGAGAGCCGAAGAGTTTGCTCGACTCCTACGTGCCGTCTGTCGTGCAGCTGCGCTATCTGAAGCAGCAGGGCAAGAGGTACTCAAAGTACTGAAGTGGATGACATGAAAAATAGGGGCGTTCGTTGGCCAGTTCTCTATAGGCGAAAATCTACTGGGCATTCGCCCCCCTAATTGTTATCTGATCTGTACATATTAAAGAGCTATTTATTGTTGAATCTTTGTGAGTGTTTTAAGAGGGCAGGAGGCCTTCACTCAATCCGCATGCAAAAGCAACAGTGTCCGTAAAGCGCCCTTAATGGGCAACACTTTCCCTTATCCCTTGTTGCGTTAGATCGCCGACAGACCTAGTTGCCGACTTTTGAGTGGGGCAACGGCGCATTGGAGGCCTCCAAAGGCCAACACTCCCAACAGTATCGCTCTGTTCGCATCGCGTCCTCCTCCCGATCAAGTGGCAAAACTCGCTGGTAAACGCGCGCGTTTTTCAACCGCGAAAACTTTGTGTCACGCTGCGTTGAGGAGGCACCGGCAGGTCAGTGTTAATTTAGTACTAAACTCACTTTCGAAGAACTGAGGAGAAAAGCCGTCCAAAGTTCCTGGTATCAGTAAGTGCAGATTTCGAGATTTGCTTATTTAAAGCAGCCTCAGGTCAGGGGTTTCGAGCCTATTAGCTCTCATCAGCAGGATTTAGCCTGAAAATAACACTCCAAAAACCTGCACATGACTTTACATTTTTGAAAAAAATCATGCGTAGTGAACATCAAAAATAACATATTTTTACAAATTTTCATGTAAAGTAAATCATTTGTGCGCGAGTAGAAAACTAAATACAGAAAAACCGCTTTTTGCCCTTTTAAGAAATTTCGCCAGAAAAGTTATTAATTCTTATATAGTCTACAAAACTGCTATTGAACATTTGACGCTTGGAGGTCAGGTTTTTTAATCTTAAACCGTTTAAATTTGATTTTTACTTAAAGTGGGAACCTCATCAACATTTTCCACCTGGTTTTCAAAAAGAAAAAATAAACCGAAATATTTAAAAAATCCCCAGCGCGAAGGGATTAATAGAACATCCAAGAAAAAGATAAAGCGACAACCTACTGCAGACGCACTGAAGATGAACAGGCAAAGTTGCCTATGTAAGCAGAAGAAGAAGAATAATAAGAGATTTAACCCGAAAAAACCACATAATACTTGTAATCTTTTTGATTTGGATCTGAGAATGGGACAAATTGTACCTTATTTCACCTATACAGGGTGTCCCGTAAGCACATGATCAAAAGGATACTGCGATATTCTTTGCAACAAAAGAAGACGATCTGAACTAACGTTCATTAACAAAAAAGGTCTGGCTCCTCTCTTATTGATAGTTAAAGTTCTACAAAAACATTTTCTTTTTTGAAAAATCGGGAGAACGGTACGATGTATTTTAGTGATACTCGTTGTGATACTCGTTGCCCAAAACGGCTAAACTCGATTGTTTTATCAAAATATGAGTCTTACATTAGAACAAATTCACAGCGAGTTTCACCCAAATATATCGTACCATTCTCTGGATATTTCACAATAGACCACTTTTAGAAAAACTTTGATCATCAATAGCAGAGGAACCGGACATTTTTTGTTAATAAAAGTTAGGTCAGATCGTCTCCAGTTGATCATGTGCGTACGGGACACCCTGTATATTTTAGGCTCCCCAGTAAAATACATGGGCGAAATAAAGTAAAGGTTTCGGTACTGTTATGTTCAGGCTGAACCCAGTTGATGAGAGACAATAAGCTCGAAACTCCTGCCCTGACGGTGTCTAATATTAGATCGTCCTAAGATCTGTGCTTGGATCAAACTTATAGTTAAATTTCTTTCCTAATCCGAGGAAGATATACACCGAACAAACGGCTAATACCAGAGATAAGTATAGTAGTATCTACTAATCTCTGCTAATACACTGTAACGACACGAAAAAGCATTCTTATTAGATAAAGTGGAGTTCACATTATCCGGTAACGGCACGGTAACGACACGTGTAGGCAACGACGAGACCGCCCGATATTTTTGGCAAGCATGCTTTGACGTGTCGTGTCGCTACATTACGCGAGATAATTCCTATAACCAGCACCCTAAGCAGAATATAAAGAAAAATCTAGTTTTAAGGTGTTACCTTTATATTGTAACATTAGAATTGTTTTATTCTTAATAAAAATCTGAAAATCCCAAGTCAAATGAACCAGGAAAAACTACATAATTGTAAAACTATTAACTTTAAAATTTAGCTTCTAGTTTTGTGAGAGCCAATTAGATAGTCAGAAACAACGAACCAAACAACCCGTCGATGCCGGTTACTTGTCCTCCACTGATTCACACTATCAGACACGCAACGGACCAGCAACGACACGACGGAATGTTTTCTCTCTCATTCTTGCCAATAGTGTCTGTCGGCTTCGTCGTTGTCTGAACGTGTCGTTACTGTGCCGTTGCCGGTTAATGTGAACGCCACTATTTACTTATCTAGTAAGAATGTTTTGTCGTGTCGTTGTTTTTGTCGGTCCGTTGGGCGTATATGCTTTCAACTTAAAGTGCTGTCTACATAAATGCCCGGGATAAAAATCTGAGTAGGCCTGGATAACTTTTAGGTAATTGTTAGGAGTTGGCGCAGTACTTCGCAAATGACTTAGTGAGCCAGCCCATTGCACCGGCGCAGTAACTCAATTTCTTTGCTGGCAAAATGTTGATTACTTTTTTTCTTGTTTTTAGATTTATTTTAAGGGCATTAATAATATTTTTAAAATTTCAGAATTTTCCAGCCAAGCCAATTTTTAGCCAAGTAATTCTTTCTTCTAAATGCTCAATTTTCTAAAGTTTCACTTAAAAATGCTGACAAAATTAGGGCATTTTCCGTGAAAAATTACGAAATAAATTTCTAATCCTTGGTCCCATTGTAAAAAGTTTTGAAATCCCCTTCCAGCGTAGAATTTGGAACAAAAATCAAATAAATTTCTTTTGGAAAACGGACAGAATAAGCGAAAGTTTATAACAGATTATTTAAAAATCTCGTCACTTTTATTCCATTATCAAGTAAGACTATACTTTGTTAAAAAATGTGGTTTTTCAGTTTTCATAGAATTTTTTTTTGCTTCACTTTCTACTTCAAAATGCTCTATTTTGTAGAGTTTCACTTAAAAATACTCACTATCTAAAGGTCTTTTACGCGCAAAATTACAAGATAAATTTATAGCTTCGTAAAAATTTTACAAAAACTGTTTTGAGCGTTGAATTCGAGACAAAAAGGAAAATAAATGTCTGCCGTTTTTCCCCAAAAACCATTAGGGTTTTCTCCAAAGCAGGTCACAAAACTAAAAGTTTTTAATCGAAAATGCAAAAAAAACATTATTTTCTTAGGATTTCGGTCTTTTCTGACAATAATCGGGTCTTCTTAGCCAAAAATAACGATTTTTCTAGAAAATTCGCCTTATTCATCGGTTTGCAGGAAACTTTAGAAAACCCTTTGCAGCTTCGAATTTGGAACAAAAACTAAAAAATTTTATTCAGTTCTTTTTTCAATTTCAATTTCCTTAAAAAAAAATTTATTATTATTTTTTAATTAAAATACTGACACTCTTCAGGTATTTTCTGTCAAAAATTATAAGATACATTTTGTTGAAACGCTCTCCTCTTTATCCGCTTTGCAAAAAATTTTCGAAAACTTTTTGCATCTTCGAATTATGGACAAAACCCTAATAATTAATTCCGGATTTTTTTTCAGAAATATTTTCCAAACGGAAAAAGAAAAGGTTTATAATCATTTATTTGAAAAACTCTTGAAAACTGGGATTTCCTCACTTTTAGGTCAATATTTCTAAACAACACTGTCTCTAAACAGAAAAATCGAAAAACAGTAAAATACTGGCAAAGTTAATCTTTTACGCACAAAAAAGTACGAGATTGATTTAACAAGAATACTTGTGGACTATCTTTGGACTCAGTTCTGTTGCGGGAAAAATCCAGATGACCTTTTTTTAGTTGTTTGAACAAAGTAGTAAAACGTTAATAAAAAAAAATGTTAACGAACTTTTTTTTAGATGTGAAAATTGCAGTCTCGGCTCCCGTACAGCTTTAACAAATGACTAATAACTCATTAACCGATGAGTTATAACTAGTTCACTCAGAGGGCGGCAGCAACTCAATAGCGCAATTCAACGCAGTGTTCCTCAGGCCTAGATCTGAAATCCAAAAAAGCGCCAGGTTAAACCGATCTCTCTCGCATAACCAAGAACGCGATTTGTTCAGGGCCGCATTCCGACCCGGGAGTTCTTCATTCAACAATTGGTGTTTACTAATTACTTGATAATGTGGAACCAAGCCCCTCGTAACCGTCGGTTTGGTAGAGCTTTGACAGTTTTGCCCAATTCCAGAGGTTTTTCGTGCCTCAACCAGAACATATGTGGGTCACCGCCCAAAGGGTGATTGGCCGTTTATTGCTCCAAACCCCAAATGATCTTTTAGTAGGTTAACTAAGTAAACAAAAAGTCTTATCGTCAAAAAAATGAGCGCGTTGCATGCACTGCCGGACACGATTGCATTATTACATACTTTGCCCTAGTTGGAGACCCAATTTTTCAACTGTTTGCTTGCACACACATTCAACACATTATGGGTAATTTTTGGGGCACCATTTCCGTTTCCAAGGGAAATTTGGCAGGATATTGAAATAATTATGACTGTATAGAAGAGACAGGGCAAGTATCAAATTATCCGGCAGGGGGCTGATTTATAGGCCTCTGTACCGAATTTTGTCTGCCTCAATTAGTCATCGGTAATTACGATACAAGCTGCGCACAGTTATAACGAAGCAATTTTTTGAAACCCACAAAAAACCGGAGGTTTTGGGCAAAAATTGCTCTTTTACATGGAGAGGTCAATCTTCATTTACCCACTTTATAGCGGATGTGAAACCAT
Source organism: Dendroctonus ponderosae (assembly GCF_020466585.1). Taxonomy (NCBI): domain Eukaryota; kingdom Metazoa; phylum Arthropoda; class Insecta; order Coleoptera; family Curculionidae; genus Dendroctonus; species Dendroctonus ponderosae. The sequence goes on along the minus strand of NW_026017110.1, from coordinate 42,811,523 downwards.
CCTAATTACAAAAAACACCTTCTGAGTTCCTTTCAGGGTTAATAGATCGAAGGATAAAATGTCTTGTCCCAAAAGGGCATTTCTTTCATCGGATAAAAAGTTCGTTTAACATGGGGCAGGGCCCCATTCTCGACAAAAACTCACGCAAATCAGTTTAAAAAAAGTAATGTTTCAAAGGAAATACGAGGCGCCAACGAACAAATTACGCACACTTCTGACAGAGCAAACGCAAATGAATTTGTGGCTTTTCGAGCCATACAAATGGCTTTTGAGGTTTGAAATATGCTCAAACTTTCTCCTTAACAGTTCACTGACTTTAAACAATGTGTCTTCATCAGGGGTTGCCTTTTTCGTATCTGAAAATATTAAATCGCGCTTTTGACAAAGGGCTGCTTGTCAATCTGTCAATGTCAAGTGTCATTGGACACCGTGTGAACGAGCTTTTACTTAAACGCTTTCCTTGACTTCTCTACATTCTGCTAATAGTTACCCTTTTACTTCTTGGTATCTGTCAATATTAAGTCGCGCTTTTCACAAACAACCTGTCGATGTCCGGTGTTGTTGCCTAGACATTTGCTTCAAAGTCGCTGTGGTTTATTTTCTCCTTAAATTCAAGCAATGTGTCTTGTTGACAATCGGCTAGTAGCTGTCATTTTCGCATCTGTCATTATTAAGTCTCGCTTTTCACAAATGACTGTCTGACAACCCGTCGATATCCGTTGTCTTCCCTAAAGAAGTCTAACAAAGTTCCTGTGGCTTATTTAAACTTTTCCTTTGACTTTAAGCTATGAGTCTTCTTTACATTTGGCTACTGGTTGCCATTTTTTGTTCTTCCCACTGGTCAATATTTAGTCACGGTTTTGTCAAATGACGTTCTGACAACCTGTCAATGTCCAGTGTCCTTGTCTAGATATTTCTGTCAACATCGATGTGGTTTATTTCAACTTTTGCTTTGACTTTTGTGTCTTCTTTACATTCGCTTTTTTACTTTTCTGCATATGTCGATTTTAAGTCTCACTTTTAACAAATATCTGATATAGACATTTCATTAAAAATCGCTGTCGTTTATTCGCGAGTTCAACTACCGATGGTGGCGCTACAAAACGTCAAATTACTTGTTGTCGAGTGAGAGTTCAGACTTGTCGGACTTGTTTATTTATGGGATTTGATGACATCTATAACATGAAACAATACTTACACGCTTTTCGATCGTTTTCTATTTCTTTAAAAGCTTGCAAAAGTTGATTAAACACCAATGTCAACAAAACAAGTGTCAAATTACTAGTTAACGTTTAGTTACAATTTTAGCCTTCAGGGGGCGTTTGGTCTTTTGAGCTCGCGAATTTAAACTTTATCCTTGACTTCCAGCAATGTATCTTCTTTACGTTCGGTTAGTCACATCTTCGCATGGGTTAATATTCAGTCGTGCTGTTGACAAATGACTGCCTGTCAATCTATCAATGTCTATTGTCATCACGTAGACATTTATTTTAAAATCGCCGCGGTTCATTGGCTGATTCCGGTAAAAAATGCTTCCAATTTCCCCTAGCCCATTGAGACCGCTATAGAAGAACGGAATGTGCTTTACCTTAATAATCGCTCTTAAACCCCTGAAAATGGGAAAGAACGATGCGCTTTATTATTGAATGGCATTTTAGTGCGATAAACCGTGTACAATGTTGGCGTGTTGGATGAGATGCGGCAGAAGATGAGCGATTTCCATAAATCTATGTGATCCAGACTGGGAATTTTCAAGGCGACTGAGAGCGGGAAAAGCTCGATAAGAATTCGGAAAGGCGAGATTAGCAATTGATTGGCCTGGAGGCGTGTATTGATTCCTTCAAGTATTTTTCTTAAAGGAAAAATGTTCTGTTGAAAAATAATGCCGTCGTCAAACAGATGCATTTAGTTCTCGCGTGTAAAGCAGCAGCACATCCATCATTCGGTGAAAGGAAACGTTTCCTGGAGGAATGAGTCTGATGGGCCCCAAAAATTAACACGAAAAGAGTACGAGAACAGTTATCTACAAAACGCAGAAATGGGTGAATTTTTGGGTAGAACAAATTTCAGAAAGAGAAGGAAGTTCGCAATTTCCTCTCAAAATGTAAAGCGCCTCAAACGAACGGTGTCGGATAACATAATTACAGTAACAGAATTAGTGTTAAATAACAAAACTCTCCTTTAAGAGGATGGCGATATTGCCAAAATGACAAAATATTTTTAATGAGTTCGAGTTACCCAATTTGGTTGTTGGGGGAAACACGTTACCCCTGATTAAAGTTGAAACTTTTGCAGTCAAAAAGGCAGATAAATCATTTTTGTTTGATATAACTGGACGCTCGTCAACTATAGGAACCGCATTGGGAGTAATTTGGGTTATAGAAAGCTGAAAATGCTTGTTTATCACAATTGAGATGTGTTTCTTACAAATTCAAACTTGGTTTTGATATCCAAGTCATGCTCGCAGTAAAATCAAAAGTTTTCAGAAACCAGCAACAACACTCACTCAACTCACTGGTGGAACAATTTACGAAACATTTTAAAAGCAAGTGGAATTTAGAAGATTTTTGTATTTTTCGACGGTTTTCAAGCTTAGTAACTGTGGAAAAAAACGCGTCAACTGTATCCTAGCAAAGTTGATCTATTTCTAAAATAGAGTTTCAGAAAAAGCTCAACATATCTTCTGATCACAAAAGAGCATTGCTTCCAGTAATCCCCACTCGAATTTGATACCCAAGTCATGGCAAGCAATACAAGCAGGCCTCAGCAATACCTGAACTTTTGAATGACTAACAACCGCAAGCATTTGTGAGCAAGTCGCAAAGGATGGAGAAAACATTTTGAATTTTGAAGATATCTCCGTTTCCCAACGTTGTCCAAGCTGAGTAGCTTTCCCAAAATGCGGTAGCCAATTGGGGTAGACCAGTTTTGTTTTGTGAGGAAAAGAGAATCTGTTCTGAATCACATGTAAGCGTCTCTTTTAGCAAGTGTAACTCGATTCCAATCTCCAAAGCATGATCTCAACAATATCACAATGGTTTAGTAATCATATTTGTGAATAAGTAACAAAAGATGAAGAGCATACGTTTAATTTCAAAAATTTTTGCGTTTCTCGAATTAGTCTAAGCTTAGTAAATTGGCAAAAAGTCAGTTAGGTTAGACCGACGTTCTCTATTCCTAAAATCGGCTTTAAGCGGGAGGTTCAAATGTGATTTGATTACAAGCGAGCGTTGATTCTAGTAAATTGAACTCCATCTTGATAACCAAGTCATGCTCTCAGCAATATCTAAACTTTTTAATAACGAGTAACAACTGGCAATTGTGAGTAAGCGACCAAAAATGTGGGAAACTTGTTAAATTTTAAAATTTCTTGCACTTTTTGGTGTTCCCCCAGCTTAGTAACTTTGAAAAAGAATGCTAGTCAATTGGGTTATACCAATATTGTTTTGTGACAACAATAGGCTTGACAAACAGGCTACGAAATCAATTTTGAATGACAATCGCGCGTAGCTTTTAGCAATTCCAACTGGACTTTAACAATCAAGTCATGCTTTCAGCCATATCAAATCTTTTCAGTCATCCGGAAACAACGCTCAATCATTGAGAAAGTAACAAAATGTAAAGAAAATATATAAAATTCAACATGCTTTCTGACTGCGAAATGAACTAAGGATTGCATTTCCTGACGTTTAAGCTTAGTAATTTTGCAAAAATGGTACTAAATTGGGTAGGTCCCAAAACAACATTGTTGTTTTGGGACCTCAATAGGCATGATGAAAAAGGTAGAATTATATACTGAATATGCTTCTCAACCGTTCTTCCAAAAATCGGGCGCCGCTATTAGTCAATTCCAACTCGATTTTAGTATATCTAAACTATCTAATATCTAAACTTTTCAATAACCACCAACAACTGGCAATTGTGAAAAAGCAACAAAAGATGTGGAAAATTTGTTAAATTTTAAATATTCTTGAAGAAAAAAGTCTGCGTTGTCCGAGCTTAGTAACTTTGCAGAAAATAGAGTAAATTGAGTTGGCTTGAATAAGTGACCAAAGATGTGGACAACTTGTTGAATTTAAAATATGCTCGAAGAACTTGGGGAAAAACATAAAAATTTATTGTAACTCGATTTATATAATCAAGTCATGCTCTCACATAGCAAGAACACTCAGTCGTGTATAAATAAGAAAATATTGAAAGAAATATGTTGAATTTAGAAGGTTTTCGCGCTGCCTGGAGGTGTCCGAGCTTAGTAACTTTGCAAAAAAAATAGTGTAAATTGAGTTGGGTTGGATAAGCGGCCAAAGATGTGGAAAACTTGTTGAATTCTAAATATCCTTCAAGAACTTGAAGAAAAAAGCAAAAGATTCATTGAATCTCGATTTCTATAACCAAGTCGTGCTCTCAGCAAATTCAATTTTCAGTAACTAGCAAGAACACTTATTCGTGTATAAGTAAGAAAAGATGAAAACAAATATGTTGAAGTTGGAAAATTTTTGGGTTGCCTGACGTTGTCTGAGCTTAGTAACTTTTCAAAAAAATTAGGGTAAATTGGGTTAGGTTAAAATGTTCGACCAACAGTATTCTGCCACAAAAATAGGTTTGAGGAAAAAAAAGAAAAACCTTTTCTGCATCACAACCGGTCGTTGCTTTTAGACATTCCAGCTCGATTTTGATAACCAAGTCATGCTCACAGCAAACTCAATGTTTGCAGTAACCAGCAAGAACACTCATTGATGTTTAAGTAAAAAAAAGGTGAAGAATTATGTTAAATTTGTAATATTTTTGCGTTTCGCTGCGTTGTTCAAGCTTAGTAACAAAGTGCAAAAAATGGAAGTAAATTGAATTAAGTTAGACCAATGTAGTTCTGTGCAAAAACAGGCTTGACAAACTAGCTACGGATCTAATATATTCTTAATGACATCGGGCATTGTGTTCAGCGGTTTCAACTCGATTTCAACAACCAAGTCATGCTCTCAGCAACAACAAAACTTTTATGTTAACAGCAACGTTCATTGAATAGGTAAGAAAAGGTGTTCAATTTACAGCCGTTTTTCTACCGAAGTCTCCCGAAGTTTTCCAAGCTTAGTAAATTTGAAAAAGAAACGAGTAAATTAAGTTAGACATACATTGGCTCTGTTTCTTAAATCGGCTTTAATAGAGGGGTGGAAATGCGGTTTGATTAGAAATGAGCGTTGGTTCAAGTCTTCTCAACTCGATTTTGATAGCCAAGTCATGCTCTCAGTAATATCTAAACATTTTAATGACCAACAACCGTAGGCAATTGTGAATAAGTAACCAAAATTTATAAAGTACGGCGTTTTTTTAGAAGAAATTAGCGTTTTCCAACGTAGACCAAGCTTAGTTACAAGAAATAAAATGGGAGTGGGTTCGAACTATATGGCTCTGTAGCAAAAAATAGCTATAAAAATGGCTAAAAATACGTTCTGATAAAAATCAAATATTTCTTCATTAATCCCAACTCGATTTTGATAGTCAAGTCGTGCTCTCAATAATATCTTAAATTTTTTATAACCAACAACAGGAGGCATTTGTAAATAAGTAACAAAAATGTAGAAAATACGGTGGTTTTTGGAAGATATTAGTCTTTGTAACGTAGTCCAGGCCTTGTAGCGAGAAAGTAAATTGGAGTGAGTTAGGAGAATATGGTTCTGTGGAGAAAACTGGCTACAAAACATAACTAAAAATACATTCTGATAAAAATTGAATGCCGCTTCCATTAATTCCAACTCGACTTCGATAACTAAGTCATGCTCTCAGCAATATAGAAACTTTTCACTATCCAATAACAGAAGAATCGCTCGGAGACAACAGAGACACATTATGAGCGTAGGGTTGGGCTTGCCTCCCGTACATACATGGAGGCACGGACAGGATCGGCAAGATACTGGAGAAACACCAAGTAAAAACCATTTTTAAACCAACTCGAACCATCCAACAGACTTTGAGATCGGCCAAGG
>NW_026017110.1:42791406-42805463 GCF_020466585.1 Dendroctonus ponderosae | reverse complement strand
GATCCTTTATCAGCACCAGGAGTCTACAGAGTTCCGTGCAGCTGTGGAAGAGCATACATCGGCACCACAAAACGAAGCATCAACACTAGGATCACGGAGCACAAACGAAGTTGCAGATCGGGACAAACAGAAAAATCAGAAGTAGCGGAGCACGCACTGCTAGACGGCCACCAAATACGCTTCGAAGAAGTGGACATTCTGCACCAATCTGAAAGATACTACCCGAGGCTCACCAGAGAGGCCATCGAAATATTTAACCACCAAAACAATTTTAACAGAAAAGAAGAAATTACGGCACTCAATCCAGATTGGAAGCGCGTTTTGCGCCAAACAGCGTGTGCGCCGAAGCATTTGAACCCCCACCCATCCCCCACGCATGAGCACACACGGCTGGGCTGCATAAATACGACGGGGAATCCAGCAGTTGAACCAGTCTTAGTCGGAAAGCACGGGAGATCACTTCGGCCACTGCCTCATTGCCTTTGATAATGTCCACCGCAGTTGTGGACAAAACGTCAGGAAGAAATTTCCATAGACCACGGCTTCAAAGCCCGGAAAACATTTCTAAATGTGATTTAACCGGCCGTGAAAGCCTTCATAGTCTGCTATCCAATAACAGTGTCAATAGGTTTCCGAAGGTTGTCCAATCTTCGTAACGTTGAAAATGGGAGTCAATTGGGTCGGATCGGTCTGTGACAAAAATCTGCTTTGAGAAAGAGATAAAAATCCATTCTGACCACAATCCTGAAAGTCCTTTCTAACAGCCTGGGGTCGATTTTGATATCCAAGTGATGCTCTCAGGAATATCTTAACTTATCTTACTAATCATTAACTTTAACCAATTACTAACTTATCACCAACAGCTGCAGGCATTTGTGAACAAGTAGCAAAAAATGTGAACAATATGTTGTGTTTTGCAGAAATTTGCGATTAGGGAGGTTGTTCAAGCTTAGTAACTTTGGAGTAGACCGACAAAAAATTGTCTATGAGAAAAAGTTAAAAATCCGCCATTACCAACAATTCGAGCTCGATTTTGATAACTAAGTTATGCTCTCAGCAATGTTCGAACTGCTCTAACGACTGAAAACACTTCCTTGTGAATAAATGGCAAAACACGTTGATAACATGTTGAATTTTGAACACGTTTGCGTCTCCCAATTTTTGAGAAAAACATGAGGCAAACGGGGTTGATCATAATTGCTGTGAGCCAAAAATATGCTTTCAGGAAGGGTTGAAAATCTATATTCATCCGAATCGAGCGTTCATTCTAACAATCCGAGCTTGATTTTGATAACCAAGTCATGTTCTGAGCAATATTGGATCAAGAAACAGCTGCGGATCGGAAATGCGAGGCAATAGATCAGGAAAACATGTAGAATTTTGAAGTTATTTGTGTTTCTGAACGTGAAACTGAGTAATAATGAGAATACAAGCACATTACAGCCAGCTTTAGGAGAGAGCTAAAAATCGACTCAAACCAAAAACAAGTGTCGCTTCGATCAATTTCAGCTCTGATTGTACAACCAAGTCAAGCTATCAAGCATAGTAAGCTAGAAATATTAAAACTCTTCAACCGCAGCAACCATATTACAAGTTGCCGTTGGGTTTTCTAATCAATTAATTCGGCAATTTACCTTTCTGCTGAATATTTGGAGATGTAAAAACGTGGAATTGATTTCATCAAGTGGGAAAAACAGGATTTTTCGAGAGCGACTGCAAAACAGCCCCCGAATCCCGCATGGAATGGGCTTATAAATAATTCAATTTGTATTGTGCCGATAAATTCGACATTCTTTGATACAATTTGGTTCCATTTCTATTGAATTCGGTCCGACCGAAATCGATGACAAGTGAATTATTGGCCTGCGTTTATGTTGTGAAAAAACGATAATTTACCAGACATGGCCACGAAACCGGCAACCCCCAGTTGTGTTAAAGAAACGCGAATATTGAAGCCACTCAATCAAAAACCCCAATCAAGTTGATGGACGGCAATGTTAATAATTAGAACCCCTGGATAGCCACTCCAATTATCCAAATGTTAATGAATGCAACATTTCGTTCAGTTTGGAATTAGTTTTGATTGATATCTGGCGGAATCAAGTTAAATCAAAGGCCCAAAATCGCCTTACCGCTACAGAGAAGGGTTGAAGGGTGACTATAAAGCGAAAAGGCATAAAACAGGTCCAAAACCTAAACAGTAAAACCTCGTGCTAACTGTTCAGATTCACTGCTAAAGGGCTGGCAAAGCCCCTGTCTTCATTATAAAATTGCCTTAATGAAAAGAGTGTTTTCTTGGAAATTTCGCCCAATTAAAAGTAACAAATTCTCATTCTTTCAGATGGCATTTTCATTAAGGCGATCGTCAATCATTTCAGATTGGATGATTAACATTGAAGGAATGCGATTACCCGAAAAGGGATGGAAAGTCGTCCCGTGGGAATGCCCGGCAGCCCACGATTATTCTAATATTAAATTGACTTTCAAACAGTTCTGAACGGGTCTTTTTTCGGTCTCATTTGACCGTCCGTTCCGACGGAAAGTTGAAACAATAGATGGAAACTAGCTAAACTTTGCAAGTTGCCAGTTTATTCAATTATTAACCGCCGTCACAACTTTTATCGTTGGGAAATGTGCTTTTCCAGCATTGTTTCTCTAGCTCTTTGCAAAAAGTTCTTTCGTTTCTAGTTGCATTGTTGGTGGTATCAGGGTATAAAAGTTTGCGAATTTTCATATTATCGCTCTTTTGCAATCGCACTTTTCTTCCTATTGTTATTTTACTGCCTTGCTCCCGTTAGGGTTTTTTCCAAATTCTCGGGGGAATCTTGCGTATTAAGTCCCTCGTATAAAATTAACACCGTTTTAAAGTTTTAATTGCCGGAATATACAAGGCATGAGATTTCCAACTGTTTAAGATTCGAAGGGGAGGTTTTATGGTTGCGCTTTTTATACAAAAATCCAGGTTAGTTCCGCTTGGGATAAACCAGATTTAACTTTTAAAAGACTGATTATCTTGTTGCCGAAATTTTAGGTCACGCTTCTGTTTTAACTCAAGAATAAAATGCCAGTTAAGGTCCGCAGATTGGGGCCAAAAATTATAAAATTAGTTGTTCCCGAAGAGTTTCACACAATTTCATCTCGGACGTGATCTAGTTTCAGTGAGAGAAAATCGCAGTTTTGTAACTTACTCATTACGGAGTAGTTTTAAAAAATGAAAAAAAGTTATTTCTTCGTTTGCTCGAAAAGCTTTTTCACAATGAAATTTTTTTGCTAATTTGGATGAATTTTTTGAAAGCCAATCTTTTATCGCCTTTTTGGGGTCGACTAGTTTTCACAAATTTCTTGTTTTTAAATCGGGAAGCGCAGGGAGTTGGCTTACACATTAAAAAATAGGGCGTTCTTTCTTCTAGTAGCGTTGTGATTCCCATTGTGATGGGAGTTCTTGACGAATTTCTTGACGAATTTTTAAAAATACCCCAACGTACAATTTTGGCTCAAATGGTTTCAAAAATGTATTGCTCCTAAATCATCTGCTCTAGCAAGATGCTGCTTGGTACATGGCTAAAAAGGAATTTTTGTGCAGTTTATGATTTGACAGTTTTATCAAAATATGAGGATTTCGGCGAATTTTGGCAGAATTTTGAAACTACCGCTTCATATCTGAGCTTTCAAACAGCTCATTTGGAAGACCAGTTTTAAAAAATCAATTTATCTTAAATGTAATAACGGAGAATATGATTCGATATCAAGTTCTATACAGAAATTTTTGCTTTAATGGTGTCAGAAAATTGATTTTAATTGGAGTTGTTGGTAGATTTACCGGAATTTTTGAAAATACCGCTCACAAATCGTAATTCTCAAGCCGCACAGTTGACACACTAATTTTCCAAAATTAACGAAAAAATTCCAACAAAGAACATGGCTTTGCACAAAATTGTATAGAGCGATATCTGCTAGACGTTTCGTGAAAATTTCGTCACAATTGGAGTTGCTGATAAATTTGGAGAATTTTTTTAATATCGCCGTTATATCGTCAGCTGTTAAACCGCATGTGACAGCCAAGTTTTCAGAAATTAATTTTCCATAAATCGTCGTACGGAGAAAATGCTTGCATATAGAGTTATATAGAACAATGCTTCTTCAACGTTTCCTGAAAGGTTTATCGTAATTCGAGTTGCTTGCAAATATTTAGGAATTTTTTAAAACACCGCTGTGATATCTCTCACAATCTCACACAAATTAACACAGTTTCAAACATCTAATTGGCGGACTATACAAGGATGATATTTCCAACTGTATAAGAGTTCGACTCTTTTTAGGGGCGGTTTTATGGTTGCGCTTTTTATATAAATATCCAGGTTAGTTCCGGTTGGGATAAACCAGATTTACCTTTTTAAGGACTGGATATCTTGTTGTTGAGCCAAAATTTTAGGTCACGTTTCTGTTGTAGCTCAATAATAAAAAGTTAGTTAAGATCTTCGGATGGGGGGCAAAAATCATAAAATTAACAAAAAGACAATTCTATCTGAGATCTGGTTGTTCCCGAAGAGTTTCGCACAATTTCATCTCGGACGCGATCTGGATTTAGTTTGAGAAAATCGCAGCTTTGTAACTTACTCATTTGGGAGTAGTTCTCAAAAATATATTTTTCTTATGCGTTTTAAGCTAGCGAGTTACTTTATACCTGGTTCAAACAAGCTTTCTTATTTCTTCGTTCGCCCGGGAAGCTTTTTCGCGACGAAAGTTGTCTATCAATTTGGAGGATTTTTTTAAAAGCCAATGTTTTATCGCCTTTTTGGAATCGCTCAATCGAAGACTAGTTTTCACAAATTCATTCGTTTTAAATCGGCAAGCGCAGAGAGTTGGCTTATACATGAAAAAATAGGGCGTTCGTTCTTCTATTACCTTTGTAATGGTTAAATAGGAGTTTTCCGCGAATTGTTCCAACATTTTCAAAATCCTGCTTTCATATCGCAATCATGTAGTATTTTGTTTTGTTTTGTTTACTCGCTTTGTCCATAAAATTTGTGAATTTTTCCGTGGCAATAAAGCACATTTTGATATGATTTTGAATTCTCAAGTCGCACAGTTCTTCTCATTCTCAAGCACAACAATCTCGCTTTGCACACAATTGTGTAGAGCGATGTTTGTTATACGTTTCGTGAAAATTTCATCATTATTAGAGTTGTTGGCGAATTTTTAGAAATTTTGAAAACTGTCGCTGTTACTTCGCAGCTCTGAAACCGCAGTTTTGACACATAAATTTTCAAACATTAATTTCTCTTAAATCTTTCAATCAAGAATATGGCTTTGCACAGAATTGCAAAAAGCGATGTTTCTTCTACATTTTCTGAAAGGTTCATCGTAATTCGAGTTGTAGGTAAATTTTGAGGAATTTTTGGATACACCGCTGTGTGAGCGGTATTTTTTTCGGCAAAGAACCCCCTATTTTGCCATGCATAAGCTAACCCAACCAATAAAATCCGATTTAGAAGAAATTTGTCAAAACTGGTCTGCGAAATGGGCGACTCGAATATCGCGATAAAACATTGGCTTTTAGAAAAAACATGATTTCAATATAAATATACATTTGTTTAGAGCGATCGTCGTTTTACGTTTCGTGAAAATTTACTCGTAATTCGAGTTGTTAGTAAATTTTGAGAAATTTTTCAATATGGCGGTCTCATTGCAACCCTTAAACCGCAGATTTGACAAACAAGTTTTCAAAAATTAATTTCTCTTAAATTTTCCACTTAATTTTCCATTTAATTACCGCTATTATAACTAAACCAAACTGCACATTTGACAGAGTAATTTTCAAATTTCAATGACTTCTAAAGCTGTCAAATGAGAATAAAGCTTCACATTTAAGTAAGTGTATATAGCGATCGTTTCCGTACGTTTGGTCAAAGTTTCATCGCAGTTGGCGCAATTTTTATAAATTTTGAACAATTCCGTTTAACAACAATTTTCAAAAATCTATTTCTCTTAAACCTGGAAATCGAGAGGATCAACTCACATACTATTCCCTAAAGCAAGTTTGGCTCGACATTTTTGGCTGGTATTCTGGCAATGAGAGTTGTTGGTGAATTTAAGTAACAATAATATTGCTGTTGGATCGAAAAATTATTTTGAAGCAAAAATAATACATTCAACAAAGTCAGTGGCGTTGTGACTATCGAAATCTAGTTCCGTGCTCGAGGAGATCGGTTTCTCGATTTTGCTCTAGAAAATCACCACTTTAGTAACATATAATCGTTGATTGAAAGAGTATATATGTTATAGTCTTTCAATCAACGATGTAATCTTGGTAGTCGGTCAATATGAGCAGTCACACCCCTGTTTTACCAACGAAAAATTACCCACTGAACATAATTTAGTGCGTTCTTAAGTTGCAGAGGTCAGTGTAACTCCGAAATAGTTATCACAACTTGAAAACTTTTAATTGACTTTTGTGTAATCTTGCTGTTGGGTCAAAATTATCAATAGCGATTCTGTGAAGCAGAAAATCATCTAAGTGACGAAAGTCAGTCTCTCTGTGTCTCGTGAAGTCCCGTGTCGCGCCCGAAAAAATCCGTTTCTCGATTTTGCTTTGATGAATCACACATTAGCAACATGTAATCTTGCTATTCGGTGATAACGTCACACCTCTGTTTTATAAACGAAAAGTAATCCAATTGACATAATTTAACGCCTTCTTAAGTTCTGAAAGTCAGCGTGATCTCGGAAGGATTTACGCTACAACTTCAAAGTTATTATAATTAACTGATTTATTTTCCTGAGGAAAGATAGGAATATCATAAATTATCATTGACTTCTGTGTGATCTTGCTAAATTCTCACTAATCTAGTTGAAAGAATTCAGTGCCTCTTCGGGTCCGGGAATCGAGTGTAGGTCCCAAAAGGTTTGACACAACTTAAAAACTGTTATAATTAACTTGTAATCTTGCTATGTTTGTTAAACCAAAATCATTTAATTTTCAAAAGTCAGTGTTACAGTTTGTTACTCTTGAAATCCAGTGTCGCGCCCGAAGGGTTCGACTTTTTTTTTGGCTCAACAAAATTACGCTTTAGTGTAATAAAATGATCAGTCGCGCCTCTGTTTTTAAAGCAATAATAATTCAATTCAGTAAATTTGGCACCTTTGTGAGTCCTGAAAGACAGTCTAATCCCAAAGTGCTTTTAACAACACGAAAACTGGTATAACTGGCTTGTATTCTTGCTGTTGATCCATAATTAGTGGTCACGCCTCTGTTTTTGAAGCAAATGTAATCCAATTACCATAATTGAATGCCTTTATGTATTTTAAATCCTAATGCTTTGAAGTAACTTGAAAATGATCATTATTTACTTGTAATCTTGCTGATGAAGCAAAATTGTCGGTCAAGATTTTGCCTGTGAAGCAAGAATCACCTAAGAAACAAACGGCAGTTTCTTCGTGACTTTTGGCTCGGGAAAATGACGCTTTTGTTACTGCTCTTGCTATTGGTTAAAATATTCTGTCGCGACCCTGTTTTTGAAGCCAAAACTCTCAATTAACAGAATTTCCGACTTTGTTAGTTTTGGAAGCCAACGTAATTCCGAAGTGGCTGTGACAACATGAAAACTTGTAGAGTTGACTTGTAGTCTTGCTGTTCGGACAAAATGTAATCCCATGAACAGGAACAATTAATTCCTTCATGTGTGCTTGAATCCAATGGATTGCCCAAAGGGTTTGACGCAACTTGAAAACTGTAATAGTTTACTAGCATTCTCATGGGCCAAAAATTATCGGTTACGACCCAAACTTATCGGACAGATGGAGCAGTCTGAGAGAACGGCAAAACTGACATTATCTTGATTTGGCTCAGGAAAATAACACTTTAGAAACTTGTAATCTTGCTATTGGATCAATATGATCAGTGGCGCCCCTATTTTTAAAGCATTAATAATAAATTTTACACACTTTTCAGCCTGCCTGACTGTCGAAAGTCAATATAATCCCGAAGTGCATTTAACAACTTGAAAATAGCTATGGTTGACTTGTAATCTTCCCGTTGGGTAAAATTCATCGGTTACGCATCTGGATTTGAAGCAAAAATCGTTCAGTGAACAAAAGTTTGCGCATTTTTGAGTACTGGAATCCAGTGGCGTCTGAAAACCTTGCGACAACTTGAAAGTGACATAACTGACTTGAATTGGAGTTGTATTGTATCTTGCTGTGCGGTTAAAATTATCGGTCACGCCTCTGCTCCTAGAGCAAACATAATCCAGTTAATCCAGTCTAGTCCCTTCTTGGGTACTGCGATCCAGTGTAGCTCCTAAAGGGTTTGGCAAATCCTCAAAACTGTAATAATTAGCTTATAATCTTGCTGTTTGGTTAAAATTATGGGTCCCAACTCTGTTTGTTAAGAAATAGCGAGAATCATCTAATATTCAAAAGTCTTCGTGACTTGAAATCCAGGATCGGGCCCGAAGGGTTCGACTTCGACGAAGGGCAAAACTGACATAATCTTGACTTGGCTCAGGAAAATCACACTTTAGAAACTTGTAATCTTGCTATTTCTCCAAAATGATCAGTCACGCATCTGTTTTTATAGCAACAATAATTCAATTTACAGCTTTCTCAACCTTCGTAAGTATTGAAAGTCAATATAATCCCACAGCGCTTTTGACAACATGAAAATAAAAATCAAACAAACAAGTTTTTTATAATGAAGTGTGTACATTATCATCAGGGCCATTGTCAAAACAGAAGCAAACATCCCCAATATCAATACATGTCAAACAATGGTCAAAAAAGTCGAAAATAGGTAAAACTGGTTAAAACGGTCTAAAATGGTTAAAACTGCAGATAACAAACTTAGGAGAAACAGACCAAAGTTAAAATTAAAATGATAACAAAACAATTAAATAAAAATTAAATTAAAAAAACTTGATCAGTACGGCGACGATTCTGATCATCAACTAGAAAATAGTTATGATTGACTTCTAATCTTGCTGTAGGATCACATTCATCAGTCACGCCCCTGGGTTTGAATCAAATATCATCCAGTTAACAAAAGTTTACGCGTTTTTTGACTACCGGAAGCCAGTGACGCCTGAAAAACTTGTGGCTACTTGAAACCTGACATAACTGACTTGTAATCTTGCTCGAGGGACAAAATTATCGGTCACGCCTCTGCTCTTAGAGCAAATATAACTTAATTACTATAATTTAGTGCCTTCTTGGCTCCTGAAGTTTTGTATAGCGCCCAAAGAATTTGCGAGAAATTGAAAACTCTTATCGTTGACTTGTAATCTTGCTGTTAAGACAAAATTAACAATCGCGCATCTGTTGTTAAACTTAAAGCAACAATAATTCCATTAAAATAATTTTGCGCCTTTGTGAGTTTTAAGAGCCAGTGGGACTTGAATGGCCACAACTTGAAAACTGACATAATTGACTTGTAATATTCCTCTTGGGTCAAAATTATCACTTATCTCCCCGTTCCTGAATGAAACCTAGTAGTAGTAGAATTAGCAGAACTTTGCGAACATAACATAACTTGAAAATTGATATGATTCACCCGAAATATTGCTGTTGGGTCAACATGATCAGTCATGCACTGTTTTTCAATAAAAATAATCCAACTAACAACATTTTAGTGCGAGAATGCAGTGTGGTATTCAAACAGTTTGGCACAACTCGAAAACTTTTCTAGATGACTTGTAATCTTGCCTGCTTCTTGCAACGGCGTGACCGATCGGTCACGCCGTTGTTTTCGAAACAGAAATAACTTATTTAACAGAATTTAACGGCCTATTGAGTCCAAAAGCCCAGTTTAGTGATGTAAGGGTTTAATTCAACTTGAAAACTGACACAATGTTATTTCAGTTTTATAGTATCGCAATTTGAAAACCTGTAATCTTGCTCTAGGGCGAAAATGCTCAGTTACACATCCTGAGGCAAAAATCTTTTTGTGGAAATTTACCCAGTTAAGAGAACTTACTGTTTTTTAAAGTTGTGCCAAAAACGTCTAACACAACTTGAAAAAGAAAATAATTTTGATTTAAGTTTAGGAAATCACCCTCTAGAAATGTTTAACCTTGCTAATCACTTTTATGTTTTTGTGGCAAAAATCGCACACTTAACCAATACAAACCCAGTGACGTACCTAGAAGGTTTGAGTTAAATAGATACTAGATTCGAATTGAAAATACCACCCTTTAAGGACATGCAATCTTGTTGGATCCATCTAGTCTGTCACGCCTTTGGTTTTGATGCAAACTCATAAAGTTAACAAACAAATTTTCTCTTTAGAAACTTGTATATTGTTCATGAGTCGACACGATCAGTGACTGCTCTATTTTTGAGGCAAAAATCATACAACTTACAAAAAGTCGTGCTCGAAGCAAAATCTGATTAACGAATATAATCTTCATAAAGCTATAAAAAATGACGCTTTAGGACCTGGTAATCTTGATTGTGTGGCACACAATCGGTCTCCCTTTGCTTTGTTTATGCAAAAGTTGAAAATTTAACAAAAAGTCAGTGTTTTTCGGCGATTGTCATTTCAGTGTGGTGCCCAAAAGACGAGGAAACTTACAAAACATTGAAAACTTAAAAAAAAGAACGGAAACCGAAGTGAATCTTTGCAGATGTAAACTATAGACACTAAAAAATGTGAATGGAAACTTAAAAAAGTGGAAAGAATTGAAACTGATACTGGCCGATTTGTATCCAATAAAGTACTCCTATTTCAAAGATGCGTTTTGCAGCATAGGACATGAAGAAATTTCTAATTGCCCGTCGCATGCCAGTGAGTTAATGAATCACAAAAACTGTCATTTTGCACAACTGAGCAAATATTTGCACGTGGACAAAAACTGATTGCAGGAAATATAAATTTGACGGTTTAACTAATCGGTTGGTTATGCGTGCAATTTCCATAAAACGGGAAAGCATTCAGTCGAACAGTTACATAAGTTACAACAATTTATACAGAACTGTGGGGCTGTGTGTCAGTTTTTTTTCCCTGGGCGTTCATCCACCGGAGTTATTAGCGGCTTGTGGGCAACAAATAGCCGCCCCAAAACCGATTTTTGTAGCATTTTTTGCGGACTCAATTATCAGTGGCGTGCGGAAAAGTTGCCAAATCGACTTTACCTACAGGACTAAAAATTAGGGTGGCCCAGTTGGGTCGCCCTTAAGACCTCCCCGCTAGACTTGAGGAAATACATGCACATATTTACCGACGAAATATGCAAAACAAAACGGAATATTCTATTATTCAATATAACTTTCCCCCTCATGTACATGGAGGAATTTGCCATATTTGCTTCTTCGAGCGCCAACAATGCCAGAAGGCAATCGGGGCGGCAGGGTGGCAGTATGGGGATCAGTGTCTGGAATATTAAACAACTTCATAGGTTTGTGTCTGATGTGGTTTCACTTATTATGGAGACAAACTGAGGCTCAAATTGAGAAAGTTTCGCGATGCACAACGACAAATCAGAATTAAAGTTACGTCGAACTAATTGGCATCACAGCGACGAGGTGTAAAGAGGCTTCAGAGCGACGAATAGACTGAGCACTTAGCTCTTTGGCAGCCGAAATTTCTCCTTTTCCTAACCGCAATTTACAACTGCGAAAACTGTGTTTACACACAAAAAACTTCTGAACCAAACAAAAGTAGGGTTCTACATTTCTACCCTGTATAAAAGCAAACTGAACCCCGAATCACTACGATAGAATGGTACTCAATTAGCTTATAATGTATACTAAAATTGAAGTTTCAGAGAAACCCCATAAATTCCTTATTTTTGTTAGTTTGATAAATGTAAATTACACAATTGACACTGCGTTTTCACTTAAAAAAAAATGTCCCTTCCAAGCTAATGGATGAATTCCCAATTTCCTCCACCTTGAAAAGATTTTTCACGAAACACATGCGAAAAGGATAGTAAAAATCTCACGACATTCTGATGTTTGCGAGTTGGGTAAATCTGAGTCTTAAAATTGATGTTTTCTGTGAACTACGTTCTCGCCTGAAATATTCGTACGTAAATCGGAGTTTCAGAATTCAGGTGTTGAGACAACTGTGTTCTTGGCTTAAAAAATGTAGGTCTTCTGCACTAAATCAAGAAATAACTAGATAATGTTCCCGGTTTTAGAAACCAAAAACCTCGGCTCAAATAACGCAAAAGTTTCATAAAAATTTCTCAAAATTGTGATTCGAACACCAGTTTGGTAAATCTGAGTTTCATAATTGATGTTATCAGTCAACTGCGTTCTCGCCCTAAAAAGATCACATCGCCGAATTTAGAAAACACTAGCGGCTAGAAACCCGGAAGGTTTCATAAAAAATAGCACAAAACCTTAATTTGTGCCAGCTTAGCAACTCCGACCAACTTCTCCCATGCTTAAAGAAGAAGCGAATAGAAATTTTCCTCGTCTTGACATAGAGAACTTGAAATAGAGAACACTGGGCTCTAAGGATTCAGAAAGTTTCGCATAAATCCCACAACATTTTTATTTAACAAGTTGGCTAAATTTGGGTTTCGAAATTGATGCTTTCAGTCAACTACGCGCTCGCCTTTAAAAAAATCCAGTACGCCAAACTAAGCCAAGAAATAATAGCACTAAGACTAATAACACGATTAAGACACCCCCAAAACCCAATACACAACCCTTCCACCCAACTACTATACGAACGCACAAACATGACAAAGAGATATTTCGGAAGACTCATACATTTACAAACTAAATGGACAAAAAACCCCCACAACTGGACCATACTGAACCCCCTTTGTATTATAAGACCGGCCAGACAATCACGGTTCCCTTTCCCTACATCAACGCTAGTCGAACGCCTACAAACGCCACAACTAACACAATAAGTCTAGTATTATTTTATTTGAGTTTGGGCAATATTAGCTATAGTTTAATTTTTGAAATTTAGTTGTAAATACATGGGCAGAAAGACCATGTGATCGATAGCCTTTTTCTCAGGAAATAAGGATTAAATATATATATGAAATGAAATATTTATTTGAAACAAAAATTAAATGAATTTGCTTCATTGTTCAAACTCTTAACATTTACCAAATTGTAGGTTTTGTACTATAAACACGCCTACACAACACAAACAGGAACGACGCCAATTTTGCATCGCCCTGTATTTATCGGGGTAGCTCCAGGTAAGCTCCAAAAACCTGTAAAAAAACATCTCGAATTTATAACAATCTGTATATTATACAGAGTCTTCCGGTGATTCCACTGTAAAAAAATATTAATGCAAAGTTTAAGAAAGGATCCAAGACGCTTTTTTAATTTGCACTAATTACGTCATTAGCACAGAGCTTTGTTTTTCATGCTAATCGAATCGAAATTTCCTCTTGAGGAAAAATGGGGCCTGCGGCGGCTCTCCGTCCCCCCAAATTTGCAAACTGTTTGGTTCCTTGTCCTGGTAATTCGGAAAGTTTTTGAGCCGAATTTCAATGAATTCATTATGGAAACCCATCAGTCACGGAAAGTCGAGCCGATTTTGATACGAGCAAATAATGGAAATATATACAAATCTTTACTTTGCGTTCCTTTCAAATTGGCCATTGCAAGTCCCTTAGGGAGATTGTCAGTTTGTTATCGACGTTCCAAATAACGGATATCCTGAAAGTTTGAATAAATATTTACTTTTTGGTTTCAGTATACAGGGTGATTCAAAATTTGCGACATTCCTTTTAAGGGGCGATAGAGGCTTCCTTTGGGGAGTACGAGAAAATAATTGAAAATTTTTTTTCGAAAATTTCTAGAAGATATTAACAGTTGAACATCGAATTTCAACTTTGTTATTAAGCATAATTTTGAAATTGTTCCATGTTTAATTGGTAGCATATTGTAGTACTTAAGCATTCAAAAAGAAAAATTACGATCTTTGCTTCAAATTACGAACATTTTTATTTTAAAAAAGTTCTCTTCTACAATTTTTTGATGAAAAAGCAGAGCGGCAATGATGTTTTTTGCCATTAACAGATAGTTACAGGTGGATAGCCCTTGTCAATAATAACAATAATTTGTCAAACTGTGACTTACTTTGA
>NW_026017110.1:42773547-42791030 GCF_020466585.1 Dendroctonus ponderosae | reverse complement strand
ATTTGTCAAACTGTGACTTACTTTGAATTTCCTTTCACGAAATTGCGGATATGCGATTAGTTCAGGGGAAATGCTACAGTAACATAGCAGAAGCTGAAAGAACTCCAGGACAGTGGTTCCAGGAAGGACGACCATCGATGTTCGGGTTCCAAGCACAGAGGAACAAGTATTGGACATAATCGCATCAGGGACTTCCAGGGGCACTCAGAGCACAATAACTGACACTTTCCCATACACCAAATAAATACCGGCTACATTCCTATCACGTTTGTACGATACACACAGCACAAGGATATACAAATGGAGCACGAGTTAATGAACTGAATACGAGAAGCTGCTTGATGAGAGTGGATAATCAGGAGATTACACAGGCACCAGCTTGTTTGGAGTTAACCATTCAAATGTTTGGTGTTGTATGGTTGATTTATAAACACCAATATTCGAGGTTATGAGAACAGCTTGACATTTCGTCAACAAATTTTGTTGAATTTACCGTTTATCCTTGTCTATCTTATTGTCAGTCTCTATAATTCTATGGTTACAGGAGTTTTAAATAATTACGAAGCCACAGGTATTTGTGCAATGTTAATTAGGCAGATTACCTTGAAAAACATTTCTGCTGTATTTCTAATATAGTTTTTTGCAAATTTCTCAGTTTTTAATAACAATTAATTTATTTTACTCTTTTTTCTGCATTCCTTTAGCAGCGCCAGACAACTCCTCCAGAGGAATGACATCTATTTTCAATCACCCTGTATATTCAACTTGGATAGGTATTTGCTAGTTTATAGGCAGATATTTTGAAACATTGACAGAAAACCAGTTTTTTCTCGGGATTTTTGCAGTGTAACCTACAGAAGAAACAACAAACGCTGAAAATTTCGCATCAATCAGCAGTAAAGGGGCGATTTGTTTAGAAACTTTTTAAACATGCGCGATCTCAATTAGGCCTGGGTAACACTGTGTTGAGTTACGTTATTGAGTTATTGCCGCTCTCTGAGTTAACGAGTTGTAACTCATCGGTTAATGAGTTATAAGTCATTTATTAAAGCTTTACGAGACCCGAGCCTGGAATTTTCACATTTGAAAAAAAGTTTATCAACAGTGGAAACAACAGAAAAAGTAATCTAGATTTTCCCAGCAACAGAGCTGAGACTAAAGAAAGTCGACGAGTTTTCTTGTAAAATCGATCTCTTAATTTTTTTGCTTTTTCAGTCAGGAAAATACTTTTTAAAAAAGAACCAAAATTAATCATTAGGGTTTTGTTTAAAGGAACTTTAAATATCTTCAGAGCGATGTGGGCGGCCAATTTTCCAAATAATTTGTTGTAAACTTTTGCTTTCAGTAAAAACACTAAATAAAATTATTTTTATTATGTTTATATTTTCATCAATCAAGGAAAGGCTAATTTTTACGAAATTTTTATAGCTTTTGCACTCGAACCTGCATTTTCAACAATCGCCACCCGTTTAAAAAATCATAAAAAACAACGATTTCTACTTCAAATCCAACACCTTGACAGAGTGTAATCAAGACGACCAAAATTTACTAAATTTCACGCACCTAAACACCAGTAAAGGTTGGGATTTTACATTTCACATCTTAGATCTTAAAATTGCAGTTTACATCAAATGGAATTAAGAAAACTAGAGTAAAGATCTCTTAAGAAACCATCTTAAAAAAATACCATTTTAATCCATTAAAGACCATCTTAAGAAAATTCAATTCAATAGCGAGCACAAAATTTGCTTGTGTATTCCTACAAACCATAGCATAACCATCAACCCCTAACTTCTCTAAATTCCAAATGAATCTAATTAAGGGCAGATTTTAAAAAAATTTAAACATGCAAAGTTAAAATTTAATTTTCAACTGCTTCTCGTTTCATACGAATGATGAGGAAATAAAGACTTTTAGATACAAATTTAAATATAGATCATTTTGCATGAAGTAAGCAAGACATGAAGAGCCAAATTGACTAATATTCACTAAAATTACAGCTGTATATACAGCCAACCTATAGGTTGGCTGTAAAAAAATTGTCAGTCTAGAAGTAGGGCAAGTTTTCCAGCACAGTTTGTACATAATGTAACTTAAATATAAAGCCAAAAATTATCATAAATTAGCCAAAATTTAAGAAAGAACTGATTTTTCAGAAGCTATTGAAACTCCAGTCTCAAGAGAAAATCGTAAAACAACGGAAGTTTCGAATTGCATCCTTTCCGCCTCAAAAAAAAATCATAAATTCACGAGATCAAGACCCAAATTGACTAAATTTCACTCAAATTGAAACAAAGACTTATATTTTAAAAGATTCCTAGCCCTTGAGGTTAAAATTGAAGTTTGATTCCAGCTTTTCTCAGAACATTCCCTAGCCAAGAATAAAAATAACCTTTCCATCAGAGTTTTTACAGCATGTACCCAAAGCATCAAGCCACAAATTCACTGAATCTAACTGAAACTCAGGAAAGAGTTGATTTTGTAAAACGTTTAAAACTTGCTCAGTTAAAATATTATTTTCGATAAACATTTCGTGTCTGAAAAAAATTATGAAATTAAGAAATAAGTTGAATGTAACGCAGTTAAGGGGTGTATTCAAGAGATCTAGGCCGAAATTTACTACATTTCACCCACATTCAAACTGCAAGATTGCTTTTTACGAGATTGCAAACCATACACCTTAAAACTACAATTTACTTCCAGTGACTATTACTATATTATAAATATTATACCAGAGGCATTTTAAGAAATTTCTGTAGTCAACAGCGAGTACAAGTTTGGCTTCAGGATTTTTACACAACGTATATAATCATCTGTCTAGACCCGGGTAATTTTTAGGAGTTGGTGCAGTGCAACGCAAATGGCTTGGTGCGCCAACTCAACGATCCGGCGCAGTAACTCAGTTACGTTGCTGGGAAAATATTTATGACCTTTTTTTACTTGTTTTTAGATTAACTTCAGGGACTACTTATTAATAGCGTTTTTAAAATTTCTTCAAAATTTCACAAATTTTCCGTTTTAGCCAATCAATAACTCATTCCTCTAAATGCTCAATTTTCTAAAGTTTCACTTAAACTGCCGGCAAACTTAAGGTATTTTCCGTGAAAAAATATTAAATCAATTTCGAAACCTTGGTCGCTTTGTAAAAAGTTTCGAATTCCTTTCCGAACATCGAATTTGGAACAAAAATTAAATCATTTTCTATCAAAAAACGAACAGAATAAACGAAATTTTATAACAGAAGAACGTTTTGTTTGGAAATCTCGTCACCTTAATTAATCTGAAGACTGTAGAGTTTGTTAAAAAATGTGTTTTTTTTTGTTTTTACTGAATTGTTTTTGTTTTACTTTCTACTGAAAAACACTCTATTTTGTAGTTTCACATCAAAATACTGACGATCTTGAGGTCTTTTACTCGAAAATTTACAAGATAAATTTATAGTTTTGTAAACATTTGACAAAAACTTTTTTCATCGTCGAATTCGAGACGAAAAGCAAAATAACATCCTCCCGTCTTTTACCGAAAACGAATAAGGTTTTCTCCAAAACCGATTACAATTTATTACTTTTCAGCCAAAAAATACAAAACTTATTTTGCTAGAAAATTCGGCTCATTCATCATTTTTCAGCTTCGAATTCGGCACAAAATCCAAATAATTGTATTCAGTATTTTACCGAAAGTAATTAAGATTATCGTGAAAAATCGACCAGAGTAAGGGTTTCCAAAAAAAATGTTTGAAAAATTCGCCCTTGTCATCGCGCTCTGAAGATTCGGAAAGTGCCTTTAAATTTTCAGGTTATTTTAGTTTTAATAAAGTTTCTTTCAAACAATTCTTCCTACACATAAAGCGCATCACTTTTTAGTTAAAAAACGGACAATCTTCAGGTGTTTTCCGTGAAAAATGTTATTAGAACACTCGCATCTTTAACCGCTTTGAAAAAATTTTTGGAATATTCTAAAATAATTAATTCTGGGTCTAAAAATATTTTCCCGAACTAAAAAAGTGAAACTCTATAATAATTTATTTAGAAAACTCTTGGAAACTGGCGCTTCTTCACTTTTAGGTCAACATGTCTAAATAACACTGGGTCTAAACAGAAAGACCGCGTTTTTGCTAACGTTTTACTGTCAAATAGTGGCAAACTGAATCTTTCATGCAAAAAATTAAGGAATTGATTTTACAAGAAAACTCGTCGACTTTCTTTGGACTCAGTTCTGTTGCTGGGAAAATTTAGATAACTTTCTGTAGTTGTTTGAACAAAGTAGTATAATCTTGCTAAGAAAAAATGTTGATGACCTTTTTTTAAGATGTGAAAATTCCAGTCTAGGGTCTAGTAAAGCTTTAATACATAACTTATAACTCATTAACCGATGAGTTATAACTCGTTAACACAGAGAGCGGCAACAACTCATTACGCAACTGAACACAGAGTTACCCAGGCCTAATCCGATGATAAATTTTCTGAATTTAAAGCGGGTGAATGAAGGGCTGATTTTTTAGAAGCTTTTGAAACTTGCGCGGTCAAAACTGTATTTTCAACTACCTAATGGCCGATTTAAGAAAATGTGATAAAATATCGACTAGGAATGTAATAACAGGACTTCCACAGGAAGTAACTAAGACATACTAACCTAATTTTGCTAAATTTCACTTAAATCCAAACAAAGATGAGTTTTTGGGACATTCCAGAGCCTGAAGCCTGGCACTGCAGTGTTCGTAAAATGCTTATCTTTATGAGAAAATCCAATTGTAAAGAATGGGGCTCAATTTTATTCCTGACTTTTTCAGCATGTAACTTAAATATCACGCGACAAATTTGCCAAATTTCACTAAAATTGAAGATAAAGTTCATTTTTACAAACTATTAAAACGTGCACGGTTAAAATTGTTTTTCTTTTTTTAGTCAGTTTAACAAAATCATAATAAAGTAACAATTTCGATTTTAAAGACAGAACTTTTACATAGTGTAACTAAGAGATCAGGGCCCAAATTCACAAAATTTCATACAAATACAGGCAAGGCTGATTTGTGAGGATATTTCAAAGTTAGTAGCTTAAAATACATACCTAGTAATTTTCATCAAATGTTCGCCCTGATAAAAATTCCTGCCTCTAGAACAAAAACAACTTTCTCCTTCAGGGTTTTTTCAGAAGGTGGAACCTAAACAATGGGAAAATGCGCAACATTGTTTGTAATATTCTCGAAAAGTTTGATTTTTCGCCACATTTTGAAATATGCGCGGTCAACACTTAAAGTTCAACAAAAGCTTTTCGTCTAAAAAAATGATAGGAAAACAACGATTCCGAATTTAAAAACAGGACTTTACAGGGTATAGCCAAGAGATCGGGACCCGAATTCGCTAATTTGACCGAAATCCCAGCAAATATTTCTTTAGAAGATATCAAATATTGAAGCTGAATATTGCAGTTTTGGTCAAATGCCACTCGGCCTTTACAAAAATCTCAGAAATCAAGAGGGGCAATTTTAAACACAAAACTTCCACAGAGTAAAATGGAAGTGAAATCCAAGCAGAACCTGACTAAAAAACACATTCGGAATGTGGAGGCGAACGTTGCATCTTTACACAAATGCCGCCTAGTTTCGCAGAAGGAAAATTCGTTAAAAAAGAAAGTGACTTAGTTGAGGTACAGGACTTGTACAGAGTGCAGTTAGCAAAACCTGAGAAAAATTTGAGTAAGTTCTAAAAATTCAACAATTTTCGACATCAAAATTGCATTTTACCCCACTTAAGAAATGTCACAGCCAAAACATAACCGATTTTAAACGCGGGATTCCTACAGACAATAACTGAACCATCCGTCCACAAATTGGCAAAACTTCACTCAAATCCAAGCAAAATCCTGATGTGTGAGAACTGTTGAAACTTGCTCAAATCCTACACTGATTTTCAATTTTCATGCCAGCATCACTCATGTGGCTCCAGAATCCAGAGCCGTGTGCTTCATGTGGCTGAAAAAGAAATGCATAAAGTGATCCACCCAATGTTTCACCTTATCCGTGCCAGGCCGACACTTGCAAGATGCTAAATTAAATTGTCTGCCGGAAAACGAAGAAGAGCTTTTCGGCAAATTCATGGCAAAGTTTCCGGTTGCTGACGGCCAAGTGAAACATAGCGCTGGCAGGAGAAAATCGCGAAAATTTCCCATTTACCATTTACCAAGACAGCTTCGGATGCCACTTTCAAACGTCCGGAATTTACCAGTTGCATAGTTGAGTGCAACTGGATTCGAGAACCAACAAAAGCGGAATTAGTTTGATTGTTTTAAGTTAAGCTGAGTTGCTTTGAGCGATTCTTTTGATCGAAAAACATCGAGAAAAACACTGTTGAATTCTTAATGGGCGCAATTCGTCATTTTCCATTATCCAGCTTTTATTTTGCCATTTGCGAACGGACATTGTGGCATAAAAGATGTATCAAACATGCTTTACGGCTATCGGCAGGAAGCTTCTTTCGGTACTCTTTGTGCGCTGTTCGCAGGATTAATGGCCTTCTAATGTGTGGTTTCCTTAGCGGAATTTTCCAAAGTTTAGGGCCTAGTCAGAGTTTCCAGTGTTCCCAAACTTGGCAGACGCAGTCATAAAATGGCTCATTTTATGTACTTTATATGGTATTAGTTATATTACCACAGCCAACTATTGCAAATTCCTTATCGTAAAATGATCCTGCTTTGATGTGCTTCGGCACGAAGACGTGCACGCTTATCCAGGAAAAATACGTAGAAACGGCGAATTTTAACAGACCTTTAACCATTTCGTCTACTGCACCCCCGAGTGCACTGAAGCATTTAAATTCTTTGTTATTTTTGATGAATTTTTACTACATAAGATAGTTGATTCTCATTATAGTACAGTAACTTTGTCAAACCATGATTTTTCGCTAAAACGTTTTTAATTCCAGGTGGTGAACCATGCAGCCGTCCAGCAATGCCAGCTTCTACATCAGTGCAAGTGCCTCGATACGCGACAACGTTTCGGTCCTTCTCAGCGCCAATACACCAACAAGTTATGCAAATATGACACCAGTTTTGCCCTCACAAAACGTATTCGAAACGCAACTGATCACGCCACTTTACATCCTCATTTTCGTGTTGTCAGTGGTGGGCAACATGTTGGTGCTTTTCACATTGTCGAAGAACAAGAGGATGCGTACGGTGACCAATGTGTACTTGCTAAATTTGGTAAGTCGTTTTTCGTTAAATTTTTTAACCAAGGTAATCCCAGAGTTGGCATTTTCACTTAAAGAAATGAGGGTTGCAGATGTTTTTTTGGAGATTTCTCCAGGTTGATGAGTAATTGTGCCTTGATGCATACCTAGAATAAGTAGGGCGTCCACATGGAGCCCTCGATATTTTACAATCGGGCTTTAACGCGATAAATCTGGAGGAATTTTTCTTGGAACACTCGACTCCTTAACCGCTTTGCAAAACTTTTTGGAAAACTTTTTTTAGCGTTGAATTCGAGACAAATAGAAAAACAAATTTCTGCCGTTTTTCCCCAAAACCTATTAAGGATTTCTCCAAAACAGGTCACAAAACTAAAAGTTTTTAATAAAAAAACGCAAAAAATTATTATGTTCTGATGATTTCCTCCTTTTATGACAATAATGGGGTGTTTTCAGCCAAAAAAACTTAAAAAAAAAACATTTTCGGCTTCGAATTTGGCACAAAAACCAAATAATATTTTTCAATTTTTTACCGAAAATATTTAAGATTATCTCGAAAACACGAGCAGAGAGCAAAAATTTACAAAACATTATTTGGAAAATTCGCCGCCCTCATCGTTCTGAAGATTTTTAAAGTTCGTTTTCATTTTCAGGTCATTCTAGTTTTAACAAAGTTTCTATTAAGAAATTCTTTCTGCGCAAAAATCGCATGACTTTTTAGTTAAAATAATGACACTCTTCAGGGATTTTCTGTGAAAAATGATAAGATAAATTTGCTGCAAAAAATTTTAGAAAACTTTTTGCAGCTTCGAATTATGGACAAAACCCTAATAATTAATTCCGAGTTTTTTTCCAAAAATATTTCCACGAACTGAAAAAGCAAACGTTTATAATAATTTATTTGGAAAACTCTTGGAAACTCTATGTCAGGTCAATATGTTTGAACAATACTTTTTCTAAACAGAAAAATCGCGTTTTTCCTAACGTTTTACTGTAAAATACTGGTAAACTGAATATTTTATACAAAAAAATTAAGAGATCGATTTTACAAGAAAACTCGTCGACTTTCTTTGGACTCAGTTCTGTTGCTGGGATAATCTAGATGACTTTTTTTTAGTTGCTGGAACAAAGTAGTAAGAGTTTATTCATTTGCACATAAATGTTTATGACCCTTGTTTTAGATGTTAAAATTCCAGTCTCGGGTCTCGTAAAGCTTTAATAAATTACTTACAACTCATTAACCGATGAGTTATAACTCGTTAACTCAGAGAGCGGCAACTCAGTAGAGCAATTCAACAGAGTGTTACCCAGGCCTAATTTCAGCCATTGGTACTTGCGAAACGTCAACAAGAAATTATTTTCCAAGACGTCCTAAAGGCGTAAAATTAAATCTAGGACATTTTATTACTAATGCTATAATCAACTCAATAATTTTATTCAAAACTCAACTCGAAAACCCAGAATTGCACTCTCTAAGCACCCCTCCATTAAACTAAAAGTGTTAAAAGGCGACTCTTAAACATTTGCCCCTACAGGAGACCTTTTAATAGAGCCTAAACGCCGTGTCCTTCAACCATACGCTTGTTATGTGAGAATCGAGCTACAAATTTGTATTTTTCTAGCTTTGGCCGAAGGTAAGCAAGTTTAGACTTGGGGCGGCATCCCCATAGTTAAAACCCTTTCACTTTGGACGGTCATTATCCACCCTTGTTAACCCCGGGTAACTGTGCACACTAACGGAGATGGCAACTCCATTAATTTAAAACCGCCATGTGGAAATAAACAACTGGGAGATGCTTTACAGAGTGAACAGATGGGCAAAACCTCCAAGTTATTTAAAGGATTCTGATCGTGCTTCACTTGGTTCTTGGCATTTGCTCGACACGCTCGATGAATAACGGAATTTCTCAGTGTCCAAGATTTCGAAACACAGAGAGATTCATAAAGATTTAGTTAAAGAATCATAGTGGTTGTGTATTATGGGCCTGGGTAGCACTGTGTTGAGTGAGCGTTATTGAGTTGTTGCCGCTCTCTGAGTTAACGAGTTATAACTCATCGGTCAATGAGTTATAAGTTATTTATTAAAGCTTTACGAGAGCCGAGGCTGGAATTTTCACATCTAAAAAAAAGTCATCAACTTTTTTTCTGAGTAACATTTTACTACTTTGTTCAAACAACTAAGAAAATTCATCTAGATTTTCCCAGCAACAGAACTGAGTCCAATAACAGATTTAGTTTGCCAGTATTTGACAGTAAAGCTTTAGGAAAAACGCGGTTTTCTATTTAGAGACAGTGTTGTTTAGAAATATTGACCTAAAAGTGAAGAAACCCCAGTTTCTAAGAGTTTTCCAAATAATAATAATAATAATAAGAAATTTTCGCTTTTTCAGTTATAGGGATCACAGTCAGGGGAAATATTTTTGGAAAAAGACCCATAATTAATGATTAGGGTTTTGTCCATAATTCGAAGCTGCAAAAACTTTTTCAAAAATGTTTGCAAAGCGGTTAAGGAGGCGACTTTTCTAATAAAATTAATCTCAAAACTTGAACATGAAGATTGTAAGTATTTTAGCTAAGAAATGACACGATTTTTGCGCAGAAAAAAATGCCTAATGGAAACTTTGTTAACACTGGATAATTAAAAACATTTTTCTTTAGAGCGATGAAGGAGGCGAATTTTCCGAATAATTTTTCGTAAATTTTTGCTCTCTGGTCTTTTTTTCAAGTTAATCTTAATTATTTTAGGTAAAAAACTGATTAAAATTATTTGGTTTTTGGGGCAAATTCGAAGCTAAAAAGGGTTTTCCAAAGTTCCCTACAAACCGATGAATGAGGCAAATTTTCTAGCAAAAAAGTTTTGTCTTTTTTGGGTGAAAGGCCCCATTATTGTCAGAAAAGAAGGAGATCATCAGGCAATAATTGCCTTTTCACGTTTTCGATTAAAAACGTTTAGTTTTGTGATCGGTTTTGGAGATAACCTTAATAGTTTTTGTAAAATTTTTACAAAGCCATACATTTATCTTATAATTTTTTGCCTAAAAACCCTCCACATCGTCAGTATTTTTAAGTGAAGCGCTACAAAATAGAACGTTTTTGAGTAGCAAGTAAACAAAAAAATCAGTTAAAACTAAAACACGTTTTTTTTAACAAACTCTACAGTCTTCAGAGGAATGGAGGTGGCGAGATTTCCAAATAATCGGTTATAAACTTCCGCTTATTTTGTTCGCTTTTTGACAGAAAGTGTTCCAAATTCGACGGTAGAAACGGATTTCAAAACTTTTTACAAAGCGACCAAGGATTCGAAATATATTTCATAATTTTTCACGGAAAATACCTTAAGTTTGTTAGCGTTTTTAAGTGAAACTTTAGAAAATTCAGCATCTAGGGGAAAGAGTAACTTTACCTGAACTTTACCACTGAGTTGCCCAAACTTTGGATTAAGTTTGATGAAACTGAGCAAGGGAAACGTTTGAAACCGGGAAAACAGCACTCGAATTTAAAAGCGAAAAAATTCCAGACAAAAGGACCGGAACCAAAATTAGCAGAAGTGGTAAAAAGAAACTTTATTTATTAGTTGTTATTAATATTATTTATTACTAAAAGTACCCTAAATATGAACTTATTGGGTGTCAAAAACACATAAAAAGCACTCGACGCAAATAAAAGCAACTAAAAGAGTGAAGAACTTTAAACAATCAACAAAAAACACCCGATTAAACCCATTTGAATTCTAACCGCAAATGAGCATGTTTGTCCATAAACGGCTGCCTGGTAGATGCATGGTTTCCGGCGTGCCCTTTTCACAATAAACTAGCAATAATTTGGCAAACATATTTGTCGTTCTAACTATCAAATGATTCAAATTTTGGCTAAGTCATGGTTTATGGGTGATTTTTAGGTATTCGAAGAGTTTATCAAATGACCATCCAACTACTTTAAAATATTGTTTAATAGCAAATATGTTTGCAATAAAAATATGTTTTCCAGACTCTTCAAGTGAGCCGCACTAGCCACTCAAAGGAAATAACGTCTTTTTAAGACTGCCGATATAAACGGGCAACGCAAATTGGATTAGCATATTTTTCCCTGGTAGCTTCTGGCAAAGAGAAATTGAGCCCACACTTGGCAAACCCAAAGTATTTAGATCAGAAATCCGATAGGTAATCCGATAATGCGTGTCCTTTGGGCATATCCCATACATTTACTCCGCTTCGGATTTAAATCCTACTAAAAGACCGGTTTCAAAGACCACTTTCCACCGCGTGTGCTTAATCCAAGCAGGGCGTGTAGAATTGTCAACAGACACTATTTACTGGTGGATTATCCACAGGACATTTATGGCAAAACGCTCATTCGGTTTGGGCCTTATTAAACTGTTATTGGTGGAAACGAGAATTCATTAACAAAGTCTTTGGCTTTGTTGCCAAAAGTCCATAAATCCTACATGCTCCAGTTAGCATGCGACTTTTCCATTGTGTGGCTGAATTGATGGCGGTCTGCGCTATCTGGATCTCAAAGTCCAGGCTTTATTCAAATTTCCCATCTTAGCATAATGCTCTTTCATCAAAAAAACTAGTTTCTAGTGGGTTGCCACAAAACGCTGATTTTCTCATGCAAATGCTCCCCACGATCATCTTGTTTCGATGCGAACGACTGCAAGAATCGCATTTTACCCAAAAAAAGTATTTTATCGCTAGAAGAGGCGGATGAGAAAGTTTCCATTACATCGCACTGACCAAGCGAAGAATGGAAAATTAATGCTAAGTGCCGCTGAATTTAGTTGTAACAATGCAATAATTTATCATCTTGAAAGGTGGAGAAATGGAAAAAGAATTATTGGCAGAAACTTTGCCGGCCTGAGCCCTTGAGTACTTTGGAAGTTTTATTAAGACTGCAATCGCCACTGGTCTAAACTTTAATTCTCCACGTGAGTTTTCAGTGGATTAATCAACGAAATTGGTCTCCAGACATTCGAATATGGAGTTTCTCTAAGAAAAATAATTTTATTTCAGGCAGTCGCCGACCTACTTCTAGGGGTGTTTTGCATGCCCTTTACCTTGGTGGGACAAGTGTTGCGCTCTTTTATCTTCGGAGCCGCCATGTGCAAGCTCATCCCGTACTTTCAAGGTAAGTCGAATTTTTATTGGGTACCTACTTGCATGCAGCAGCAATAGGCCTGGGTAACACTGTGTTGACCTGCGCTAATGAGTTGTTGGTGCTCAATGAGTCAACGAGTTATAAATCATCGGTTAATGAGTTATAATTCAATTATTAAAGCTTTACGAGACCCGAGGCTAAAATTTTTACATCTAACAAAGATCTTCAACATTTTTTCTGAGTAACGTTTTACTGCTTTGTTCAATCAATTTAAAAAAAGTCATCTAGATTTTCGCAGCAACAGAACCGAGTCCAAAGAAAGTCGACGAGTTTGCTTGTGAAATCGATCTCTTAACTTTTTGGCATAAAAGATTTAGTTTGCCAGTATTTTACTGTGTTCTTCAGTCGCTCGCGTTGTTAAAAATATTGACCTAAAAGTTACGAAACGCCAGTTTTCAAGAGTTTTCCAAATTAAATATTATAAACTTTCGCTTTTTCAGTTCAAGAAAATATTTTAGGAAAAAGTCCCAGATTTAATTATTAGGGTTTTGCCCATAATTCGAAGCTGCAAAAAGTTTTCCAAAAATGTTGCAAAGGGATTAAGGAGGCGCGTGTTTCATCAAAATTCATCTTATAATTTTTCACAGAAAATGTCTGAAGATTGTAAGTATTTGAACTAAAAATAATGCGATTTTTGCGAAGAAAGAATTGCTTAATAGAAACTTCGATAAACTAGAATGACCTGAAAATTTAAAGAAACTTCAAAAATCTTCAGAGCGATGGCGACGTATATTTTTCAAATATTTTTTTTTTTTTTACTTTTACTCTCTGGTCATTTTTTAACGATAATCTTAATTACTTTCGCTAAAAAAAACTAAAATTATTTGGTTTTTGTGCCAAATTCGAGTTGAAATGGCTTTTCAAGTTCGCTGCAAAACCGATGAATGATTCGAATTTGTTTGCAAAACTTATTTTGTAATTTTTGGCTGAAAAAAAACCATTATTAAGAATTAGATTATCAGAAAATAACGCTCTTTTGCGTTTCCTATTGAAAACTTTTAGTTCTGTGATCGCTTTTGGAGAAAACCTTAACGGTTTTCGGGGAAAACGGGAGAAATTTACTTTCGATTTTGTCTCAAATTCGACAAGTTTTTGTAAAATTTTTACAAAGCCCTAAATTCATCTTATAATTTTTCGCGTAAAAGACCTCTAGATCGTTAGTCTTTTTAAGTGAAACTCTAGAAAATAGAGCGTTTTTGAGTAGAAAGTGAAGCAAAAAAAAAACAGTTAAAACTGAAAAACCCATGTTTTTAACAAACTCTACAGACTTTAGAGGAATGGAGGTAACGAGATTTTCAAATAATCTGTTTTTAATTTTCCCTTATTCTGTTCGTTTTTTGATAGAAAATTATTTGATTTTGGTTCCAAATTCGACGATGGAAAGGGATTTGAAAACTGTTTACACAGTGACCAAGGATTCGAAATTTATTTCAAGAAAACGTAACGTGGCTAAAACGAGAAAATTCTGAAGTTTTGAAGAAATTTTAAAAATATTATTAATAAATGCATCTTAAAATAAATTTAAAAACCAGTTAAAAAAAGTCATCAACATTTTCCCAGCAACGGAACTGAGTGCCGGTGCGTTGAGCTGGCGCACTAAGCCATTTGGGTAGCACTGCGCCAACTCAAAAAAAATTATAATAAAATGAATATAATAATAAAATAATAATAATAATAACAAAATATAATAAAAGGGTGGACATTTACTATTTATTTTATCATGTCCACCAAGTGGTTTGGATACAATTAAATGGTAATTAATGTCAACTTCGCTATCAAAAAATACAAAGTATCGCTTCTGCTAGGCTCAGCATGATTCAACAGGTGAGGTAAACAGTTCGGTTCTAAAAATATTGGATTAATTTGGGAAATAAACTATTTTTAAATTAATCTTAACCACGAAATCTAGCACACCGGAAGAAAAAGTAAATTAAGGAAAAATAAACGGATAATCATTGCGCAATCATTCCACCGAGGAATTATATCAAATGCCATTGAGCAAAAAGGGAAAATGATCCATTGGACGGAAAACATGACATTAACAACAGCTGGGAGAAGCTAAAGGGAAATTAGCCGGAACACGAAAGGCAAACCTAGGGAAAGTAGGACCTAACTAGACACCCTGATGTTGCAAGGAATTCTAAGAGCAATGCAAATGCAAGATTCTCAAAAGTACAAAAGAAATAGAAATATCACCGACATTCTAGTGAGACAAGTTAAAAACAAATACTGATAATGGAAAACGACTTCTACAGACTCAGAGATCAGAAAACGGAAACAGGTGAGCTAATAGAAGTAACCGAATATCAAAGGAAACCTTGGTGAATTACTTGAAGGAGTTAGTCAAAAAGCAGCAGGTTCAAATGGAAAACTTCAAACCCACTACT
This sequence comes from Dendroctonus ponderosae, assembly GCF_020466585.1. Taxonomy (NCBI): domain Eukaryota; kingdom Metazoa; phylum Arthropoda; class Insecta; order Coleoptera; family Curculionidae; genus Dendroctonus; species Dendroctonus ponderosae. The sequence goes on along the minus strand of NW_026017110.1, from coordinate 42,776,302 downwards.
CGAACTCCCATTACAAAATTGGCGTTCGAGCAGGGCCCTAATTCCCTAATTCACTATCTTTCCCGAAACGCCATTACAAAATTGGGGCCCGAGTAGGTACCTGATTCCGAAATTCACCATTTTCCCGGAACGCCATTACAACTTTTAGTTTTGTGATCAGTTTTGGAGAAAATCTTAATTGATTTCGGGGAAACGCGACGAATGTATTTATTTTCAAATCAAAATCAATTCCTGGGCTTCAGTCATTTATTGACTATTTATCAATTAAAAAACGTTTCGGTGTTTTCCACCATCATCAGTTTCTATGTGTAGCGTTGTTGCTACTTTAAGCCTTGGCATATATTTTGGTAGGAAAGAAAATATATGCCAAGGCTTAAAGTAGCAACAACGCTACACATAGAAACTGATGATGGTGGAAAACACCGAAACGTTTTATAATTGATAAATAGACAATAAATGACTGAAGCCCAGGAATTGATTTTGATTTGGAATTGAAACACTGTCAGGAAAGTATGTACAATGTATTTATTTTAAAAAGTTTTTGTCAATTTTTTACAAAGCCTTAAATTTTTCTTGTAAATTCTCGCGTAAAAGACCTCCAGTTCGTAATTGTTTTTAAGTGAAACTCTATAAAATACGGCATTTTTGAGTAGAAAGTAATGCAAAAAAATCAGTCAAAACTAAAAACCCACATTTTTTAACAAACTCTACAGTCTTCAGAAAAATGAAGGTGACGAGATTTCTAAATAATCTGTTATAACCTTTTGCTTATTCCGTTCATTTTTTGATAGAAAATTATATGATTCTTCTTCCAAATTCCACGCTGGAAAGGGATTTCAAAACTTTTTACAAAGGGACTAAGGATTCGAAATTTATTTCATAATTTTTCACGGAAAACACCTTAAATTTGTCAGCATTTTTAAGTGAAACTTTAGAAAATTGAGCATTTACGAGAAAGAGTAACTTGGCTAAAACTGGAAAAACTTATAAGTAAAGTTGTAGATCGCCTTACAATAAATAAATAAATCGATCTAGAGAGGGCGTTTGATCGTATACAGCTAACAGCGTAACACGCCTACTTACTGTACGCCAGACAAATACCTTAAAACAGCATCAAAGCGACTGAAAACATACATAATTCAGGACAATACGACTTGCTTGCATAAACTGCAAATTGACGGACAAAATCAAGTGATTTCAAGAAAAGTGAAAAGTGAGTTCTTGAGAAAGACAAGTGAGTTCGCCAATGTAAATATCTTATGATCCTATTATCTAACATCAGCGTCGAAGTAAAACAGGTGCTTAAATTGAAAGGGTGCAAAATGGGAAATCAAGGGTAAACTAAGGTGAGAAGACAAGCCATTCAAGCGGCAAGAACAGCCGCATGTCTCAACAGTACAAGTGGAGCAATAGACATAGAAGAATCGAAGGTCAGTCCAGAATCTACAAAACAACAATCAGACGCATACACACACTGCAGAAACCAGATCAGAAACTTCGAAAACAAGACAAATACTGGAAACAACAGAGAAGAAAGTGGGGTGCAAATTAAAATAGCTGGCAGGACACTTATGAATCACAAAAGTAGCGCGGATAACAGAAGGGAAACAAGCAAAATTTGTTAACATATAAGGAGAGATAAAAAACTTGTTGAAAAACATAATTTGAAAAACATAATTAATTTCAATAATTTCTTTTAAAACGCTTTCTCGAAAACAATACCACTTGCACGACTTGAATAGAAAATTTTTCTTTGCCCAAACCGGACTATTGATTCTTATAAGACATTCTCATTTCTGCTGTCGCTTTTTTATAGCCAAATTATAAAGGATTCATTACGATACAACTTCGAAAGCAAACATTTATTTAAACAAAATGATGCAATTTATCAATGCATGTACATAACATAAATTGATAAGTTTCTAAACACGAAATGGTATTGCGATGTAGCAATGATATCAGTTTCTAAACGAGCCAAATATGCAAAAATTAAAAATGTGTATTTCTGCGTTGCGCTCTAAAGATTGTAGCTAAGCGGAGTGGTAAGTTGCACAGTTTAACACAGGTTGCAATCAGTGGCTTTTTAGTGCGGAATATTTTTTTACATTTCGCTCTTTGAAAACGATTTTCATGCCGATTAATGATAATTTTTCTAATTTCATAGATAATTTAAGACAATAAATACTTTGTCCGATTGCAAACACCAACACGAACGTCACGCGTATTATGAATATGAATTTCGTTCTAAAGCGAGTGATTTTGGCTAAAAATCGTATTTTTCAAAATTGAAATCGGTTGAGAAAGTTGAAAGTCAAAAGGGTTTGAATGTCGAAAAGACGATTGTTCAACACAAACGTTATCAATGTTTTCTTTGAGAATTTAAGTTTGCAATTTTTTTTTTAAACAGCTCTTTGTATGTAGGAATGTCTGCATAACTCCGTTAACATTTTGAAAATTTCAAATTTGTTGAAAAAGGCACGATTTTCGATAAAAACTGCGTCTCGGAAAATTGCAATCGGTTGCAAAACTTGGATGTTAAGCTGATTTTAAGAGCAAAAAAACGATTTTCCGAATAAAATACTTTGAATTTTTACCTCAACATTTTTGTCAAAATAGAACATTAGGTTGTAGATAAGTTCTATATTGTTGAGGCGGATTCATTTTTATAAACTTCTTTTTGGGTATTTCGCCTCAAAAATTTTTGTCTTTAAAAAAGACAGAATTTCCTCACGTCTTTTATTACAGATTGATAAAT
>NW_026017110.1:42769970-42772548 GCF_020466585.1 Dendroctonus ponderosae | reverse complement strand
TTTTTTTTTTTTTTTTATTTTATTTTTTTTTTTCAAGAATATTCAATCAAAATACCACCTAGAACAAACCAAATCATTAAATTACCCGTTAAAATAAAACACGGACAGGCTAATCATGAATTTAATTCTGAATGTAGATATTCAACTATTGAGAAGGAATTACTGGCAATCGTCTGGGCATGTAAGTATTTTCGACCATATCTATTCGGAAGAAAATTTAAAATTTATACAGATCATAGACCACTTGTTTGGTTATTTAATCTAAAAGAACCAAATAGCAAACTAGTCAGATGGAGACTCAAACTTGAAGAATATGACTACGAGATCATCTATAAAAAAGTAAAGCAGAATACAAACGCCGACGCACTTTCCCGAATCCAAATTAACGCCGTAGAAAACCGAAGTACCATTAACAATTCAGAAAACATAAATACCGACATCGATGATTTCTTAGAAACATTTAATCCAGATCACCTTGATCCCGCAGATGATACAGAAATTCTGCAAGAATTTGAAAAATTGCAAAAACCAGAAATAAATATTATAGAAGATATTCAACTAGTTCCACCTCGTGCACAACAAAGAATAGAACAAACTGATGAAACACCCCATACTAGTAGGGACTTCCACACGACTAACGATGGAATAACAATACTTAATGAAATAATTAATAACAAGCCATATCAATTAATTATCTCAAACAACCCTCACAATAAAATTGACGTTAAACATGAATGTTTTGAAAAACACAATATTCGGAACGCTAAAATCCCAAAATCCAATCTTGAATTAATATTTAAATTTCTAAAGATTTACACCACGGACAATAAAACATTTCATCTCTATTTTCACGATGATTCAATGTATCTAGCATTTAACAACATTTATATGCACAACTTTTATGGAACAGGACTCAAATTAATCAAATGTACAAAATTGGTCAACACTATCAAAGAACCCGAAGAGCGTAAGATATTAATTAGATATCAACACGAAGGAAAATGTAACCATAGAGGCATCGCTGAGACATTAGAGAAATTAAAAAGAAACTATTATTGGCCATCCATGAAAAACGATGTTACTCATTATATAAATGTGATACATGCCAAACAACAAAATATTCTAGTTCTCACTGAAACAGCAGGAAAACCCTTCCAACTCTTGCACATGGATACCTTTAAATATGATAATCAAAATTTCCTAACCATAATGATACATTTTCAAAATTAGGACAAGCATTTCTAATTCAAGGAAAAACATCAATCGAAATTTGTGAAAATCTATTACAATATTTCTCATTTTACGGTTTACCCGAACGAATAATCTTAGACAATGGCACTGAATTTAAAAATGAAATAGTTAAAGAACTACTTAAAAGTCACAAAATTGATATTCACTTTACAACCTCGTTTCACCATGAATCCAACTCACCAGTAGAACCGCTTTCACTCAACCCTCATTGAACACCTGAGAATTTTAAGAACACGATTTAAAAGTGAAAACATCGAAACACTAATGCAATATGCTTTAATCGCATATAATAACTCCATTCACAGTTCTACACATTTTACCCCATCACATTTGGACATACAAATTCTCGAGACCCATGTGACTTGATAAACTCAAGCTTTTATTCAGACTATGTATTAACACATATAGACAAATTACAACACCTGTATAAATATCTACAAAATAAACTAGAAATAAAGAAAGAAAATATCATAAATAAACGAAATACACTAGGACCCGATCAATTCCAATTCATAGTAGGACAAACTGTCTATAAAGCAAATCCTAAACGAAATAAAAAAGAAAATAAGTTTATATGCCCATTTGAAATCACCGCAATTCTATAAAATAACAAAGTTAGAATAATAAACAAAACAAACAAAAAACAAGAAATAATACATATAAAGGAATTAAAAACACCTGTTGTTGCAGGATCCTCACATATGCAACTGCAGACGTGACGTTCCACAACCTCAATAACAATCCTGGCCTCCTTTCACTGAATATAGGAAACTCCCAAAACATAATTGATTATTGGACATTTGTACAAATTTATGACATAACAATAATAATAAAATAATTTACATCACTACAAAACAGTCTGAAATAAATAACTAGTTCACTGAATAAAACAGCTTCTTATTATAGAGAATTTCACAACTCCTATAATCTAGCCTTCGTTCTAGAAAACAAAATTAAAAGTCAGATAAATCAAATAAACCCAACTATACAAGCAAGAGCAAAAAGAGGACTAATCGATGGTCTAGGATCAATCATAAAATCATTAACTGGAAACCTTGACCATGAAGACGCTGAAAAATATGACAGATTAATCTCCCAAATTTTATGAAATTTAGAATATGAAAACTACATTGCAAGAACAAGTAACTATAGTTCAAAAGTCAAATGATACCAACTTATCTTAAAGTCACGAATTCTACAAATTGAGAAAGCTCTCACTTCACTAGATTTCAAAACATCAACCATGGACCACTATTTTCTAATACATATGCTAATCACTCAGATAATCACTTCATTTCAAGAAATATATGACGTATTAGAAAGATTG
>NW_026017110.1:42755324-42768971 GCF_020466585.1 Dendroctonus ponderosae | reverse complement strand
GTAAACTTGAAAATAGGATCAATAGTTGTTGATAAACCTACGTAATTCCTTAAAAACGCATTTCGGTTATTTTTAAATAAAAATACTAAAAAATATATAATGACAGTGGCAAGTTCAAAGTGCCGCACAGTGTGCGACAAAGTAAATGTGACTACTTTGTCGCACACTGTGCGGCAAAGTCCGTGCGTAAAAGTAAAACAAATGAACGCTAAAGAAAAGTGCTTCTTTTTGATCATCGCTTCTGTTCGCAAAATGGCACTTTTTGATTCATTCGAATAAAAAACTTTTTTCTCCTTTCTCCTTTCTCCTGACGGATTGACACCCTCGACTTCGTCTCGGGTGTCAAACGCCGTCGTCGTTCGAAAAACAACATTTTTCGCCCTTGTATCGAAAACTACTATTCTATCACTTCCAGTGCCGCAGGCATTGTTGAAAGCTGCTCTAACGTTCTGGATCAAAGAACATGCTTTTTAGGCTCAAAATGGCTCATCGAATTCCGAACCAAAGCACCGACGTGCCTCGAATTCTCTATCTGAACGAAATTCCCTGATAAATGTTTGAATGCCTGTTATTTTGCGTTACCGCTTCGAATTTCAACTGACAATTATTAGATTCGGGTTATACAGGCTGAATTTCCGATAGCGTTTTCCAAATTTGTATTGCTTCTTCAATCAACGTCGAAACTTTGGTGGTGAAGCAAATTGAATCAAGTAATGGTGGTGAAGCTGAGTCCAATCCTCTACTTATTAGTTGCCGGCAGATCATGTAAAATTATAAGGCTAATTATGAGGCGACCAATGTGTATTTTATAATTATAAATATTGCCTATTTACGCCTTTTACAGGGTGGCGATCAAATTGAAACAGCCAGTTTTGGCCACCTAAGGGAATTGAGGAAAAAACCATCCGACATTGTTTTGTCCAATCGCACAATTCTGAGGAAGCGCAAGTTGAAATGCGAAAATGTGCAGAGTGCCCCATATAAAAGGATATATGTTTTCTTAATAACTCGGGAAGTATTTGCTTACCGTAAATGAAACTTACATTTATGGACACTGCGAAAAAAGTGCTTTGGAAATTTTTCCCGAAACAACTTGTAAAAAATTACAGGTAAACACTTAGAGAGCTGTTCTAAAAGTGCAGGTCTCTGCAAAACACCCTGCTTCTTTGAAACTGCTAGCGACATGAACTCAGCGTTCTTGTCACTAATTTTGTCACAAAACTCGCTGTTCAGTTCAATTCGCAGCAGAAAAACACTAAAAATTGATATTTTGCGTCGAAGTTAATCGAAGGTGTGTTCACAGCAGAACACGCCTATTTCGCATATTAAAACAGTCAACGGGGGAAAATTTGACCAGTTAATATTGAGGGAGTCAGCAAAAACGACTTATAACTCGAACTGTTCTTATTGAGAATACGTGTAAAAACTGTTTAATTTCGTGTTTAATTTTCACAAAGAACAAGTAATTGTCTGGTTTTGGTCCCTCTGGATTTCGATAATAAAATGTGACTTCCTTTGTAGACTATTCCTTTACTCACACTTTTGCTTAGTGACATTTCTTCTGAAAATGTTATTTTCAGCGACCTCTCGACATTGGAAAGTTCACTATTCTCCCGTGCTTCGGTGGAAACAGTATCAAACTCAAATATTATGATTTAAATGATTGAAAATATATTAACGGGAAACCAACAATAACAAAAAGTAACTAAAACTAACCAATACTAACCCAAAACTAATCTAAAAAAACCCAAATATCTACATAGAATGTCTGCTAAATCCTTATGGAACATATGGCCACAAGCAAGTGATTTTGGCCAGTAAAAAATTTTGTTAGTTACTATTTAAAATCACTGCTGTAATCCATTCAAAACGCAAAAGATGGAATTGATATTTCTTATGGAAGATCGTGAACGATCGAGCCTTAAAAAAAATGTTAAAAATGACATTTTTGAAAGACTCATCACTAAAAAAAAGTGTTAATCAAAGGGAAATATATAGTAAAAGTAAATATTTTTCATAAAAATCCAAAAGCGTTCAAACCAGCTCGTTTCCAAGAAAAACACCAATAAATGACATAAATTGTAGTGTAGTGCACAGCAGAACATACTTACTTCATATGTATATTAATTACATTACTTTATACAAAAAATCGAACGGTCCATATTAAAAATACAAAATCTGTTTACTTTAGAGGGTAATTAACAGAGAAACTGAGTGAAAATTAGTTTGATTTTAAAAAGTCAAGCCGAATTATTCACTCAAAAACTGTCTAAATTAGGGTGTAATTCACAGAGGAAAGCCAGTAAAAAATAACAAAAATTACCTAAGGCGACAAAAAGTTATAGTTACTTAAAATAGAAAAGTCTCGTGCAGAAAACCTCAATCGTTAACGTACAAAATCTAAACTAAAATTTGAAAGTGAAAAAACCCTAGCCAGAATGCAGAATCTCCCTCGTCGTTCCTTGCCGAATAAAAATATACAGCAAAATCATAAAATACAGTCAACAATATGAGACTAAAAGTTTAACAACTACATGGCAACCAGGGGCAAAGTAACGTCGAACTTACCGAAATCTGCATTGTGCTAGCTAGAAAAAAGAAGAAAATGTGATTAGTACTGCAGAAAATCTGCCCCACACCATTAAGAATAAGAAATGTAAACAGTGCATGAAACTTCAGTTGTTTTTCGACAGCCTAAACTCAGCGGAAACTAAATAATTGCCCCATCCTCTCTTTTCTGCCGATTAACCGTTAAAAAGCCGACACCGCACTTAAACGCACTATCTAAGTTTCTAAGAAAGCGAATGAGATGAATGAAGAAACAAAAAATATTCTGAAACGTGAACGGTTCAAAGCTATAAAATAAAATATTACAAGTAAATAGTTTTTATTTTTAATTTATTTATATTTAAAATTTAGTTTTAAAAAGTTGCCAGTTTGAGCCGGAAAAAAATGTAAGTTAGCAAAATACAGAACATCTCTATTTTACATATTAAACAGTCTACTGTGAAAAACCTGACCATTTAAAGTTGACAAGGTGAGCGGAAAAAGTTAAGAATTGAAGATGTGAGTAATATTTACTAAGAAATCAAGAACCGTTTCATTGAGAGTGTAATTCACAGCAGCCCAACAGCAATAATTGAAACAAACTACCTTACACGATTATCGAAAGTGTAGTTTTAGAAAATTTAGACTGAAAATTTTGATATGAAAAGCGTTTATCATTGAAAACTTCTAGCTGATTTATGAAACGAGAGTTCAATTTAGTTTATAGATTAGAAAAAATCCTTAACAGCTTTCTGAAATGTTGGCGCCCCATCCTCCATTTGCTGTTCATTAATCCTCAAAACGATCGCACTACACTTGAGGCGGTGCCAAACAAAATTTCCAAATACGAGTCAACGACTGATAGGCTTATCGATTATTTGCCTTGTATAAAGCTTTCAAGTTTTCATCATCAACATTTCACAAAGTCTGTAAAATTTCATGAGAAAAATTCGTGTTCGAAGCAAAGCCACACAAATTCATAGTCTGATGTGCGCAAACTTTCACTAGTCCTTTGCACCCAATAGGGTTTAAAATGCATGTAACGTGACCCATTGCTTGACACTACTTCCAGCTCAAAAAAGGTCCTGCTATCGTTTCTGTGGAGCCAGCCAATTTTTTTCGTTTTAAGCCAAATCTTACAAAACATCACCTGCTCAAGAGAGGTTGGAATTGGGAAAACTATTTTAAGATTCTTCTTGACGAAATTCCTCTCATTCATCCAATTAGTGCTGCTCAGGAAAAATACGTAGATGAACTATTATGGTATGGCTCAAACTGGAACGAAAATGAAAGCTTCTTATGGCCGACAAAAATTGCAATTGGCGAAAATATTCCCATTGTTCCAGAGGAAGAAGAAGAGGGTGAGAAGGATGAATGTTGCTGCTTAGGAGGTGACCATGGTGACATCTTCTACACATTTTCCACCCCTTATACAGAACTAATTTTGTCTATTTTTTGTCAACCATAACTTCTCATTTTTGCATGTTCTAAGTACTTACTATGGGAAATATAAATAAACCAAACATTATTAAACAGAACTGAACTTGATTATTAAATTTCACATAGTTACTTGTCTAACCAAAACCCCACATATCCAAACTTTTAATGCGATTTATATTAATGCCATAACTATACGATGTCAATAAATTCCGCCAGATTTGTATTTCAGTCGACGTATAAATAACTAAATAAAAAACAAGGAGAATGTGAAAATTATTTTTTGGCATTTGTGAAAATCTGTATTTGACGGACTTGTAGGGTTATGCTTGTCACCTCCTCACTTGATTAGACAATGCAAGTGCATTCCGGATTAATCATACAGTTTACTCTAGGGGCCTCGATTATTCTATATTTTCCCCCAAAGAACGTGATTCACCCGACACATAGGACCGCGCTTGCCGACATATTTTGTCCAGTGTCTCCAATAAACTGCATATTTACGCACCTTTTCTAAAAAAAACTCACTGTTTGCCTGAACGCCCCTTGGATGACTCATTGCTCGAAATGTCAGTTAGATTTTAGTTTTCGCATTGCTAAAGATTTTGTACGCAGTGCCAGGTTCACACGGGGTTTTGCTTCAAACTCGTTTGGATGATTGCCGGAAACAAAACAATTCAGTGCATTCGACGGTTTCCGACTTTAACGAATTTGCATGAATTTTGTAGCCTTTGAGCTTAATATTTTGTGTAAGAGCATAATTAACCAATGATTCTTCGCTCGCAGCATTGAGCGCTTCTAAATACGTAACATAATTTTGCTAAGATTGATTTTATTTTTTCTATTGGCGTTTTGCACGACTATCCTGAAAATTTTAACTTGCTAAGCTTGTCATGTTGAATAAAGTGGACTCAAATGGTAGATCCAGATTCAAGCCGGGTCATGGTTTGCCATTGTTTATGCATATTTAATGGGTTTTCAAAAAACTTAGCTTTTGCTTATCTGCATATATAGGGTGTCCCGGAATTAGGTGGCCAAACTGAAACAGTTAAATCTGCTCTCAAAAACAATATTAATTTTTCAAATGAACATGTATGGAAAAATGCTCTCTAACGGAGCTACGCCTTCTTGAAGAGAGGCCCAGTAGTAGGGTTTTTTGCAAATTATTTCTAACCGGTTGAGCTTCAAAACGTAAATTTTAGGAACGTTAGTAATTTTGATATGCTGAATCTAGATCTGAAATTTAAACATAATTTCATCATAGACGTATGCCCCCAAATCATACAAGAAAGCAAAAATCAACAAGCCAAATCATACAAGAAATCATGCAGAAATACAAAAAATCTCTAACTTTTTTTGAGATTATAAATCAATCTTTTTTCTACCAATTCTGAAAATCTAAAGCATTTTACGAAGAAAAGGTACTCTTAATGTACTTCGCTCAGACGGACCATTTTCCAACTAAATGACTTCAAAAATATCACTGCTATCCATAAACATTTTATATTTTAAATAAATATTATTATCAACACTAATTTACCGGAGTAAATGTTCAAACAAATTTCAATTTTCTTGAATGACCACTCTGGACCTTCCGAATATGTTGGGTGGCACGGAGAATTTAAAAAGGGGTTTGTTTTATTTGATTTACGGCCGCGCAAATCCGCCTTAGAAGCTCTTCTGGGCTATCTACTTCTCTGGCATAAATAATATTGGACATATTACCCTACAGGTAATAATTCAAAGGATTTAGATCAGGTGATCGAGCTGGCGAGTTTACTGGGCCACCTCGACCTATCCACCTGCTTGGAAAATGTTGGTTTATCCAATTTCTCACAGGTTGGACATAGTGGGATGGCGCCCCATCATCAGCTGGAAGAACATTTCTAACCGAGTGCTTATAGGAGTTTCCTCTAGCAATTCTTGCTGATCATGCTGTAGACAATTTAAATAATTATGATCCTCTCAAGATATCCCCTATGTAACACCTGGCGATACAGAGAATGAGAATCTATGTTGGAAGTTTGCCCTTCGAACAACTCGCGGATTCTCGATGCTCCAAAAATAACTATTATGACTTCTGAATACTTTGCCTATTGAAAAGGTTGCCTCATCCTAACATAAAATACTTTTTAAATCATGTTGGTGGCTTAGAATCCAACGGTAAAACTATGTACGTGCTGGAAAATCATATTGGCTCTTTTACGGGCGGATCCAGGGGGGGTCAAGTAGTAGAAATTCAGTATTTTGTTGTCCATAAAATTTAAAAAATTTGCATTAGTCGTTCAAAATCCAGCACAAAGACCCCCATGACCCCCCCCCCTGGATCCGCCCTTGGGCTCTTCAATCATGTACCCTTTTATAATGGGAAGGATGCAATCCTTACATTTGAGTCATTCTTCCGATCTGAAAATATGATTTAAATCAAAACGTGTGTTGTATGTCTTCGTGCAATCTTCTTTTTTATTATTTGTGCTTTCTTTTAATAAGAAAAAAATGCACGAAGACATTCACTAGTTTTTTCATACTCGGTAATAGTAAAAATGCTTACAATTCTCAGATTTAGGGATATTGGTAATATTTTTATAAAACAGTGATATGTTTTAAGTCGTTTAGTTGGCAAAAAAGGTGAGTCTGAGCCGACTTACCGACTAAGACTGAGTCGGAAAGCACGGGAGATCACTTCGCCCACTGCCTCATCGCCTTTGAAAATGTCCACCGCAGTTGTGGACGAAACGTCAGGAAGAAGAAATGTAACTTTACTATTAACTGTTAACCACTTTTTACATTTTTTGTAATGAATGACCTAAGGAGGGTGTTATCTTATGAAATTACACCCTGTACATTCATGTAAATTTAGTAACTTTATTTCCAACTCTTTTAATCCGATCATTGGAAATTCTGTGGTAATTCGCACTTCTCCTTCCAAAAACATTAGGCACTAATAATCTAGTTCGAAATATCCCGAACCAAATTCCCTTAATCTCTGGCATACCTCAAACAGGTTGAGTTGGGGCCGGAGCCGGGATATTAAATGAGACCTGGCAGCCGTTTCAGATTGCTTTCAGGTCGACAAATTGCGGATTTAATAACCCGGTGCGTCGCAAAGCGCTCCACTTTACGTAGCTGGAAGTCGCAATTCATTTGTCTGGTGAATAGGCAGCGCCCTTTTATCTCTTTTATGAGTCGTGTGCCCGTATGAACCTGTCCCGAAATTTCAGCTGTGTCGGTGTCCGTGGCCGTCTGGACGCTGGTGGCCATTTCTCTGGAACGCTACTTTGCAATCTGCCGTCCTCTGAAGTCCCGACGCTGGCAAACCAGTAATCACGCCTCCAAGATGATTGCGTGCGTCTGGTTGGCCAGTCTGGGCTGGAGCAGTCCCATCCTGTTGGTGTCGACTCTTCAAGTTTCCAAAAAAGGTCAGTATAGTATCTAAGTCAGCTAAAATCCAGATACAAATCTGAAAATTGTGAAGACGTCTTTCGTTTAGTCCCCTGTGGACTTGCAGTCATTTATACGATGCGACTGTGAGTTTTGAGCTCACAGGCATGTCGCTTTAATCTCCTTGAGAAAAAATATGTACAGGGTGAATTACGTAGACCATGCATTAGAAGTTGGAATCTTGCAGTTGGTTTAGAAACCTCAACTTTGGTTTGGTGTCATAACGGGTCGTGCCCAAACTACGTAAAATACATTTAGCCCTCTAACCATACAGGGTGTACGAAAACTGCCACCTAACTTTGTACTAAGTGAAAACACCTGAAAATGTTATAAAAGCAAAAGGGCAAAAGGACAGGAATACACAAACTTTAAGGACCCGATGGTACTATTTCCATTTTTCCTATTTCCTATTTTTAGCCGTTTTCTACCCCTTTGGGTATAGGGCCTCTTTCAAATTTGACCTGTCGCCCAGTTTTGTGCAACTCGATACCAATTGAAGCCTGCCACCTTCTTTAGCTCGTCGTACCATCTTTGCGGGGGTCTTCCAACACTTCTCTTCTCTTCCCAAGGTCTTCATCTGGTGATTTACCCGCTCCAGTTCTATGCATGTCTGGCCACGTCCCAGGTAGCACAACTGACCATCTAGACGTCTGCGAGACGTCCATATTAAGTCATTTTTGGTCAGTACGTCAATTGACTTAGAAAAGACGTCTAAAAGACGTCAATACTTGGACGTCTATTAGTCAGGTATATACGGGGGTCCAATGGACCGCCGAGGGTGGTTTTCATTTCAAAATAATCTTTATTTCAGACGTCCTTATGTTCACTAAATGACGTCGCGCTTTATTTGAAGATAATTTTTATCTAACTTTAAATGTTTCTATAATAATTTAAAATTTTTAGTAATTTATTTTTTAATTGCCGGCCTGTCAGCATTGTATAAGGATGAATCCTGCTTCCAACATTCTATAGCCATTCCAACTTTCCACTGTTTGGTTGTTTTCCTTATTTTGAACAAAGTGTTCCACACTCGCGGTCCAACCTCGAGGTTGAAGTCTCACTAGTGTGTGTTTTGCCCTCCCCCAGAATCACGTGTATACGCACAGGTTTAAACTAAAAAGAAATTCGAGCTCGTGTCTCCCTCAGAGGCACGTGCAGGCCCCCTTTCGGGCTCCGGAAAGCCCCTTCAGTGCAGTGCCGTTCAGGATAGGGTTCCTGAGTGTTCGTGTGCGATATTGCCAGCGCTTGAAATTCCAGAAACTCCTTCCTCCAGCGCTACTACCCAACGTCAAAAAATGAGCTCTCGCGAGCGGAGCCCTTCAGGGTCCGAAAGCGACGACTCGAACCATTCAAAATCTGATCAAGGTAAGCCTGCAAGACGCCCTGCCCAAAAACCCAGCACCCTGCTTTCCTTCAAAGCCAAAACCAAGGCCGCCGATCTTCAGTCGCTTCGTTTGGCAAACTCCAAATTTCAGGAGAGTGTCACCACCTTAAAGAAGCAAAACCAATTGCTTGCCCAAAAACTTGCCGAGCAAGACCACAAGATCTCGTTACTCCTCTCAGCCGTTGCTGAGGCGCACAAGCAAATCCTCCCAAAAGCCCCCAGCAGCCACCCAGCCGAAAAGATGGAAGTCGACGACTTCCCGCCCCTAAAAGCCAAGCCAAGGCTTAATATCCCAAAGACTTCTAACCCGGCACTCCACGAGCACATGCCCCTCAGGCTGCCCCAGCGCCAGCCGCTACTTCAGCACCCCGGGCCCCAGGCCCTGCCACCACTTCGGCACCCCAACCCCTTAAGTCCGCTATTCCTATCGTCATCAGGAATACAGCGGAATGGACATAGGCCAGAACTCTTCTTGTGCAAAAGAATTGCACTTTCACCAACCCTAAAAAAGTAGCTTTGGGCATCTAAATCCACCCCAAATCTACAAACGACCACAGAGCCATCACCAACACTTACACCACACACATTACATTCCACACTCACACCCTCCTTTTATAAAATAATAAGATAAAAAGTTGATCGCCATTGTCAAAGGTCTTCACAACCAAATGGCACTCCCTGAAATCCAGGCAGAACTCGAGGAACTGGGCTTCACCCCTTCAGAAATACAATTTTACCGAATGGGAAACCGCAAAACGACTACAAACATGGTAAAAATGCTCCTTCCAAGGGAGCAAACCAGCATCTTTGAGGTTAAGTACCTCCTAAGTCTCCCAGTTGTGATCGAACCTCAACGGCATCCCCAAACAAACATCAGGCACATTCCTCAGTGCAAGAGGTGCCAAAAATTCGGCCACAGAATGGCAAACTGCATGGCAAAACCCTTCTGCCACAAATGTACCCAGCAGCACTTTTATTCAGAATGCAAAAAGCCGAGAGACATCCCGGCTAAGTGTATCAACTGCGATGGCCCCCATCCGGCAAGCCTTCTCTTGCCCCAAAAACCCAAACTTCCTTGCCCAAAAGCAAGAAAAAGCCAATACAGCCAGCTTCCAGACCAAAGTTTCGCCTGGTATTTCCTACGCCGCCAAAGCTTCCGAAGCCCAGGTTCAAGCCCACCGTCTCAAACCCCCCCATTTAAGCTGTCCAAAAACGTCGATTACACGAACTTTCTCAATCGAAACATTCCGACATTACTCGCTGGTGATTTGAACTCCAAAAAGACTTCCTGGGGCTGCAGAAAAACAAACGCCGAGGGGCGCAAGCTCCTCAAATTCGAAATTCATGCTCTCTCAGAGTCAACACACTATGACCACAATACCCCCGACATTCTCGACATTGCCATTTCCAAAGACATTTACCATATCCTCCACGTTACAAACTCCGATTCCCTTAGTTCTGACCACAAACACCTTAGCCTAGCATACCACCTTGGAGAGGCTCAAATCTCTGTCCACCCTCCGCAAAATTTGCAAGATCTAAACAACTTAACAGCCCAAATTACAGAAACCATCACCTCAGCACTCTCAGAAACCACAATCCTTAAGCCGAATTCTAACAACAACCTTTTCTCTCCGCCGCCTGAGCTCAAAACTCTTATTAAAAATCGTAACCGGCTAAAACGAAGGGCTAAACAATTCACCGACTCAGAGCTTAACAAACAGGCAAACAAACTAAGCAAGGAAAATAAAATTCAGATCTCAAACCTAAGAAACGAAAGGTGGACAGAACTTTTGGAAAACCTCACAACTCGCGACCCGCGCGCCTGGAAAATTTCGAAGGCTATGCGAGGAAAACAAAAACGCACTTTCCCCCTATACATAGTGAGCGAGGGGTGGTCTATTTGGACGAAGAAAAAGCTGAAGCTTTTGCGGACTCTCTAGAACGCCAGTTCTCGCCCAATATTTCCGAAACGACAACCTAGATTTCGAGGAGGAGGTCGACAACGTCCTCAGCGAAATCGAAGACAAACAAATCCCCCCTTACGCCCCTGCAATTCCCCCCATAACACTCTCCGAGCTTAACGCCCTAATCGCCACCCTTAAAACTCGCACAAGTCCCGGTCCCGACCAAATAACCAACAAAATCCTCAAACGTCTCCCGGAAAATATCCTCAATCACATCCTCACCCTCATCAATGCGTCCTTTTCGCTACGGAAATTCCCAACCCCTTGGAAAACCGCCTCCGTAGTATTAATCCCCAAACCCTCCAAAAACAAAACCTTTCCTCAAAACTGGAGACCCATCAGCTTCCTTCCCACAATTTCGAAACTAACAGAATTCTCTTTCTCGACCGCCTCCAAAAACTAATTTCAGAAAACCAATTAACCCCTCGAGAGCAGTGCGGATTCATGCAAAAACATGACTCCGTAATGCAAGTAGCCAGGCTAATTCAAGATGCCACGATCGCTTGCCAGAACAGATTTTGAGTTGTCTGTCTGGACATAGAAAAAGCTTTCGATAAAGTATGGCACGAGGGGCTAATTTGGATGCTCCTTCTGTGTGAAACACAAACTTCCATTAGCCTTTGTCCAGTGGGTGGCAAGCTACCTCCAAAAGCGGAAGTTTTTCACTCTACTGAACAAAATCAAATTCTCTATCCGCGACATTGAAGCGGGAGTCCCCAGGCTCCCCTCTTGCCCCAATCCTTTACAATCTCTACACCGCTGATGCTCCAAAAAATCCCCCCACCAACCTAGCACTATTCGCCGACGATACTTGCTTTTACTATTCCAACCGGAATATTAAATACGTAATTGGCCCTCTCCAACGGCACTTAAACATTTTTCAAGAGTGGGCTGACACCTGGAAAATCAAAATTAATTCAGAAAAAACCAAAGCCATGATAATTTCGAAACAAAAACCTCCCACTAACACACCCAAACTAATGCTCAACAACATCGAAATTCCACTTTCTAAATCTCTCAAATATCTTGGCGTTATCATCAACTCTAAACTAAACTTTATCGAACACATTAACAAAATAATCACCAAAGGAAGCCAAACAGCCGGCATCCTTTACCCTCTTTTAAACCAAAAAAGTAAGCTCACTCTGAAAAACAAAACTCTGCTCTACAAGCAAGTAATCAGGTCGCAAATATGCTATGCTGCCCCCATCATTAGCCAAACCTCCAAAAAAAACATAGGCAAACTTCAAATCTTCCAAAACAAAATCCTCCGCAGGATGACAAGACCCCCCTGGTACGTCCGTAACTCACAAATTCACGCGAACCTTCAAATCGAAACCGTGCAACAGTTCGTCTCAAAGCTCCACGAAAAGTTCAAAACTCGCGTCCTTAACCACCCAAACCCACTAATTAAAGACACGTTTTCCCAAACTATCCCTAACCCACGCTACTTAACCCCGACAAGTCTAATGGCAGACCCCCCCCCCTAGAATCACCCGCCTTAAGCAGGTGATTTCCGACATTTCAAATCTCCTGGAAAGTACCTAAACTCTCAAACTCTTCCAAATTTAAAACAAACCACCACTTTTCTCGTCTCTTTCTCTTACTTTTATTCCTTTCTTTTCTTTCGTTTGTTCATACTACTACTTTCGTTCTTAATCCCACAAACTCCCGAAACCCACACCCCTAACCCACCAAGGCTCTTGCAGGCTTTCAGTAAAGACAAAAAGCCTTGAATGGCTACGTCTGTTTAAAACATCAAGTCACAACATTCTATAGTCAGGTAACAAAATTCATTTATTTCTTATTTCTAAAAGCAAAAGCAAAAGGAACCAGAGAGGCCAACATGCTTTATTTAATAATATAAAATATAATCTTTAAAGATTAGATAGATTAGATTAGATAAATTACAATCAACCTCTATGATTAGACAAATTAACAATAATTCTCGTCTGACCCTCTGTCTAAAGTAAAATTAATTGTTTGATTGTCTATTTGTCTATTATGTCATTTACTTCTTGTCAATTTGTTCGCACCAAATTTATTGAATTTTAGTTAGGTTAAAAAGGCAGAACCCCGGCACGTGGCCGGCACTTTGGCGTGACTGGTATTCTGAACTTGTACTTTGTACTTGTCTTGTTTGATGTGATTTATTAATGGGCTGTTAGTTCATTATTATACGAAATTTTTCACACAAAGGTAAGTACTACTGATTTATACATTGTATTAATGGTTGTTCCTAGCTTTTCTATTGTGGTCTGGGATAAATAGTGGAACCCTTATAGGTAACAGTGTGTGGTCTATTCAGAACCATGTGCCGAGACAATATATGTATGTAGGTAGGTATATACTGTCTTTTGCGCCCCAACTTTCTTTTTAAAAACAAGTTCTGGCTGGTTTGGAGCCACAGGAGTAACCCAACTTTTGAAGAACAAAAAGCATAATTTTATTATAAAAGAATAGAACATTGGTTTTTAATTGTGAAGGTTATATAAATAGTATTACTTTCCGATTAATAGGTGTGAAACTGTGATATACTTGTAATGTATCAGGCAGACGAACTTGCGGGCAGTACCCTCGCAATGATCAACCAGAACTGGCTCACAGCACTCAAGCATGAGGTACTGTGACCTCCGATTAAAGGTCCGGAGGAAAGCGTTTAGAAA
Organism: Dendroctonus ponderosae; assembly: GCF_020466585.1. Classification (NCBI taxonomy): domain Eukaryota; kingdom Metazoa; phylum Arthropoda; class Insecta; order Coleoptera; family Curculionidae; genus Dendroctonus; species Dendroctonus ponderosae. The sequence continues at coordinate 42,755,529 of NW_026017110.1, read as the reverse complement.
GGCTCTTACTGACGGAGTCCAAGCTGACAGCAATTGGAGGCCTTTGGCATAAAAAGTTTTCTTTCGAACGGGTTCGTAAGAATAGTAGTTTTTTTATCTGTCCTTCGGTTTTTATTATTATTTTTGTGGCTGGTCAGAACTACTTTTAATTAATTAAAGTTGTAACCATCTTTGCTTGCTTCCTGTCAATAAAATACGATTTAAG
>NW_026017110.1:42751115-42755224 GCF_020466585.1 Dendroctonus ponderosae | reverse complement strand
ATTACAAACTTCAAAACATGACATTTCAAAAAATGACATTGCCACAAAATTTTAAATATGAGATCGATGCATTTTATCATTCGTGTAAGCGAAAATTTGTTTTTCGCCCTTGTATCGAAAACTACTATTTTGGTGCGCCCTCAACAGCCTGGTTTGCACCCAGAAAAGCCTATCAATGTTTATTTGAAGTTTATTAATTAAATTGCCCCAGAGGAATCGATTTCAGTTTCCGTTCCGTAGTTTGGATGATAACTGCGGGGTCTTTATTAAGCTGAGAAAACTTTCTTGCTCCAATATTGGTGTTGCTGTTTTATTAGTTAACGAAGGCGTGGGCTTGAAAAATTTCATTGAGAAATGGAATTTAAATGGGTGCTGCTTGCTGACTTAAAAGATCGTTTTATGGCAATTTGCTAGACTTTTCTTAGCCATTTTTATGGTTCGCTGTCGATAGTTTTTAATGAAATTAATGGCCTATTACAGATTTTCTATTCGAATACTACAAGAAAAAAAACGAGCCAAATTATTTTATAAGCAATTGAAGTAGTGAAACTAGTGGAGTTTTCGGGTTTTTTGGCCGTTGTAAAAGGGAACACCTTCCTGATGTTTCGCAAGCATTAGTGGCTTCCACCTTCAGAGGTGGTTTGCTTGACCGCTTACACTGTTCTAAAGCGATTCCTTGGGCGCAGTCCGTATTTTTTAAAACCGTGGTTTCTAGTGTTTTCAGCCAAGAGCACTGTTAAGATCCGTACTAGTTTATAGTCTCGAGAATTGTGCGGTCGTTGATCATTGTTTGGAAAACGTCTCGATTGATGGTGAGATCGGTCCATGGAATGCCCAGCATTCTGCGGTACCCTCATATTTCAAATGCTTCCAGTTTGTTTTTGTCCAGGCCTCGACTGCGTGTAGTAACGTAGAATATACATAAGATCCAACAAAGTTAAATCTCATGTTTAAATTGAGGGTTGTATTGGTTAGTAGATTCCGCGTTTTAGTAAAATTGTCTCTAGCTTTCTCCACATGGTAGTATACAGGGTGGTTCAGAACCTTATGGACACAGAGCAGGGGCGTGTAGGAAAACTAAAAACTAGTCGAGCTTTCATTTAAGGTTTTATTTTTCAATGAGCAAGTTGATATGCTATTAGTATATCAACTTGCTCCATACGGTTGTGAATCACCCTATATATTTATGTTAAAGTAGTTGATCGGATCGCGACTTATTTGCATGATTTTTGCTTTTCAGATATTAAACCGCAGTCCCATTTTGTCACTCTGTCTCGTCCAAAGCGTTTTGGAAGTAACTTCTTAATACATATTAAGGAGCATGGGACTAAGTACACACCTGTCTGACTCCACGCCTTATCGGTAGGGTGCTTGTCTCGGTGTTTTCCAATTTGACAGATGCCACTTGATATTCATAAGGATTCTGAGCGATTTTCAGATCTTGGGCGTCGACACCTTTTCTTTCCAGCAGTTCTGACAGTGTGGTGTGATTGATACAGTCAAAGGCTTGTGAATAATCTGTGAAACAAAGATGTACTTTCTTCTGTTGATCTCTGCATTTTTGCAACAGCACAGACAGTGCGAATAAGGCCTCCCTGGTACCCACTCTTTCACGGAAATCCATTTGTACTTCGCTTATATCTTTTCGCATTTTCTACGTATGAGCCAATAAATTATTCTCAAGAACACCTTTAACACCTGGCTCATTAGGCTGATCAATCGCAATTCTGCGCACTTCCGCCCTCCGGGCTTTTTAGGTATGGGTATGAAGATTGATTTAAGCCAACCATGAGGGATGTACCCTGAGGTATATACAGGGTGAATTTTTAGAGCGAGAGAGAGCTTTCAGAGAACTTTCAAAAAATAGTTTCAAATAAAAGTTGTTGACGCACATAGTGCGCACATATTAAAAATATCTTATATGATACAGAGTGTATTTTTTTAAATAGAACTACCCATTTTTCATTAGCTCATGGAATGCAGCGTTTCAAGCTGCATACGCACCGTAAATTGTTTTTTTTTCCTACTTGCGACGTTGGCAGATTATCGCCGTTTAAGTAAATTTTGCATAAAAACATGGTATCTAAAAATTAACTGTAGAAGCAAAAAAAACAGTTAAAGATACCAAAAAATACGTCTTTCCAATCACCACAGATCCGTTAACAATTCTATTAAATCAAAATATCAATACAGGGTGTTAACTTATATGTGTGTGGACTTATATGTAAAACTTTTTAATGCAATATAACTTCTGTTTTTCAAATGGTAGTACCTGTATATTAATACGTCATTAGATATATAATATACAAAGTTACAAATTTGCATTTACCCTTTATGCTGTGAAATCAAGCGTGTTAGAAAGATAATTTATTTTCTTTAAAAATTTTAAAAAGTTGTTACATTATATTATGTATGTATTCTGACGGGTAAAGCAGATACAATGTTGGACGCAAAACGCTTTCCTGTGTTTTGTGGTACTTTCATGGGTTTTAACTTGGAAGGTTCTGTCATTGAGGAAATTATGATCATTTTTTGAGAACCATTTGGACAACTTCAGTTATTATTATATTATTTAGCATTGATAAACGTAGGTCTGAAATACTGCAGAGCAATCTTCATTATCTTCAAGAGCATTCCTGAGTTTCCTAGTTATTCGGTTTACTTGCTGAGTGGTACAATAATAGTTACGAGAGCCAAATTGGTGATCAGGAATTAGCTTTTTCATAGGTATGATTTTGTTGATACTCTTGAGAAAAACTTTTTCGTACACTTTAGCTAGTTTAGGAAAAATATTTCTTGGCTTATAGGAAGTCACCAGACCTGGATCATTACCTAGTTTTGGCATACGAATTATCTGTACTACCTCCCACTCCTCATGAAAGTGTCCTAGGCGAAAGGGGGCATTGATTAGAATCGATATGAATTTTATTTTTGCGTCTGTTCTTGCCTAGTCTAAAAAGCCTATGTCTGTACTCCATATCCCTCCCTCTGGTTTCGCTCATTCCAAGTTTATTGTATTTTATATTTTGATAGTTTCATTAGTTTATCATTATTTGTTAGAGATTCAACATTATTTGATACATATTGTCATTTTTTGTTAGTCTGGTCCAGGCGCGGAACCAGTTTTCAAGTCGGGGGGCGTCATGTAGTAGGGACTATCATAGATAATAACAAAATCAATTTTCTTCTGTAGTCTTCTCAGAAAACGAGTTATGACTTTTTTATGCTTATCGACCTCGCTTTTATCGGTATGGTTTAGTGAAGAAGAAGTTTAAGTCCAGTTAAGCGCTCTTCTGCCATTGAAGCTCAAAAAAAAAGCGGCGAACAGCTGATCCGACATCTCGTGCAAAAATAAAACGGTTCATTACATCGCTCTTAATGAGGCGTGCATATTGAATGTGTATCTTCTTTTTAGATTACGTTTGCACGACAAATCCATATGTTTCATCAAAAAATCTTCATGGAACAGTTTTGTCAAAAGATCGAGAGCTCGTGTGAAAAGCAAGTTTCGTATTCCGTCGGAGCATTGACTCTGGATCTAACTATGGCTGTGTACAACATATCCGGCTGGACAGACTTAAAGTTTCATAAAAATCGAGCAAAATCCGAGCGCAAGTTAAATTCTTCAATCAAGGGAAAGCCTTTTAAAAAATATTTATTTTCAGAACGACGAGTTACAGCAATAGTGTACTTGTGACAACTGATAACTTATAACTGAACTTATGCTAAGATTGCAAGTGGTACTTATAAACTAAAACTGCTGAATTGGTGCAACTAAGCATTTACTTCGCTGACCAATCAGTTACAGGGTTTATAACTCCTCCCTTCTTAAAAAACGAACTTACAATGAATTTAAGGTTTTATATAATTATTTGGGGAGTTTCACCTTTTTGGCAATTAGCACGAATTCTATTTAATCTAAATTTATTATACTTTTTATATAAGAAGGTTAATACAATTATTATGAATATAAAGTATAACAATATTGTCCAAAAACGGGAAAAAAATGGAAATATATGGGTTGAATGTCATTTAATTTTTGATTGTTCACATCAAGAGCATTTTGGATTTGTTTAACATCTTCAAATCGTATTTCGCTTAATTGGATG
>NW_026017110.1:42746208-42750116 GCF_020466585.1 Dendroctonus ponderosae | reverse complement strand
ATAAATCGGTGCAATAATTTCGGGTTTCCGTCAAAAGGTGCTATGTTATCAGCTTGATATCTTAATAGTCCGATATCTCGACTCATGATTAAATCTTATTTAAAAATTAAAATTAAAGTTAAAATTAATGTAAAGATAGTTGTAAAATTAAACTTGCTTTACGATAAATGACGTGCAAAAACATGCAAAGCGAATGATTTGCCGTTTGTATTCACTATTACAGCAAAACAATTGGGAAAAATGAGTTTCAAAAGGAAATGAGCACTTACAGTAGTAATCCTGCGAAGATTGATATGGTCTTCATACTAAGCCTAGTGTCTAGAGGAATCTCGATGCTAGAAGTTCCCAGACGTCCTTAACTATTTCCAATAAGTTTGTCGATGCTAGACAGAACTCTGGAATCGTTCCGTACCCTGATTGCTGAACTTCGATTTTTGAGGTTTTTCTTCAGTAAACGATTGAAACAGACCGGATCCCGATTTTTGTCGATACCGTCTGAATTTAAATGCTACCGACTGCGCCAGTTAAATTCTTCAATCAAGGGAAAGCCTTTTAAAAAATATTTATTTTCAGAACGACGAGTTACAGCAATAGTGTACTTGTGACAACTGATAACTTATAACTGAACTTAAGTTAAGATTGCAAGTGGTACTTATAAACTAAAACTGCTGAATTGGTGCAACTTAGCATTTACTTCGCTGACCAATCAGTTACAGGGTTTATAACTCGCATTTAATTTAGCATAAAAAAGTCTATTCCGTTCCATGCCTGGAATGTTCATATTTGGCTGATAAACCCGCTTTGTTCACAGCGACCAGCAAAAGTAGTTTGAACAACATACTTGCGCTTGAAAATATTTGCGTGCGATTTGGCACTTTCTACAAAACAGTCCACAATAAAAAACCGGAAACCGAACTGCAAATGACTCATACAAAAGGACGAACAAGTAAACATGTAGATTGTCACGTTAATTCGGTAGTTCGCTGCCTTCGGAAAGTGCTTAAAGCCTAAGGATCGCTCGAGTGTTTCTTGGAAAAAGTAACTAAAACTTCAGTTTGGTACTGGAGTAAAGGAAGATTGGGTACCAATAAGGCAATAACGATTTGGTGCTCTAGAGTATCCGTTTTCTGCTAATTGAAATGTTAAAGTTTCCAATTCGGAGTGGATCTTTATTGTTTGTTCAAGCGTAGTGTGAGTTTTTTGAGGACGAATGGGTAGAACATGGTGGTTGGGGCGCCAGCTTGCACAAAGCTGATAAGAATTAATTTTAATCTATAAATTATTTATTTAGTGTAAACTGAGTTTAGTTTTTCGAGACGCAACTGAAGTTAATCACATTTTTTATTTCTTATCATTTGCTCTGTTCATTTCACAAAATTAAACTTTTTACTAAGTTTCTGTAATACTAACTAAAGAATATTTTTTTCTGTCTTTTCAGGTGGCATGATGCAGCTTTAGGTAAGTTTGGCATTACTTTGCCTCTGCTTGTCATGTAGATGTAGGTCTTTTAGTCCCATACTGTTGACTTGTATTTTATCATATTGCTGCATGCCATATTTACTCGAGAAGAAACGACGAGGGACGTTTTCGATCCTGGATTGACTTTTGAAATTTTTCGAATTTTCGTTCAGTAAAATTTATTTAAATCCGGACATTATACGTTTACGAATGAGGTTCTCGACAGAAGACTCTTTTGATATGTAAAGCTATTAAGTTTCTCTTGTGAACTATACTTTTTATTGTCCTTTCAGGTAATTTGCGTCTTTTGAAGGGTTTTTCTTATTTAAATTACACCGCAAATAGAACTGCTCTCTGCTATTCTCAATTCGGTTTTTCAAATAAGAAATATTTTTTACGCAATTTTCAAAAATTGACGTGCCAGATATGAACAAAACTGGTATGATTACACAATGTATGTGTATATTTGGGTTATTAAGTGATTGAAAATACATTTCCCGTATAAAATTCATTAAGAAAGTGTTAGTAGAGGAAGGTAGGGAATTTATAACGGAATTAACTTTCTTTTATCGAAACCCAGAGGCGCTCAAACTAGATAATTAGGTGCGTTTCCTTCTGCGAATTACACCCTAAATCTGCTTAAAAAGTCTTCAAAATCAAGATATGTCAGCGGCGAGGATCCGTCCGATATATTTAAGATTTTTTGCCATCCAGTGCCCTTCAGCTCCGGATCAAAATTTTAAGCGGACTAACAACCACTAAATGAGTTTTTTGATAACAAAATCGGGGTTTTAGGAAATTTTCAGCGGTCTGGATCCGGACAGCATTTCTGTTGGAGTAGTGGATGGCAACCAGGATTGTAGTTTTTCTTTGATTTATTTTTTACACGCATTTACGCTGCGCGCACCTAAAGATCTGTAGATTTTATGAAGCGAATTTTATATAATGACTTTTTCAACATTTTCACGCATTTACTTTCGTATGCTTTAGAATTTTTTTCGTATAAAACAGGTAATGTTTTCGACATTTTTAGCGACATAAAAGGTTCCGCATCAATCTGAGACTGCAATGAAAACATAAACACACGAAATGCTGTTTCATACGGATTTTTGCTTTAATTCTAGTAATTTAATCTAAGTGTAAAATACGTAAATATTCGAATATTGTCAACACGCAAGAGCATGACTGAGTGATGAACGAAAAGCACTTCGAGCTAACGGCGCATTCTAACAAATAAAATTATTCCATTGAATTTAGAGATGATTCTCTTTTCAGGCATTTAGCTGCAATAAATTTTATTTTATTTGTCATGTACACACAAAGAAAGACACTTGGAGCAAAACCACAACTTAAAAAAGGAGCCTCTGTAAGCAACACATTATATCCTTGCAAAAATTCGGGTAGTTGCCTTATAAGCACTGGAACTTTTTTGACTCATAATATTTTACTCGGAAACTCGTCTATTCGCTATTAAAACCTTTGTCAATGACAACTTTTTCACCTAATATTTACTTCCCAAATATTTTTTTTTAAAGGTTGCAAACTCTTTGAGTTCGAACTCGTTTTGCTCCCTCGATTTTGCCGCTTTCGAATTTGAGGTGGAATAGATTTTACAGCTACTTCTTTGGGCTTTTAGGGGATTTGCGAAATGCTGAAATACCTTGATATTTAACGAAGCTACGGTCAAAAGAGTCGAGATATGCGCAAATAGAACAGTCGAATGGTTGCCAACATTCAGGGTTCATTATCTCCCAAACAGTTGCCAGTGTCTACTTCTTTCAAGGCAGCAGATGTCCAGCCAATGCCAGTGGTAATGCAGGAATTTTTCTGTTTTTGAAATATTGCCAACAGTTGCGGAGTTAAGGGCAAATAAGCGTGCAAACAATGAGGCTGGCAGTTTAAGTCCCTCTAACTTGAAATTCCATTTTCTCCGAAACTCTCTACGAAAACCATATTCACGAAAAGTGGAATTTTGGTTTAAATTCGACTCTTAAGTTAAAAAGTAGTAGAATTGAGAATTGCAAAATGTTGTTAAAAACAATTGAGTTGCTCCTGAAAATATATTTTGAATTGAAAAAACTTGGTGCACCGCCAAATTTGTAGCACCATAGCGTGTTTCTATGAACAAGTAGCGATTCGGGTCGTTGAACATTTAAACTCCCCCGACCCTCAACTTTTAAGAGTATGTGATTTTCCAAAAAATATCGATAACTCACCGAGTCACAGGGTAACGGATGGAAGGATGTTCAAGTTTGAAAGTTTTACGCTTGCCAATATTCAGCTGCCAATCTGTTGTAAATACAATTTTTTTATAGACAGTGAATCTGTCGCGAATTCACTTGGCAAACAACCTAATGTTTTTACAAACTTCTTTTTGGGTATTTCGCCTCAAAAATTTTTGTCTTTAAAAAAGACAGAATTTCCTCACGTCTTTTATTACAGATTGATAA
>NW_026017110.1:42743788-42746108 GCF_020466585.1 Dendroctonus ponderosae | reverse complement strand
GAAAAAATTTAGCCAAATGGAATTCCTTTCAAATTATGAAAAATCAAGGCCGCTATCAGTGAAGCAAAAAGATACACTTATCGAGTTTGTCTACAGCAGGCCCGAAATGTTTCAGGGTAAATTTTCAGACACATATACCCATGCAACAAATGTGATGCTATGGAAACAAATTTCAGGCATCCTTAACTCAATTCCAGGCGGATCTAGGAAATAATGAAAGCAATGGAGAAAGGTAAATTAAAGCAATCACGTTATTGGATTTGAAAAATCATATGAGCTGTTTTATTTGAAATTGGTGTAAGCGTATTTTATTTAATATGGATATATAAAGTTTCGCATTTGAATAATTTAAAAAAATGTATATAGGTTGTATTTCGTAAATATTAAATTAATTTAAATTTATAATATAACCTTTTTTAATCGGTGATTAAAAAAATATCTAATTTTAAAAACTTAAACTATTCTATAATAAACTAAATATAATAAATATGATAATTCCATTACAAACTGGAAATTCTGGAAAACTATCAAAATGTTTATGTCATTTACAAAGCAAATTACAAGCAATTAAATGGACAGTTTACTGACCCCCTGATGTGAACCGTAGGCACTAACAAAGTGTCTACCCTTGAACCATAAATTTTCCAAAAGAACAACTGTCGAACACATGTGGCCGTGCAGACAACCGATCACAATTCTATCAAATAGGTGTTAATCTTAGTTAGGGTCTGTGGGTCAATTCTTGGAAATATATAAATATATATTAGTCGACTAATCGCAAAAACAAAGAAAACGCACAAACAATTATATAGTATAATTTTGAACTAAATAGTAGCATGTCTTTGAGGAAAGTGGATATTTTTAAAGTAATTGTATTTGCAACTTTATCAAATACGAAATTTGTGATGATAAAAACAAGTAAAATTTTGACTGATTTTACGTCAAAATAAACTTACACTACGGCCCACCAATACTAGGGTGAATCGTTTGTAATCATTTCTTTACCTTACAGACTTTTGTAGACATAAAAAAAAATGTGAAAAGCAAGCAGGCCAAAATTAAGGCGCACAGTAGAGGCACAGGAGGTGGTCCACCTTTGCCTCCTCCAAAATATGAGGAAGAAGACGGTCGTGAGACAGAAGAAAAATTTTAGAAATGATTACCCCTGTTGCCCTTAATGGAAATGGGGAAGTTCCTGAACCGGAAATAATTTTGGAGGATTTTTTAGAAGATTCAGTAAGTCAAGATATTGTCTGCATACTTAGGAAGTAAAATTGGTTATGTATAATTTTAGATAGTACTAGATCATTCCTATTTATTGAGGGAGCACCCTGAAACAGGAAAAGAAATTTACTTAGAAAATTCAGTACCTGGACCATCAACGGAAATGAATTCCAATTTGCCCGATCCACCTAAGAATAAAAATCGAGGTTCATCAAAAAGAATGACTAAGTCTGAAAGAAGCCAATCTTTAGAAAATAATAAGGATTTTATAAAACTAAGCCAAAGTGGCATATCTTCAACCGAGACTTATAGAAAGGATTTTTTTCCGGTGAGGTATGGGAAATGCTCTTTTACGCACTCCCAGAGCTGGTGGTCTGTCGCTCTGGTGTGTGTGGGACGCCAGCTAAGCTGTTTACCCACTAAAACCCGTTCCTCACCGGCGAGGTGGTGTTTGGCCTCGCACCGCGGTCATTTCTGTCCTATTGTGCCATCGTACTTTTACTCCCTCATTATCCCTGTATATTCAATGAATTCCAGAAGAGTCTTGAGGGGAGTTTGCATGATCTGGTCTGGTGGAATTTCATCCCCGCCCAGGAGTCTTCGTCTACCTGTTGCATATGACCTGCAGTGACACATAACATGCAGAGTAGTTTCGTCCTCTAATTCGCAACCCGTGCAGGTCGGTTGATCACTCAGTCCCATCCTAAAGAGGTGTTTTTTGCAAGGGGCGTGTCCTGTTAAAAAGGCCACTATCCTCCTTATTTTTTGCCTACTGAAACCTAGCAGTTCGTTTTTACGTACTGGTTGTGGAGGTCCCACCAACTGCTTTGCGGTATGGAGTCGCGGTGTCTCCTCCCAGTACTTTCTGTGTTGTTCAAAGATCCACTGCCCAACTGCCACCCTAACTTGGGCATGAGATATACCGCAAGCAGGTTCTTGGTTGTTCAGTGGTTTGTCGGTCCCTGCCTTAGCACGTTCCGCAGCAATCTCGTTTCCTTTGCTCCTGTTAGTACCAGTTGCCCAAGTGAGTTTTATTCTGTTTGAGCTCCCGGCCAGGGTTGTAAGTTCTTTTACACAATCTAGCACACATTGTGAC
>NW_026017110.1:42739081-42743688 GCF_020466585.1 Dendroctonus ponderosae | reverse complement strand
TTCCTGTCAATAAAATACGATTTAAGATTCTATAGTGTCTTATTGTAACCAAAACATTTCCTCAATATAAAGTAATTGTACTGACCATGTACAGATCTAAAACCGACGTTTAAGTGACGTCAATAAGCAGACGTCTAGCCGATGTCATTATACAGACGTCTGGCAGATGTGTCATGTAGCGGTCATATGGACGTCCAAATGACGAGCTATCTGACGTCTTCTGGCCGAATCTCATGTCGTCGTTTAGACGTCCATAAGACGTAGTGTGCTACCTGGGGTGTCCTGCTCATTGCCATTTTATGGAACCAATTATTTTTATTACGTCGAAGACTTTGGTTTTTTTCTTTATCCATGTATTTGTTTTGTGGTCTCTCAGAGATATTCGTAAAATTCGTCTTTCCATGGCTCTCTGATGTACGTCCAATTTATGTTTCATCTTGATGGTTACTACGCAGGTCTTGCAATGTGACAACCAGCAGCACACACTCGTCATAGACTTTTGTTTTAGAGTCATTGGGATATTCATGCTGAAAATGTATTTTAATTTGCCGTAGGCCGCCCATCCCGGTCTTAATTTTCCTAACAATCTCCATTTCTTGATTTTGGTTGCCCGGTGTTGTAGCTGGGCCAAGGTATGTTTCTCTCCTTTTTGTTGTGCTGTGATGAAATGTTATTGATGCCTCTGCATCTGGTGAATTTGTAATAAACTGGGTATTTGTGTAGTTGATGCGCAATCCTACTTTGCAGCCTCATCCTGTAGTTTTTCCAACATATCAGTCACTTCCTGTTAATCTCTTGCAAATAGTGCAATATCGTCAGCAATTCTTATATTGTGCAAGCATTGCAGCCTTTTAAAAACATCCTCGAGTGGAGTTTTGGAGATAAGCGAATAGTTTTGGAGATATTTCGTTCCCTTGCCGAACGCCTCTTTTGGCGTTTATTTTGTTTGGTGATTCATGAAGTCTTATCGACATTGTCAAAGTCCTATGGTTGTTTTCAATGAGGTTTATAAAGGGTGTCTCAACAAGAACGCCGGATTTGAATTTGCCGCCATTTTTTTTGGTGTGACTAGTTTGGACATCATTTTTTGACCGCTGTCATGTTCAGACCTTGCCATTCAAAGTTATGGAGCAGTATCCGAACGAACAACGTTTAATTATTGTGAAAACTTACTACAAAAATGGAGAATGTTTCAAAAACAGTTTGAAAATTACGCGCAACAAACTGACGCAAGAACTACTATTCGAATTGTGTCGTCTCATGTCATTGTGTTTGTTATTTTGGATTCGTACAGATCTCTATAGAAAGATTTCACAACTTTTAATGTCCGTTATCTGTCCTCTACTATGTTGTTTTTCGCATGTTTTATTTTCGTTGTCTCTTTCTTAGGTGAGTTTTGTTTTAAATATGTTTAGTCCCTTGTTCTGTTCTAACAGGGTTTGCACTTGTTGCGTTTAATGTTTCAGTATATCATGTTTCTCCATTTTTCTTGCTGTTTTGTTGGTTTCTGTGTATTCAATGGTGTCTGTTTTACCGTCGGTTAGATTAGTTTTTCTCCTTTTCTCTAGGAGTTGTTTTGTTTCTACCGACAGTATGTCCGGCGCTTTCTCTGGGGGCCCTATTACCTATGCTGCTATTTATTTTATAATTTTTATCATTCCCCTGCAGGACTGTGATAATCTAGACGTCCTATCGAAGACCGATTTGCAGAATCCGAGAGTGAATACTGGCCATCTGATAAAGACTGCGACAAAAGTTCTGACGAGAAAGGGTTTTCTATTTCGAGAAAAAAATCTGTTCTTTACCTTGTTCTTCTCTGCAGCTCTACAAGCTCTACAACCCTTGCTAGGTCTTGGTTGACTGCACAATCACTCTCAACCCTTCTCTATCTTGCATCAATTCAGGATCGCATGCTATTCCCATAGCTATCAGGTCTGTAACGATGTTGTCTCTCCATCTTATATGCGGTCTCCTCAGAGATCTTCGCCCTTTCCGGTTCTGTTCCCAGACCATTTTGATCACTCGAAAGTCTGATTTACGATGTACAAGATTATTGATTGAACTTTGACCACCCCGTTTTTGCATCTAATTTGAAATTTAGAGAAAAATGTTAAATACACAAGTAGTAGATATTACCGTCTCGTTTATTTTAAGATAGTAACAATTGATACAGGGTGTCTCAAATTCAAGTAACAGACCAAACTTACCTTTTTTTAAATGGAATGCCGTACTTTTTATTGCATATTCGAACTATTCTATAATGATTTTCAACTGTTTTTGAGTTAATAACCAATATTGATTGAACTTTGGCCACTCCGTTTTTTAATCTAATTTGAAATGCAGAGAAAAATGTTAAATGCAAAAGTTGTAGATATTAACGTCTAGTTTATTTTAAGATAATATCAATTGATACAGAGTGTCTCAACTTCTAGTGGCAAACCAAACTTACCTTTTTTAAATGGAGTGCCGTATTTTTTTATTGCATATTCGAGATATTCGTAAAATTCTAGGCCCATTCGATATACACGTTCTATAATGATTCTCAACTGTGTTTGAGTTAATAACCTAATTGATTGAATTTTGGCCAGCCCGTTTTAACATCTAATTTGAAATTTAGAGCAAAATATTAAATACAAAAGTTTTAGACACTAACGTCTAGTTTATTGTAAGATAATACTAATTCATTCAGAGTGTCTCAAACTCAAGTGATGGTACAAACTTACATTTTTTTCAATGGAATCGCACATTTTTGATTTCATATTCCAACTATACGCAAAATTCCAGTCCTCTTGGATGTAAATTTTCTATGTAACAATCTAACAATTTAAATTTATCTATCTAACAATTTAAATATTCGGGCATTACATTTATAAAAATTTGAGTTTGGTCAAGCACTTGAATTTGAGACACCCGTATCAATTAGTATTATCTTAAAATAAACTAGACGTTAATATCTACAACTTTTGTATTTAACATTTTTCTCTCAATTTCAAATTAGATGCAAAAACCGGGTGGCCAAATTTCAATCAATATCCCGGTACGTGTCCAGCCCATCTCATCCGCCGGGCCTTAATTAATCTGACAATGTCTGGTTCCTCATAGAGCTCAGTCAGTTCGTTGTTTGTTCTTGGACGGAACTGCTTTGTGTTTCCGACATCATCTTGTTCTTTTACAAACACACGTGTATTTCGTTTTGTCCTCTTTAATTTTAAGGCCAATTACTTCCGTCTGGCTTTCAACTTTATTAAATAACTCCTTTCCCATTATTACGGTGTCTCCAACCACATCAATGTCGTCGGTGAAATCTAGGAGATCCTTTGGGCCATGAATACCAAAAACCTCGGCAGTTAATTCCCACATCTTATGGCATTTTACAAAGCTATATTGATTAAAATAGGGGAGAGATAATGCCCCTGTTTCGAGCCACTAGACACCTCAAACGACTCCGAAAGTATTTCACCAAATATTACTCTACTACTGAAGCCGTTGATACATACACCTGTCAGCCTGATTAACTGTTTGGGAATTCCCACCTCCACCATTGCGTCCCATAGCTTAACTCTTTGTTTGAATACTATTGCATGAATGTCTAGTCGATGAACAGTTGATTGAAATTCCCAACATTTGCCTTATTGTAAATATCTGCTCGACAGTAGGTCTATTTTTATAGAATCCACAATCGTGGTCCCCCAAGCCTGACTCTAGGATGGGTTTAAAGCGTTCCAGAAGCATGTTTGTCAGGATCTTATATGCCGTGTTGATTAAAGATATCCCTGTATAGTTACCACAATTTGCTATGTCTTCTTTTTTATGGATAGAGATGAACAGGCTTTCTTTCCACCTATCTAGTATTTTCTCCCGACTCCATATAAGGGCAATAAGTCTAAGATAGTTGCCTTTGCAGTGCTTCTCCTCCATATTTAAGCAGCTCTGCTGGTATGTTGTCTTTTCCTGGAGCTTTGTTACTTTTCAGCTTTTCGATAGCTTTGCTGTAAGGGGGTTCTTCCACCGGCGGTTCTGCCGTTTGATGGTCTGTTCATTTTGTTGACCTATGTTTAAAAGTTTGTCAAAGTACTGCTTCCATTTCTCTATTATTTCGTTTTTGGTGGTCATTATGCTTCCATCTTCCTTCTTCACTATGGCTTCCGCCCTAGGTATAAAACTTTTTTGTGGTTGAAAGTTTGTTTTAGAACTTTCTAGACCGGTTGTGATTGCCTACTCGTTCCATTTCTTCGAGTCTTCGTTGCTCGTGCTGTCTCTTCTTTGTTTCCATTAAATTTCTGGGTCTTTTTTTTAGTTCTGCATATAGTCTTGTTTTTTCGTCCGTTCTTCTTTGATGCATACTTTGTCTTGCACGGTTTCTTACCTTTACTATCTTCTTTTCTCTAATTCTTTATCGAACGAATTATTGTGATTATTTTTGGGTTGTTTTCCTAGTATATGATCAGTCGCTTCTGTTTTTGCCTTGATGATGGTTAGCCATGTGCTGTCTATGTCTTCGCTTTCTACCGCAAGTCTCAATTTCCAGTGTCCAAGCAATGAATGTAACGTTTGTTGGTCGTTTCCTCCAAGAGTTTGTTTTTGGGCCCGTTCTATTAGTTTTTTGA